>NW_019525129.1:1252420-1323118 GCF_002814215.2 Seriola lalandi dorsalis | reverse complement strand
TACATCAAAACGTGCGTCTTGATCCCGCAAGGGGTGCTATGACTTTTGGTGTTAAAATTCCAATTTTTCCCAAAGTTATTCCCAAAAAACTGGGAATAAATAATGCATTAGAAATGCATTATTTATTATGCATTATTTATGCAATTGATTTGGTAATTTGGTTATAGTTAGTAAGCTAATGGTTAATCAGAGTTCCAGATTAATGGTAATAAATTGAGACTAAACCCATATTGGCTATTTTGCCTATTAGTTTAGGCTGGTGCCCCGTGAACTTTAATAAATTTTGAAGTTATTATTTAATATTAATATTTTTAATATTAATATTTTCTTAATTTATGATAGCCAATAAATTGATAAAGAACCGAAATCTAACATATTTGGTGTCCAGCTCATGAGGTAGAGCTCAGACCCAACATAATGGTGCCCCCGTTTGAGGCCGAGTGCTGTCAACACAAGAAAGACTACTTCGACTGCTATCGTCATGTGCCACACCGACTGCTTTGAGAGCAAAGGTCGGCTTTACCAATGAATAGTATGGTGGTATAAACTAAATGAGCCTCAATGCATTGGCCGGGAATCGAACCAGGGCCTCCCTCGTGGCAGGCGAGAATTCTACCACTGAACCACCAATGCTTGCCTACTGCACGAACCAGTCCAGAAACAGCAGAACCTAGGTAGGTAAAATGGAAAAGATCTCTCAATGTTATAAAGACACAAAAGCCAAGTTGTTCCTCACACAGAAGTCACAGTGCCTGTATCCAAGGCTAATCACATACAAAGTCGGCACTGGAGCACCAACGAAGACTACTTCGACTGCTATCATAATGTGCCAGCTACAACACCAACTGCTTTGAGAGCAGCTGTTGACTTTACCAATGAACAGTATGGTGATATAAACTTAGTGAGCCTCATGCATTGGCCGGGAATCGAACCCGGGCCTCCCGCGTGGCAGGCGAGAATTCTACCACTGAACCACCAATGCTTGCCTGCTCGTCTTTTACAACTGTAGCCAAACTCCCACTAAAAGGACCATTAGTCTCTGGCTGAATTGTCTGTCTGACAGTGAAATAGCTTTGTAAAGTCCCTCAGTCAACACCTATCTGGTGTCATATTGGGAGGGTGGTGGGTTTCCCACCATTACTGTAAGTTTGTCTGTGCTGCTGTTTGTGGTATTGGTACATTGCAGTTGTGTAATTCTAACATAAAAGCCCATTGTTCCAAAATATATTTTGTTACCACAATGTAAAAATATTCCAAAATGATCCAGGTAGCCCAACGACTCTTAACGTCTGTTCTGACAACATCCAGGAACCTTAGCGAACCGAGTGACATTAACGGCCTTAATGAGGACCCCACACTTGGAAAAATAAGACCTGGATGTTAGAGAATCTCTCAAATATCGGACAGCCGACCGTTTCCTCCAGATACAGTACATTTACCCTTGAGAGGATATTGGTTGTATTTCAACTTTGATATCTTGATGGCTCTCGGGCCTTTCACAGAGGACCTGAGGTGCAGGCAAACGCAGCTTCACCGTTCAGTTAATAATCCTCATGATTTCTACCTGTTGGTACACATCCCCCATTTTTAAACATAGATATAATACCAATGCTGGATACAGTGCGGTAAATCAGCCCTGCTGCCAATTTGTGTCAATGGCTTGCTTCTGTATTGCAACAGAAATTAATCACTTACGGCCCAAAAAACATTTCACTCATGGAACCCACCTGTAAAGGACTTATCTACACAAAGTGTTGCCTGAACAACTTGAATGGCAAAAACATTTTCAAAAACTAATAAGAAATTAATCGACTCCAACGACTGTCATTTACCCCTGGCCTCAGGTGGCCCAACGACTCTTATCATCTGTTGTGACAACATCCATGAGCCTTAATAAACTGAGTGACAGGAATGGCCTTAATAAGGACTCCACACTTGGAAAACCAAGATCTGGATGTTTAAGAATCTCTCAACAACAACTCACTCTTTGGGCCTCTTAACACCAGTCAATCAACGTCTGAAATCAGAAGACCACCTGAATATTGTTGCTGACAATGTGGATACCTTGACATTCTTCTCTTTCCTTTCCCACTGCTGCATCTACACAGTGTACATTGTACATGACTTCACACCAGTCCAGAAAAAGCACATGTGCAGCACAAGGATGCCCCGTGTGAGGCTCGAACTCACGACCTTCAGATTATGAGACTGACGCGCTGCCTACTGCGCCAACGAGGCCTGCAACAGGCTTAACCTAGGTGGGTAAAATCGAAAAGATCTCTAAATGTAATAACGTCACAAAAGACAAGTTGTCCCTCACATAAGAGTCACGGCACCTGCATCCAAGGATATGCAGATTCAACGTTGGAACTGGAGTGCTGGTGTGTCAAGAAAGACTACTTCGACTGCTATCATCATGTGCCACACCGACTGCTTTGAGAGCAAAGGTCTTTACCAATGAATAGTATGGTGCTATAAACTAAGTGAGCCTCAATGCATTGGCCAGGAATCGGACCGGGCCTCCCACGTGGCAGGCGAGAATTCTACCACTGAACCACCAATGCTTGCCTGCATGGGATTTTTACAACTGTAGTCAAATGCCAACTAAAAGGGCCATTAGTCTCTGGCTATACTGTTTGTCTGACTGTGAAATAGCTTTGTAAAGTCCCTCAGTCAACACCTATCTGGTGCAAGATTGGGAGGGTGATGGTTTCCGACCATTTCTGTAAGTTTGTCTGTGCTGCTGTTTGTGGTATTGGTACATTGCAGTTGTGCAATTCTTACATAAAAGCCCATTGTTCCAAAATATATTTTGTTACCACAATGTAAAATTATCCCAAAATTATCCAGGTAGCCCAACGACTCTTAACGTCTGTTGTGACAACATCCAGGAACCTTAACGAACCGAGTGACAGCAATGGCCTTAATGAAGACCTCACACATGGAAAACTAAGACCTGGATGTTTGAGAATCTCTCACCAACAACTCACTCTTTGGGCCCCTTAACACCAGTCAATCAACGTCTGAAAGCAGAAGACTACCTGAATATTGTTGTTGATAATGTGGAGACCTTGACTGTGTTTTACCATTCTTCGTTTTCCTTTCCCACTTCTGCATTTACACAGTGCACATTGTACATGACTCTACACCAGTCCAGACAAAGCACATGTGCAGCAAAAGGAATGTCCCATGCTGCTGTTTGTGGCATCTGTACATTACAGTTGTGTAACTCATATATAAAAGCAAATTGTTCCAAAACATGTTTTGCTACCACACTGTACAATTATCCCAAAAAGTGTGTTGCCCTGTAGGGGTATCAAACACAAACAGATGAAAAGGTAGGTTGCATTGGCCGGGAATCGAACCCGGGCCTCCCGCGTGGCAGGCGAGAATTCTACCACTGAACCACCAATGCTCACATGACCTGATTGTCCGTCGTCTGTAGTAGATCTGAGGACAACATGGAGCAAACGGGAAGGGCTGTAATTTTGTCTGTGTTGCTGTTTGTGACAATTGTACATAACAATTGTGTAATTCTTATATAACAAGCCATACTTCCAAAACATATTTTGCTATCAAAATGTACAAAATGTGTTTCTGTATGATTGTACAATCAGACATTGGCCAGGTGAGAAGAGGTAAGAAAAAAGCGGGGTTTAAACTTTTCTCCCAAGCATGACGACTTATCTACAAAGTGTTGCTTGAACAACTTAAATGGGAAAATCGCTTGGGAAAAACAATAAGAAATCAACCTAACCCGCTGTCTGTCATTCACCCTTGGCACCAGGTGACCCAATGATTCCACTCACAATAACAAACCGAGTGACAGCAATGGCCTTAATAACAACCCTACACTTGTATAACCAAGACCTGGATGTCTGAGAATCTCTCACCAACAATGATAAAATTAGGTTTAGTAAGATTCTAGGTTATTATACCGCTTTCAAAATTGTGAGACAGTAAAAACTCTTGGTAATGCTACGTCTAAGTAATACAATTTTTCAATGTAGTTTCAATGGTGGGACTCCTAAAGCTCAAAGTCCATGCAAATATTCCATGGAGATGTTCTTGATCAGCCAGTCGTGTAGCAGCACTGCAATAAATGAATGGAGAAGAGCATGTCAGGTTCCATTCCTGTCAGTTGAGAACAGAAAACTGAGGCTGCGGTGGACACAGGCACACCAAAACTGGCCAGTTGAGGACTGGATAAACGTAGCCTGGTCTGATGAAACACGATTTCTGCTGACCATCTTGATACTCTCTGCTCTTTCACCTGTCAGCCTGGAGCAAGCAAGTGGTTCCTCAATCAAGAAGTAAGAGTAGATGAGCTTCAGACCCAGGTTTCCAGGGATTTTCTTACTTTTTATTTGTGAAAACTATGTGAAATAAAGTATCAATCCTAGCAGAGTATCCTTTACATAGTTAAAACATGTCTGGAGAGAAACTTTAATAAGAACAGTTGGCTACAATTTATTCTGTTGTAATGTTGCATATTTTAACAATTGAATCTATGGGGATTGACTCAATTTTGGAGTCAGCCTCAAGTGGTCATTAGAGGAACTGCAGTTTTTGGCACTTCAGGGTTGGCTTAATTTTTCAGCCCCGGAGGTTGCCGCTTGGTCTGGACCACCACATGTTGTTACTGTTGTTGTACTTCTGTTGTGAGACAAAGTGCTGCTCCAGCAGTGTTGTGACTAGAAGTAGAAAGCAGTAAGCCAAGACTCCAGAAGCTGCAAGAGCTCATGCACTGATCAGCATCTGTTCCCTCCACTGCTTCTTCGTTCCATCTTCTCTGCTTCCATCTGTTTTCATTTGCTGTTTGTTTTCTTTTCTTTCTTTCTTTTTTTGCATCTTTTTCTCTCAGTCCATGCTCTGTTTGTATCTTTCCTTCCACTGTTGTACTCCATATCTTACACTAACACTCTCCTGTGAATGCATTATGCCCCAGGACCCACATTTAAATTCCAACACCATTATTAACTGACTTCATGAGGCAATAATAGTAGAGCAGTAATTGACCTTGCCTTTAATTTTAATTTTAATTCATGATTTTGTACTATTAACCCATCACTTTGTTGGGTGTTTTGCAGCATCAAAGTGAATCGATGGTTGTCCTCATAAAGGGTGAGCCAAGAAATAGGGATGGTCACATTAGAGTAAGGGTACTGATGATTTATTTTTCTTCTGGCATACATTAAGCCTGGGACTTTGGCTGTCGAGTAATATTTCAGGTTTGGTTTATGGAACAAACTTCATATGCAGTGAGTTTGCAGTGATTGAAAGATTATTAAAATTAAAGCTGGAGGCCATGAAAGCACTTCAGCTGATCGAAAAACCCATGAATCCAAAACACATACAGGCTGTAGATACTTGGCATACTGATTGAGTTTATGTTTGGCTCCTTCTTATGGTGCAGCATCATTTTTTTTTCTCTCTCGACAATACTTAAGACATGTTCCCCTTTGAAGCCCTTATCTCCTCAGACATCAAAGGCTTCTGCTAAACAGAGCCTCGGACTGCTTCCGCAATTCATGTCTTTTGTTGCATATTGCTACAAACATAGATGACGTCTGGGCTTTTGTCTCTGACATTTGAAAGTGAGAGTTTGATTTCCTCAGAGTCCTTCGGCGATTCATTTATTATCCCACTGGTTGAGAAAGTATTGTCGGACACGAACAAACTTAAGGTAGTGTGTAAGATTCTTCACAGCTTACTCATTAGTAGCACTGTTGATAACAGTGACGAACCCTTGAGAAGCTGATGTTGGTCCTCCCACTGAAAGGTAGGTCAGACAGATAGTGGAAACCCTTCTCATTACTTGGAACCTACAAGACACAACATCAGTTACACATAATACCTTCAGTGTCTAGACACAGATTGAGTCACACAAAGTTATTATGTAAAAATCCAAAAGGAACTGGTATGCTGAATTGCTTTTGTAAGTGAAATGGAAATCAAGATTTCTAAAATAAAGAGTATGGAGAAGCTCTCAGCCCTCCAGGCATGGGGGCGTTCGAGGAGTTTCCTACTTCATTTAGCATGTAGACTGAAGGTGTAGAGCTGCCGATGCCACCGCTCCATCACTTTTTTTCTCAAAGTGATGGAATAAAATATCCACAGTTCACATAATCCAGTTGAAATTTAAACATTTTTAAAAGCTTGAGGATCCGATGACTAAATTGTATGTCATGTATTGAGATCTGTGAATTTGAAGCCTTCTCAGATGCCAAAATACCCCATAATGGTTTAGAAGAGCAGGATTTTACAATTCTGGAAAGGTTACCACATAGGCAACTATTTTATCTTTCAGCACAGCAATCAAGAGCTAAACAACAGAAATATACTGTTCACTGTTCATATTACAACGTAATCTATCAGGAATGTGAGCTAGCATGTATGTGATAGGCCAACGAAGCACCTTACCTGAAGTTGTTTCAATGCATTGCAGCAAAAGTTGAGCCTGGTTCAACTGTTTTGTCAGACAAGCAGATGGCAAGATGTTGGACTGCCTCCATCCAGATGAAGAAGAGGGCTGCATTGTTTCACGCTGAGCTACTGTTGGTCTGATTGCAGCTTGGAGATACACAGCTTTTATACACACTGTTTCCCCAGTGGATTCAAACAGTAATAGTTTTGAACTGGCTTGGCCCTGACACATCACAGGTGTGAGCTGGGGGCCTGACTTGGCTTGTTTGGAGAACCAAGACTGACAACATGACAGTGTAAATGATAACATGGGTATATGTCTGCCGGCAGTTTAAGTACAATAACCTGACCCGCTGGGCTCAGAGACTAATTACTGCTGCATAAGAATAATAAGTAATGATTTATTTATTACATTCTTCAAGTAACTTGCCCAACTCTGAAACTAATATTCATGCAATGCAAATATACAGTGTAACCTGCCTCTCTAATGCATTGTTGTTTAAGATGCAGGATGGATTATTGTAACACTTGCTGTCGACTGGGCCTTGGACCACATCGCTTGGCACCGCTGTGATTGCTCAGATCTGTATTTATACAACCTGCATCTCTTCAAGTATCTCTCCTCTATCCTCTTATCCCTTTACCTCAGAGATAGTACTTACTACAGTGAGAGTCTGCTTCTTTTTTTCCCTAGAGTGGATAACATTAACAAAGTTTTCCTCTTAGTTGGTGGAGTGAGACTTACATCGAACCCCCTAGAGAGGATTATCTCTTCTCAATAGAGTATTTATCTTTGAACTAAACCAGGAGCCTCACAGACTCACACATTCTCACAGGCACGCACCAATCCAGGCTTCTAGAAATTATGTTTCTATACCACTAAACCGCCAAAGCAAATGTTTTGGAGGAAATGTAATTGCAACTGGATTACACTTTCTATAAACATATAACAATATGCTTTTAATTTATGTGTCTGGCAAATCATTGATACTGAACACATCTGTAAACTGTTCACAGATAGCATATGTTTTCTGATCTTGCAGGAAAATATCCATCTACAAAATCATTCGAATTTTTTTATTGAAGTTCACAGTGATTTCAGATACAACCTGCTTATTTACATTTAACCAAAACCTCCAATTTTCCCAAACATTAAAGGTCCCATATAGTATAAGTATAAGATGTCCATCTGTTGTTTTATTATAAAGCAGGTCTAGATTCTATATTAATACTGTGAAAGTATCAAACACAGAGAAATGCACACAGCCTGTATTCAGAAACTGAGACTTAAAACCAGCCGTCAGGACTTCTGGAACTTTTTGATGTCACAACTACACAGCCACTGACCTCAGCTATGACCCAAGC
Organism: Seriola lalandi dorsalis; assembly: GCF_002814215.2. Lineage (NCBI taxonomy): Eukaryota > Metazoa > Chordata > Actinopteri > Carangiformes > Carangidae > Seriola > Seriola lalandi. The sequence goes on along the minus strand of NW_019525129.1, from coordinate 1,315,327 downwards.
CCCCCGCCCACCTGGACCCACCATCCAACCTTGCAGGATTTGGGTTCTCTGAGTGTTTTCCTGAAATCTGCTATATTTTTATTGGATATCTCAGAAAACAGTCAGCCAATAAGAAGAGAGGCTCAGAACCTCCTCAAATCTGATTGGCTCATTGGCTGTTATTGGCTGTGATTGGCTGTTATTACTAGAGCGCCAGGGAGAAGCGTGAGAGAGGAGATGTAAAACTTCATTGAGATGGTTTCTGGATCTTAAAAACAAAAATATTTTTTAGTTGTATAGGAACATAATTTCTAGGAGACAGAGTTGCATGCATGTACACACTCAAAAGGGCCACCTGATTTTTTATTACAGGTGCAAACACACAAACTCTCAGAGACACACACACCTGGCAGGTAAGATTCTGTCACAAACTTCAAAGCATTCACATAAGCCTGGATACACATACTTGAATTAGTGGCTGTGGAAAAGGCCTGTTTTCAGCTCAGCCAGGGGTATTGTGGCAGGGACGCCAAGATATTAAGAGGTGGCCAAAGGGTTAATATTGGAGGCTGAATGAGGCATTCTGCAGCTTTTACATACTGCTGAGGAGAAGAGAGCGACTTGGCACCATTTCATGGGTCACTTCATCTGCAGAAATTAGATTGGAAGCAGTATTCTGAGCCCTGTGGAGTATCAAGGTGTGTGTGTGTGTGTGTGTGTGTGTGTGTGTGTGTGTGAGCAAGTGCGCGTGTATGCGTGTGCGAGTCTAAAAGCCAACTCAGCAGGGGACAATGTCTGCAAAAAGCAGCAAGAGACTCAATCATCAGTAACAGCATAAGCACTTCAATTTATCCATTGACATCCATCAAAATCAATCCACCCGCACGGTGTTGAGTCATCAAAGTAAATCAGAGTGCTAGAAAAATGTTATCTAACGTCTTACTTTGCATCTCTTCTTTGACTTGTGAACGTCACAAATGGAGGTTAATTAAGTCAAGTCAATTTTATTCATATAGCACCAAATCATAACAGCAGTTATCTCAGAGAGAGCAGGTCTAAACAGCACTTCTCATAATATTACTTACATTCACCTTGTAAAGAGTGCAGTGTTTCTCTGCTGCAGATGCAGACAGATACTTTTTATAAAATGGCACTCAGAACATCCGTTCACAATATCAGGCTCCATATTCATTCATTGCACGCGACATGACAACGTTGGTTAAAGTTATTTGTCCATAATGGCTTCCTAAATACTTGGTTAGCTTACATATATGGTGATTGGTAAGGCTGTAAACAAAGCTGTGCTGTTAGAATACTAATGTTTGCTAATTAAAACTAACAGAGTTTAGCTGAGGCCAGGGGTGCACCATTAGGAGAGGCAAACCAGTGTTTTGATCAATACAGGCAAATGATTGGGGCCCTAAAGAGCCCCCCATAGTGGCACGTTTTGGAATAATACCTATAAACTTCCTTAAACCTCCTATAAAGACAGTATACAGTGCACTGCTCCTGCCCTCAAAACCCCAGGAGTGGGGTCACTGATGATGTGTTCTGTAGCTAATGTCTACCCATTGCCTGCATGTGAGACATCTGTAGATTGTAGTGTTTAACGATTGTCTGCATATGTTAGGTGTTTATGGTACATCTGTAAATTGTAGCATCTAAAAATAGTTACTGGGTGAGGTATTGGGTCTTCGATGACCTTCTTTGCCTGCCGACCTCCAGAGTCTAGGATTGCCACTGGCTGAGGCTGATAGAATGCTTTTAGTACTGAAGGTGTTTGGACATAACAGTCCAAGTATTAAATAAATGGTGGTCCTAGATGAAAGGTCAGGGTACGGTTATTACAATTCATGAACTGGGGAAATTGAAATGTCAGAATATTTCAGTCTGGACCAAAGTGGTGAACTGGCCGAGTGCAATATTGCCATCCATAGAGCACTGCCGCTAGCTAACAATGTGTTAGCATGGACCAGTGTAACAATTTTCACAGCCCAAAGCTCAAAAACAGCAACAACATTATGGTAAGTGGGATTCCTGACATTTCCTAACATACTAAAGTTGTAGCTGATGTAACAGGTTAACTGCTGTAAATATCATGACATTAATGTTTTTTAGGCTTGAAAGGAGACCTGAGGTTGGACGTAGAGCAGATCATTCACAAATTAGGAAGGTCGGTGGTTTGATTCCCGGCTCTATCTATCTATCATTGGTGTGTGAGTGTGTGTGATACAGAAGCGCTGTATATATCGAAAAAAAAGTGACTGTGGCTTCTGCTGTAAAAGTGCTTTGAAAGCTCTAAGAAAGTGCTATATAAGTGCAGTCCATTTACCATTTAAATGTAAATGTAACCCTTTCACCATGGGCTCCTTAGGTTTTTAATTACTTTATGTTTCTTTAAATAAATCATTAAACCGCTTTAAACTCAAATTTGTTATCATCTGGAGAAAGAGACATCTCCATGTAAATACACTGTCTAGGGTTAGCTATGACTCTAACTCTCATAATAATTAGTTCGAGGCTGACGAGAATACTCCTGGTTTTTCCTTAATAAAATGCAATGAATTATATGAACTACCTTATTAAAATAAACACCAAGCAATAACACTCAAAAACACAATATCTCACTTTTTGGATATGTATTAACACACTTATATTGTACAGAAATCATAAACCCTCAAACGAAAATGAATAATTATGAAAGGAAATACCCCAAGTGATCCTTAGTCTTTAGTCTATTCAATCTGAGTGCACTCTTTGTTTGGATAGTAATTTTAGCAAGCCTGCATTTTGGTTTGTTGGCGAGCTTTAAAGTTGGAGCTCATGAAGAAACAGGACAACAGCACCTCCGTATAGGCAATGGAAACAGCTCCTACCGCATGGAAAATCCCTCTCGTGTCTCTCTGACTAAAGCAGCACAGCAACGATGAGCAGCACGGTCCTCAGCCTCACCCAGCAATTGGAAAAGTCCGTCCAAGGCACCCGACACGCATCCGCGACGTCTGCTGAAGCTCCTCAGGTCCTGCGATCTCCTGCGACGTCCGTACAGGGGATGAATGCGAAGAATGCTAGCACCGGCTGTCCCACAATAGCGGAGGCTAAGCTAACTCAGCTAGCTCACGTTGCACTGAAGAAAACAATCTGTGTGTCGACAGCAAATATTCCCAAAGTCACTCACTTAAGAGCGTGGTATCTGGCAAACTCGTTCACAGTCCAACAGAAAGGAATAAACACGATAAACGAGGCATAGTCTTTTTCTTTCCTTTTTCTCACACGAGTCTCTGCTCTACACCATTTTTCCGATAGTTCTGCAGCGCACTTTGTCACACAGGTGAACCGGAAATATCAACTCTTTAGGGTCATTACTTCTCAAACATAACCAGAATTACCTGTTAACTTTTAAAATACTGAACAGACCATGAAATATATTTTAAAGGCACATATTTTTTTACTATAAATTATTTATGCATTTTATCTTCTTAATTCTAACTCACCTCCGTGTAACATGAACTTAACCATGACAACTGAATATTAATCGGGCATCTTATTAATAACTTAATTACACCTTTTAAAGGAGAAAAAAATAAATATAACTGCTATTTATCAGGTTATTACATAAAGAACAACAATAAAATAATAATTAACAAAGAGTGAAAAGAACATGTAGCAACTATGTGTCAGATTGGTGGAGTTATGTATAATTTAATATGTACATTTTTGTAGTGGGAGAATATAATCTTGCCATAATTTGTGTTTGTCTTCATTCATCTCACAAAGGTGTGACAAAGCACACTGACACTTTTCAACGTCTCTCATCTACACCTGTAAAACCTCTTTTCACCACAACAGTTACCTGTTTACTTGAAAAAGAAGAATTTTCCGAACTGCTCTGAAGTTAATGGAGGTGGAAGTGGAGTCAGCAGCCTCCATCTGCTTTCTCAAGGCTAATTTGCTAGTGATTCATCACTGGTCGGCCATTTTAGACAGGATGAGAGATACCAATGCTAACTCCACAGAGTGTGTCTATTCAGTATAAAGTATGAAATTAAAATCTGGTGCATACAGACCACAATATGGGAAAACATCAACAGTGACAGATGGACAGATGATGGACACTGATTGGAAGCTGGGCTGAAAATTACTGAGTGACGAGCTTGGTGCCAGTAGCAACGTTCACACAAGCAAAAAGCCTCATTCTTCACAACCATTCAACTTGGTCAATGGAAATGTTTCAGACGACTGAAAAATTAAATGAATTTGATTTGAGATCAAGATTTCAACATTCAGAGCTCTTAATAGAAAACAGCAATTTTGTTGTTTGGTGGTATTTTTTTTATTCCCATGGCCAAACATACTGCAGAATGTCACAATGACCTATTTCTAGGACAAACAAAATGGAGTTTAATGGTGCAACATTTTTCAGCTATGTAAAAGTGAAAAAAATAAATCAATAAAAAAGATAAATGTCAGTTTGGGGTGTCAGTCCCTCAAATCAAAGACAGCTGGCCAAAAGGAACCACACCAATTCATATTCTTGGTCTAGTCGGTGTATGAACTCCTCCCGAATCCTTGAAGCACATCCTGAGAAGCTGCACAAAGAGCTTCTTCTGCGGGCTGTAGCAGACTCCATCTGGACACAAGTCAGGGCCTTGATCATCCTGGCTGGGTTGCCCAGGTGAGGGTGTCTGTTGTTAAAACCCGAAACACCTATTGACCCAGGTTCATCACTGACGATGTGTCTAGGTTGCACCTTCAGGTGTATCATAGAACTTACCGACACTGATGTCTGACAGTGGGTGAAACTGTTTGTAGAAGAGCCAAATGTACCAATGTCCCCATTTGCAAATGCCTCAGTATACCAGAATGCAATGCTGTGAGTATTCCTCATTTTTTTTTCCCTCAGTGGCTGTTCTGCTCTGATTCACCTCCATCTTTTGCTATGCTTTTTGCTAATTGCACAAATAACCCACAGCTGAATACAACTAGTTCACAGGTGGCCTGGAAATTGCCAGTAGAGGTAGATAGTTGAGGTAGATGATTAGTGTAAAGGCAGATAAAGGGTCGATTTCAATTCAGCCAGAGACAAGTGGTGAGGTGGAACAGTGAGTCAGATACACGATGGCAGCCAAATGCAAAAAATGGCTTCCCAGACTAAATCACTCAATCCAACCAGTCACATATATCATAACGACTCTCATTTTTGGCCCAGCATAATACCACAGTGTGAAAACGAATGCCAAACTGTGACATTATTGCGACTCTATTAACACTGAGTATGTGCCAAAGTTCCTGTGAAAGAGTGAAATCAAGGGAAAATTGCTTCCTGTTTTGAAGAGGACTGAATTTTCTATGATTCTCTTCATTTCTTTATTGTCCCTGCCTTTATTGCAGAATACCATGTAAATAATGAGAGCCTGCATCAGACAGCCACACAGCTGCAGCATCAAATGTTGCTTAAAATTGTTGCTTCCCCTTTGAATGCTGCTCCACACAAGCCCTTATCACTAGCCTTTTTTTTAGTGGAAGCTGTGACACAGCATCAGCTGAGAGTTTGTTGTTGAACATGGCTGCCTTCTTACCGCAAGTTTGTCATCTCAGTGTCACTGCAGACGCAGTTCCTCTTATCTCCCTCTGCTGAATCTTATGAATCACTAATTATCAGAATGTCCTTCAAACCTCAGACTCCATGCAATATTAACATGAAATTTCCTCCCCATTAAGTAATCGTTATCTCCCGGCTGCACGCTCATAATGAGTCTGCTTTGTGGTAAACATGTCAGGGAGTCAAATACACCATGCAATACATGCACTGCCAGTATCAGCCATGACTGAGACAAGTGGATTTAAGATGATTATCTTACCCTCTGTTTGGTTGTCAGTGAAGAAGCCAATTCAGGAAGTCATCCTGCATTTATCCTGTTTTAATATGGTAGACTATGATGTTGTGAGGTTTAATGTTGTATTTACTGTAAATTCTGTCTATACAACACAGAGCATGGCCTGGAGACAAGCTAATATTGTAGACAGACCTTCACTCTGTCTGTTTTATCATGTTCATACAAACTTAATACTTCATCCACATTTACTTGATAAAGTCAGGATAAAGTACAACACACAGCACTCATGCCAATAGTGCAGTGTAGTCACATACTTTGCACTCTGCTGGTCATCGTTTTACTTCACTAATTCCAGTTGCTTTCACTGACTTGTCTTTCTGATTGCAGTTAAGATACCAAAACACAGCTTTTCCTGTTGCACATTAAGATCCTTCAAACTGCAATTTCATAAAATTTTTAAAGCTCCACATTTTCCTCTTCTCCAGTGTTTAATTTGAAGTGTTGATCCATAAGAAGATATGTTTGTGGTTTTAAGAACTAAAAATCATCTCAATGTTTTACATCTCCTCTGTCAGGCTTCTCTCTGGAGCTCTAGTAACAACTGGTCAGTGAGCCAATCAGAAGGTTGGATGGTGGGTCCAGGTGGGCGGGGCTTGGGGCGGGGCTGGGAGCGTTGACTGCTTTGTCGTGACATTACAAAGTCCTGACGGCTGGTTTTAAGGCTCAGTTTCTGAATAAAGGCTGTGTGCATTTCTCAGTGGACTAAGCACTTTGATACTTTCACAGTATTAATATAGAATGGACATGGACATCTACCTTTAGACTATATAGGATCTTGAACTTGAAAATACTCACAGGAAATGTTGGATTTATATACAGAGAAGCACTTGCATTAATTAGTGAACGATAAACTTGTTCAGTGACATAACTATTGTTTCACTGGCTATTATGTAAGACTTTGCCAAATTTTGTATATCAACTTTCATATGAGAATTAATGATAACAACATAAACATAACATGTGCATAAACATAAAACCCTCAGAGAGGTGAAATTTTATGGTTTCTCTAAGTGTTCCATCCAAGCTGATGTCTGGCTAAGAAGTTTAATCTTTGTGTCTCTCTGTCTGCACATACAGTGAGGCCATAGGGAACAGCAGTTCGAAATGTAAATCCAAATATCATCAAGAGTCATTACAACTCTTTATCACTCTATTAGGTGTAATATTTGATGCAAAACATATTTCCCACATTGTATAAAGGTAGATGTCCATGTCTTCTTTGATTATAAAGCAGGTCTAGTTTCTATATTAATACTAAATTAATCTATATTAAGAAAGAGAGGCTCAGAGCCTCCTCTCTTCTGGTTGGCTCACTGACCTGTTGTATATAGAGCTCCAGAGAGAAGCCTGAGAGTGGAGATGTTAAACTACACTGAGATGGTTTTTGTTCTTAAAACCACAAATATATCTTCCTATGGATCAACACCTGAAGTAAAACACAAAAGAAGAGGAAAATATGGAGTTTTAAAATATATTTAAGTAGGAATTTCCCTAACACAGAGATGATCTTTCTCCCTTGCCCTTTCCAAGTCACTCTTCACAGACAGGCTCTTGAGCAATTAAGTGGATGACTGTCTCCAGAACATGAACCCATTTATTATTATCCTCCTTTTTAACCTCACATTTCTTCATCAGGCTCACAGTATCACCTAGAATCTAGACAGGCTTTTCAGCATCTCAGCACATACACACTAATTCAAGCATGAACACACACACACACACACACACACACACACACACACACACACACACACACACACACACACACACACACACACCAACCTCTGCCCACCTCACCCGTCAGCATCAGCCTGCTTTTTGTGAGAGGGAGCTGAAATTACAACTTATTTGGGAGTTCTGGGACAGGGCCAAAAGGGACACAGAGGACTCAGAAGGGAGCAGTATGCCAGACAAACACAGTCAGCTGCATGCTTACCATTTTTATTTCCCTACTGTCACTCCCAGTTAGCAATGTTTCCATAGATAGATAGATAGACAGATAGATAGATGAATATGAAGTTTCCTGGTAACATCTTTAGGAAGTGTTAGATTTCATTGTCAGTGTCTTAACAACAATTGCAAAGTAACAGCAAATTAAAAGAGACTGAAGAAAATTAATGAGAGGGAGCAGTACTTCTGTTATGCTTGGTGGTGCACAGTTCCTGCTTAACTTGAGGATTATTGTAGTTTGCAGATGATGAGAATAGATAAAATGTGAAATGTTTCCTCAAACTCAAATTCCATCAGCACAACAGAACTGTATCTTAGTCACAACTTTGCTGCTCTTTTGTTTCACACTGTTTCCAGTTGCTCCGACATTGCCTTTTTTCAATTGTTGCTCAGCCTGCGTCAAGAAAACTCGGCACTTCCTGGAGAGCTGTTTCACAATACGAGCCCTCCATTCAGCTCAAGTGCATAATGTCCCGTTTGCCTTGTAGAATTTTAATGTGAAACATCTTCATGAGGTGTTGACTTTCGCACACAGTATTTTAACAGTGATCAAATTTGGAATTGAAAAAAGACTACTAAATAATAAATACTACTGTGTTTTTGAAATGTCATGTTGTTGTTATACTAAGGGAATTAGTGCTATGGAATTTACACTACTAAAGATATAATGGGCGCCCACACCGTCCATCTCACCCCTTTTCAGGTTGTCTCAGTACTTGACGGAATTTCTTCAAGTTTGGCACAAATGTCCACTTGGACTCAAGGAAAAACTGATTAGATTTTGGTGGTCAAAGGTCAAAGGTCAAGGTCAGTGTAACCTAACAAAATACTTTTTAGACATAACTCAAGACTTCACACAGTTCAACAATTATGACAGAATTTCACACAAATGGTTCTTATTTTATATGATTCGGGATATCAGGGATGTAACCTGAAACTAATCTGAGTGGATGAGGCAGACAAACACAAGGCGACAGTTCTAGTTTAATTAATTTTTTTGTTTCAGTTTTTACCTTTTTTGCCACTGGCCTTTATTTGTTCATGTTTGAGATTCAGTTGTTATCATGGAAAGAGTGTGACTGAATGATAGAATAGAAGATGGACCTTTAGATTAGTGGATCTCAACCTGGGGGTCACATGATGGTTGTGGAGAAAAAATTAAATAACATATGAAAGAAAAATAACACATTTTAGTCTGGGGAATGTGTTGTAGTGATATAATGTGCCTCAAGTGTGTGTGCATATGAGTTTGTGCTTGGACACAATAAAACTGTAGCCTGCTAGCTTTCACATGGAATGACTATGCAGTGATGGCTGCTCAGAAGGAAGTAGTCCAGCTCTAAACAAAAAGAGGTGTCTCAAGGTAGGCAACACCATCAACTGAGAAACATAAGGTGCTGGCGCCGGTTCCAACAAGCTTTGGAAATATCTGTGTGACTCTCTACAATATGGATTTACGCGGAGAGCCAAAAACAATGTGGCATATCCACAGGGGGCGGGATTAAGTGCCAAAAGTTCTATTTACAAACACACAACAGAACTAAGTGATATGTTCTATCTGTGTTGACTTGCAAGCACCAACCTGATGATTCTGGAGGTTGTGATTTGAAAAAGTAGATTTTTTTCAAACTCACTCATTACCTTCCAGTCCTGAAACACAAAAAAAAAAACAATCACCACATCCTTCTCATAAAACAAAGGCTATATAGTGTTCCACTTTCACCCACGCTACATATTATCCACCCAGTACCCAGGACAGCGCTCTGTTCATTGTGTAACCTCTGATCAGGACAATACACTGGGCTCTGCAACCTATAATTGAAATATTCACCCATGATTGTATGAAGCGGCAAAATCCCATTCAGTTTCACAATCATCAGGTTGCAGGAATAATCAGACCGAGCATCCAATCAGAAGTCATTGTGCTGCTCCCTATTGTCCGAGCAGTTTTTGCCAGGGAGGTAAATGACCCCCAAACTGGGGGAGGATAAGTGTCACAGCAGAAAAACACAGGTAGAAGTGAAATGTTATTCTCACGTAACATGTGATCACAATGCCTGAATGCGTCTGAATGGTAAAAAATGCTAATGTGAACCTGATTCTGCGATTTCTCTTTCATTTCCCCCTTTATGATACAACCACAGGACTTTAATGGCATTTCAGTTTCCTTCCACATCCTGGTCATCAAAAAGTTCTGGACTCACAGGTGAAATCTGAACTTTTGTGTGAGACTAGGTTATGGTCTGAATGAATTATGGAAATCATAGTGTAAAAGCAGAAAAGCATGAAGCCCTTGAAATTCTATCAAGCTGAAAATGAAGACGTCATCCCAGCTCGACTTCTTCCCATTTGTTCCAGTTTTGTTCCCACTTCTCTCTGCAGGAAAGTTTTGGCAAAGTGAGTGTTTTTGTTTCTCAACATGTCCCTAACGGCCCTCCCTCCTTTGACTTGAACATAGATAGATAGATAGATAGCTAGATAGATAGATAGATAGATAGATAGATAGATAGATACTTTATTTATCCCCTAGGGGAAATTCATGAACATATACATTTCAGTGCAAAATACTGATGAAAATATGCATTTTTTTAAATCACACTACAAACAGAATGATCTAGTTGTGATGCATTTTCCTACAATGGTTTTCTGCAATCTCTCCTCTGTATCACAATCCACATGATTCAGATTTAATTTGAAGTGATATAATGCAAAGCCTATATAGAGCTGCTCAGTTATTGTTCTTACTGTATTAATTTCCTTGATTCATCAGGAAGTCCTTTCTTCTGTCCTTACACAAGCATTTAAGCAGCCTTTTTAGCTCATGCACCTCTTCCTATTCAATAGTATTCATTTCCTTTCTCCACACAGCGGCCTCATGGCCTGACAAAGCCCAGGCGTGCCTGCTCCAGCAGAGCAGTTAGAGTCAGCGGGACACTGCAAACTCTGGTCTGTGTACAGCTGCACTGTCAGCCTGTGTTTGGGCTTCAAGGCCCACGGTTCATGGCTAAGACGCCAAAGCCTGTATTTAACGTAAAGGCGGTGGTTAGCAAGGAGAATGGTTTGCGAGCCTGCTTTGTGTTGTGTCCTGGCGATAACGCGCTCCGACGTGCTAACACAATCCAGCTGCCACCCCTACAAGGGAATAGAGGCACTGTCTCTGCTGCTCTCTTTCACTGTTTCTGTTTTTTTTTCCTCCCCACTCCTTTTATGTTAAGCCGTCTTTCTTAAAATACAGACAACCTGTTCCTTGTGAAGTGAGCGTCAGGGCTGCCAGATTTGCTGTTTATAGCTTCAAAGATAACTTCAAGTTCTCTGGTACTTTCCTGGACGTTTCCTGCTGCACAGATTTACTACACATGGGATCCTCTCTGGCTGCACAGCTGCATGTTTAAACTCAGGCGATGCCATATACTAGGACATGTCATCCAAAGTGAAGCGTGCTGAAACTGCAGAGCGAATTTGGCGCCACGGGGGGTAAAGCCCACGGCCTGTGTGGACAGCTCTGCTCCACAGTGATACAGCGTGTGACAATGTTATGATCCAAAGAGGAAGAGAGTCTTACTTCAGGAAGTGAATGGGCAGGCTGAACACAAACTGTGGCAGAGTGATGTTTCCGTTTGTGGAGTCTTTGTTTGAGTGTTTCTTTCGGCTCTGTCAGTGTCTGAGGCCAACGAGGGGGAGAGAGTCAGCACAGTAATGAGAGCAACTCAGTTCCTCTTAATTATCCAATAAAGTCTGCTTTTTACCTCAGCACGCCCACCCAGCCGGTTCAAGAGGGATCACACACACACACACACACACTCTCTCTTACACACACTCCTTATCCCTCCTCCTCATCATCCTTTTCTCCCTGTTGCCACCTTTTCCTCTCACACACATATGCATGCATGCAGTGTGGAGGTGCCGTCTCTGTCTTCGCCTCTGTGCCTGTGAGGTGTAAATGGTGGGTAATGGTGTGTGTCAGACCTATGTAACAGCCCATTAGGCACGTGGAGTGAGTTAATCTGATCTAACGTCTCTCTTCCCTATTTTTAAAAACCCCACCAGACATCTCTTGGCTCAGACTTGGAGGAGGCGGATGGGGGGGGCAAGAGGGTACAGGAGGGGTACATTCCAAAAAACCCAACAGCAGTGTGTACCCGCCTCGACACCTTCCTCGGCCAAAACTGCTTCCATATGTGCTGTCCAACTGGTGGAATTACCCCACTCTGTACAGTGTTGGTGACTTACATCCTGTGCAGCGTCAGCGTCGCTTCCTTTCACTGGGGATGAGGATGGGGGGTCTGGTCACCATGACGACATGACTTGCAGCTCATCGGGATAACTGGACACTTTTAAAAATGCTTCCTTTCCACGGATGAGTCACACACACACACACACGCTGATTCCTTGCTGGACCAGCACACACACACACACACACACACACACACACACACACACACACACACACACAAAGCAAAGAAACAGGACTCACAGGCCACATGTTCACCACCTCACCACACATCGTCTGCCATCATGTGGCACGGATGTATAGGCTGAAAATCAAACAGCAGGCCAATTCCCAGGCAAACCTTTGAGGGTTAAGTGCTTTCAGACAGCTGGATTCAGTTTCATTACAACTGATGTATATTTTTTAAGGGGCCGGGCTCTGGACACACTGGTGCAGAGAGATGGAATGTGTTCCTAAAAAATAAAAAGCTCCAATTATCTTTGCTAGAGATGTTCTAATACCACTTTTTCCTTGCCGATACTGATTCTGATACTTGAACCCGTGTGTCAGCCAATAAAGAGTACTGAAAAAAAATGTATCAGCTGTATCAGCTGTTGATGTTATATGATTGCCTTCACTGCTGTATGGCTCAAGCTAAACCCTTTGTAAATCATGAAAAAATACATGAATGCCATAGAACCTTTTATTACAGCGGAAACCACTTCGGTTACAGAGATCAATGACTTATGTGGATCAAAAAAGATTGGGAGAGAATCATTGCCAGACAAATGTTGTTCAAGTAATTCACTTATAATAATCAAGTAGCATTTTGGTTGTTTTCATATTTGACAACATATGAAAAAAGAATTTAAAAGTGTTGTAGCCTACTACTGCGAGCTGTCAGATGCTGAGGTATCAACCTCAGGCTGAAAACACCACACTACACTTAACACTAAAGTGTCAGAACCTACAGTTCCTGTAATGACCGCTGGAGTCTGGCCCCAACACTGAGTCCATCCCCATAGACTCCCATGTTAAAATGTTCAACTTAACAGCAGAAATGTTTACAGCCTAGTTTTATTTGTTCTATCCATAACTGATGGGCTGGCAGACACGGGGCACCATATGTTGGACCTTCGGTTGTCTATTAATTTACTGGCTACCATAAATTAAGAACACATTAATATTAAAAATATTAAGATTAAATAATAGCTTTAAAATTAATTAAAGTCCTCTGGGGCACCAGCCTAAAACTAATAGGCAAAATAGACAATTTTGTTTCACTCTCAAATTATTACCATTAATCTGGAACTCTGATTAATATTTAAGTTAATAACTAGAACCAAGTTACCATATCAACAGTAAGTAATGGCTGAAGGATTGGACTTCTGCTGAGTAGAGGTTGGCAATACTCACACTTGTGCAACATTAAACACACCAGTAGTTATACTTAAAGACATTTATATGCAATGGAACAGAGTAAAAACACAATGTCTAATCTAATATAGGCGTGTGTGTGTGTGTGTGTGTGTGTGTGTGTGTAGGTGTGTGTGTGTGTGTGTGTTTTTGTGTGTGTGTGTGTGTGTGTATGTTTGTATTGGGGTGTGTCTGTGGGGACACAGACAAAGGCAAAATTGCCAATTCAAAATGGTTGCTCAGACCACATGACTTGAACAAAGAAAACTACACGAGATGCAAGTAATCAAAGGAACTTCTCAAAATGGCCGACTAGACCACCTGGTGTGTGGGGGAGAGAAAGTTTGAGTTTCTTTGTCAGCCTAGCTAATGTAATCTAGAGGTACCAGGTTAGAGGGAGAAGGTTAGCTGCATGCAGGTTCTAGAACTGACACGTACTGCTATGTGTGTGAACATACGAGTAATCCAATTAACTGTATGACTGACCACAACCTAAGCCAACATTACAACAACAAAACATTAACCAACATTTACATGTACCAAGGTTTAGACTTCTGCTGCTTAGCTGTGCTAATTCTGCACTTATGCTAGAATCACATGTTACACACTGACCAACACTGACTGGTCCCTGGGGAGGGTTGTCCCCAGGTGTGAACAATGAGGGCATGTGGGGAAGTTAGTTCTATTGTCTGTAAAACTAAGAGCATGTGGTCACTTGAATAAGTCCCACCAGTACAAAAAACAGTTTTGGTCTCTGTAGCTAATTTCCTCCTTCATTACAACAGTACGGGGGTGAATTTTTATATGTATTTTTGTATTTTTATATATTATTAAGTCTTAAAGTTATAATTGAGGGCGTGGCCTCTTTGAGTGACAGGTGGGTGAGCGTATGCTTGCTACAAACCAACATGCACCAAAGTCTCAGCTCCAGACGTGCCCCACCTCTTCGACCATTTTGGGATTAGGTGGGAGTAAGGGGTGGAGTCAGACACGGCCAAGATGGCAACGGTGGTGCAACTCACTCTGAGCTTCAAAACCGCTCTTCGGAAACCTTTGAGTGATGTCACAGAGGCTATGTCCATTTTTATTTACAGTCTATGGTCTCACCATGTGTGTGTATCTCACTCACTGACTCCAGTTGCAGTGATTGGCTGAGTAGCATCATGTGACCAGTGCTGAAAAGGCTAGAAAAGCTGCGCTGGTTACACTCAGAATGTAATGATGATCAATAATTTATGAGCTGTAAAAATTTGTGTCTGGAGAGGACAGCACCTGGTTCTGAACCCAGACTGCGGCTTAGTAATGACCATGGCTAAGCAATGAACAAGAAGTAATTTGACTGCTGTTTTTTTTTGGGGGTGTTATGTGAAGCTGTAAACAGTACATTACGTGGTATCAGATAGGTGCATAGACTCATGTACTCACCAATTCCTGATCCAGTATTTCAGGCCTCATCAGTGGAACAACTCTTATCTTTATTACAGGTTCATTTATTAGTGGAAAGAGGAATGTAACATCCTGTCTTGTGTTATACATATTTCCTAATTTATTTTGCAATACTCACATCTCAAATCGCTGAAGTTTCCTGTGTTTCCCGCCCTTCATTAGCCTGTTTACAGTCAGTTACCTGCCCCTGATTATCCTCATAGTCTTATACTTCCCTGTTTCCTATGCCTCATTGCCAGATTGTTTGTTTCCTTGTGTGTTCGCTGCTTTCTCGTAGTTTTCCTTATGTTTGCTTCTGTAGTTTGTGACTTTATTAGTTTCCCTGGTTTATGGACTTTGCCTGTTTTGTTTGCCTTTATTGGACTGCCTTCCTGGGTGTGACCTTTTGGATTGTCAGTAAAGACTTTGCCTTTTTGAACTCTACCTTACCTCCAGTGAGTTTATCTGCATCTCAGTCTTTGTTTCTACAAGAACTGTTACAAGGACAGTGAAGGGAGAGAAGAGAGACACACAAATAATGAGAGTGAACTGATTTTATGTGACAACTGTATGTATTGTCATTGTTTCCTTCTACATACAACGACATAGAAAAACTCGAAAGACATAAATACAGTTCAGATGAACAGACAATTCTTGTTTACTGCAGGTTGAGCTTTATTTTCATAGTTTAAGGCCATGGTTTCTCTTGGTTAAGTTAACGTTGCACTCACAAACGAACTTCTGAGATTTAATAACAGTGTCGTTGCTACAAACAGGTGTACCTATGACACATGCACACAGTAGTTGTTCTTGTTTAGAAGGTTAGTGTTGAGCCAGGAAAGTCATGTTTATTATTAGTTTAACTCTTACACTCTCCACCACCACCAGTTGAAGCTCTGAGCTGTGTCTCAAAAGGACTGTGACCCCCCTGATTAAGATTTGAACCCCCCCACAAGAGGTAAAAACAATAGTTTGGGGGTGTGAAAATTTATATGTCCTACTTACCTGTAATTTCAAACATTACAATATATTTCTTATATTCATGCCTTGAAGAATCTTGTACTATTATTTCAGACACCCCTAAAGTGGACTGTACCATTTATTAACATCGATGTTAGCTGAACGTCTTGTCTGCCTGCCTCACTCCATCAGTGGCTTGTGTCCTCAAATCTCTGCTCCCATTCATTGCACAGACAATGTGGTGAATGTAAGTGGCCTAGCAGTAGCTGTAGTAGCATGTTTAATACACTTTACTTTCTTACCTTCAGAGTTTCTGAATAAGACAGTACCAAGTATCTAGGGAGGGATGCTAATTTTAGCTAGTTTCTAATGTTTGCTTAAGTTACAGTTTAGCTGAACCACAACAGCTGGGGCCAGTACTATAGTGGCGAATGTCGCTGACTGACTGAGTCAGTGATCATATTTCCACCGTTGGTCAGCCAAATGCCACGTGAGAGGAAATATTGTACAGCAAGATAACTACTGCAAAACTCAGTTCACTGAAGCAGCATATGTTGTACTGGGTTCCCTCTTCGCCCTGGATAAAAAGTTGACCCCGATTGTCATTGTTTAATTTGCACTCTGATGTGGTTCTCCTGACAAAAAGCCAATGGGATGTTTACACTGACTTTTGGCAATAAACTCTGTGACAAACAACAGTTAATGATCCTGACAGGTTTAGTTCAGCAGAATCATCTTCACTAATGAACATCACTTCATGATGTTTGAAGCCTAAATACAATCAGCAGAAGTAAAAAGCTAATGCTAGGCTATAAACCAACTACACCACGGTCACATGACTTCAACGTCTCCACCACTGAACTTGTAGTTTGATTTAGCTCTGACCTCTTCTACAGAAGCTTTTCCTCAGACACAGTTAGTGACAGTTTGTATAAACACAACCAGGCTGTAAAGGTGGACTGGTGAGTGGATCAGTTTTCACGTTCACCATGATGATGTTTAACGTCCCCGACAACCTCTGTAGTCTCATTTAGACACTTATGAGCAACCAGCCTTTTTTAACAGATGTGAAAGCTTAAAGAAAGCAGAACTGTGGAATTTACTGATGTATTTTATCATAGAATAAAACGTGAAAATGTCTTCAGTTTGTCTTAACCACCTTCAGTCATTTAACCAAAAACCGATTCAACAAATCAGATACTTCAGGGCCAGGGAACAGGAAATCATCAACTCATTTCAAGGTTTTAGCACTCACTCCTGTGGCACTCTATTGTTATTATTAATATCAATAGTATTGTTATAATTTTTATTATTATTTTAAAGGATAAGGACAGTAATATTATATTAATAATACATTTTTCTTATTGAGTCAACATATCCAGTGGAGAGACCTTGTCTGTGTCACTCAGCCCTGAGCTCATTCATTTGGATTAATACAAATTTGGTGCTCTATTGAGTATTTAGACCAGTGCAACATTGTGGCTCATTGATGCATTTTTAATAGTTTTTTGAGCCTCCTTGGCTCAGAGGAATAAGATGAAGCAGGCTCTGAATACACACACGATACTTGTAAGTAGTATGAGTTGAGGGTGGCTCGGCGGTGCAGTGGTTAGCACTGTTACCTCTGAATTTGCATGTTCTCCTCATGCCTGCATGGGTGATTTGACTTCCTCACTAAAATGTCAATAAATAATTTAACTGATCAATTTTTTAAATAAGTGTTTTGCCAGGAAAGACATGTCTCTCGTTAGTTAAACTTTTCATACACTATTTGAAACTCGATTCAGTGTCAGTTTTATAAAAGAAACATGCAGGCAGAGATGATTACAGAGACAGTGAAGAAGAGTACAGAGCAAAAAGAAAAAAAAAGAAAGGGAGCATGAGGGGGAAGAAAGAAAAAATCTTCTGCGCCTGTGGTTCTTCTCTGCTCAGCATTTCATCCAGATGTTGCTGTTATACTGTAGAGTCAGGCTCCTGGGTGCTAGTGTTGGAGATGTGTTCAATTCCATCTGCAACTGTCAGAAAATTCACTGTGTGTGTCTCCGTGTGTTTGCATATACACATGCAGTTCTACTTGTCTGTGTAAAGATACATGCACCCATGATTTGCATGAATGCATTTATTTTCATACATCACCTATATACAGTCTCTCCAAATTATTATCTGAGGCAGCCAACTGTTTATTTTCCAGCTTAACTGCTTTGTGTGGGCGTATTCACAGCAAACAAGGTTAATATGATTCTCTGAAGCAATGATGTGGGGACTCAGTACAATAGGTTGGCAGAACAATTTGTGCGTGTTTGATAGTGGTTGGTGAATTGTTTCTGGGGCATTTGGATGGTGGAATAATTGCTTCCAGAGCTCCCTGTGGAGTAATTGCGCTTCCTCCACCCAAAAGCTGTACCTCCGTCTGAGAATCTGCTGGCCACCACTACTTAAGAGAATCTTGGGCCAGAGGGAACGGCCAAATTATTCTCTCCCAGAGAGAAATGTTGAGAAACAGCAGCAGTTTGGGTGGAGGGACAAGCTTACATGTTCATACACTAGTGTTTGATTTCCTTTGTACTGTATGCTTGTATTTAACTTAATAACTAGAACCAAGTTACCATATCAACAGTAAGTAAATGCTGAAGGATTGGAGTTCTGCTGAGTAGAGGTTGGCAATACTCACACTTGTGCAACATTAAACACACCAGTAGTTATACTTAAAGACATTTATATGCAATGGAACAGAGTAAAAACACAATGTCTAATCTAGTATATACAGGTGTGTGCGTGTGTGTGTGTGTGTGTGTGTGTGTGTGTGTGTGTATGTGTGTAGTCATGAGCTGGTGTCCTTGTGTGTCCACCTGCGCTGTGCCTGTATGTGTGATTGTGTGTGTGTCTTCTCAGTTAGGATTAATTAGTGAGCAAGAAAACCACTCAGCGTGATTGTGAGAAAATTGCCCTCAGCTGCACATTCAGACACGTCGTCTCTCCAAAATCAGACAGGGCTCAGATTTCCATTCAAGGCGTCCACTTCAGACCACGTCCAAACAATCGCAGAACTCTGTGGGAATGAATCTGCGGCCACTCACACGTGTGCACGAGGGTTGAAGGTTTTGCTGTGGTTTTAAAATGAACACTTCTCACGAATATAACAGGGTAACCTGGATTTATTGCATATGAGAAGTTTGGTTTTGAACTGAAACAGAACTTTAGATAATGAAATGATGCCGATTCTCATTTTCCGATGCTTTTCTTTCATATTAAATTATATCACAGTTATGTGGCGATATATCTTGTAGAAGAACTCCCATTACTATAAATTTCTAATGTCTTGAAGGTGGTATAAAATACACTGCAAACCACAGAATCATAGCGTGCTCTGCTTTCGCATATCCTTTTGTTTTATTACAGTTTTCAGTGGCCGAGAAGGAAAATTTGTTACAGCCCATAGTTCCATTTTACTGCGAAGCAACATCCAAGTGTCATGCGAGACAGCATCCGTCTTTCAAGCAAATGACAAAAAAATGACATGTTAACCCTCAGGTGACAAAGCCTGCTGTTAGTTTCCCGCCTCCAGCTCACAGTCAACTTTGTTTTTATGCCTCCGTGCTGGCAGCAGTCAGGTTGTCTGTCCATACGTCCGTCCCATTCTCATGAAAGCAATACCATCCATTAAGCATCTATCTATCTATAAGCATTCATTTGGACTCAAGGATGAACTGATTAGAAATTGGTGGTGAAAGATCAAAGGTCACGGTGGCCTCACAAAACACATCTTTGCCATTAACTCACAAATTCATACACTGATTATGACACATTTACCTCAAATGTCCAAAAGGATAAAATGAAGTGATGACAATTCATATCCAAAAGGTCAACTTCGCTGAGTCAGCAAGGAGAAACTGGGACCATATTTCCTGCAACTTGGATTTTTCCATGTTGTTTAATCCAATTTAAAGCATTTCGTTCTTGGACATTCAGTCTGAAGAGAATGATGATAATGTTCCACTTGTTGAATGCTACTCTTTATTTGTGTCTGCATGTTTTAATGAGCCTCTACACAACAGATTTCTACTAGATAACTTCCTATTAAAAGCTCATGTTTGCCTGAATTTCACATTTCACTGTAAAAGTAAAAAAAAAAAAGAAAAACAAAACTTAAGTGGAAACATATTTTCCATTGATTCCTGACAACAGGGTTGTGCTCTTTGTTGGTCTAACTTCCTTATAAGCTAACTTACATAGCTATTAGCTTTGAAAAAAGAAGAAGACAGTTGGCAACAGACAGATGAGAGAGAGAGGAACAAAGACAGGAGAGAGTGATAGGAAAGTTTAAGTCAGTACACATTAAAAAAGAAAAATAGATGGAAAGATGAGAAAAGACAACAAAAGAAAGAGAGAAAGAACTGAAAAATGCACCAGTCGCCGACTCTGTGGGCATACAGCTGCTAGTACAGCTGTTGGGTGAATTAAGGAGAAAGGTCTGAAAATCATTAGCACTTCTTTGGGGGTAGGCCCAAACAATAAATAGAAGAGAAGTGGTTTCAGCTAACAGGCACATGTCTCTCCCTGTTGAAATCAGCTGATATGACATTTAACATGGCAGTGCATAATGTTGTTTAAAGAGGTGGTCTCTGGACATGTTGGAACTATTTCCTAGGAGGAGTACAGCTCTGTTTTTACTTACTTTGTTTTTTTGTGGTGGAGGAGGGTGGAGGCAGTGTGGTTTTACACCCCATCTGATGTCTGCTTATTAATTGCATTTCCATTTGTTTAAAGCTGTTATAATCAATTTTTTTTTTGAGCATTTTACCTTCTTTCAGCTCATTGTTTTGACTTTATTGCCTGAACATTTACTGTTGTGGTTCAGTCTCAGCACTCTAATTTTTGTTTTCAGGAATAAAGCCATTATACATGACCTGCTCAGCACCAAACAGCAGGCAGACAAAGTTAGCAACTAGCTTGTGAACATATTGGAGCATTTGGCTGCTAAAGCCAAATGCGGAGGAGTTGGTGGAAACCAAAACAGAGTTAAATTGGGATTAAATATTGGACTTTGTGTCTGTGGCCCAGTTCAGGAGCCGCATCCTTCAGAGGCTGCTGCATTACAGCAGCATGACTAGACTCTCCCGTCTCAAAGGCTCCTTCAAATGCAACTGAGAAATGCCGCCTTCTTTTCCTGGGCAAGGAAGGCTTTGATGGGTGGACCGCTGCTGCCCCAACGTATCCCAAGATTCACTGCACGCTGGTAATGAAAATAATATGGCAGCAAACAATGCTGACAGAGAGCCTGAGGATTACATTTTTAAATGTTTTTGTATTTGTATTTGATTTCAGCTCAGTTGAACTGCGAATTGTACAACTACTAAAAAAAACCAAGGGCCTTAAAACGTCAAGTTTTGGTAAAAAAAAAACAAAAAACAAGTTATCTGTTGTCAAGGTTGCTAGGCGACAGGAGTAAGGAAGGGCAAAGCTGGTGATTCAAATTGGAAATCCTCTGCAGACAAGACCTTCACTGGCCCCTGAATCGGGACACAGCTTGTATCTTTTGGATAGTCAGTAACAGTTTGACACGTATGAACTTACCCAACAATATGTCAATAATATGTTTACAACTTGTTACACTGGCACCCAGTGGCCAAGAAAAATTTTATTATTGCATGTTTATATTTAAATTCCAACTAAAACTAATCATCATCATCATCATACAACAAATTATTATTATAGTACATAATCAAAATCATACAGCTATTGAGGCTAAAGTACAGTATCTTCCCCAAAACATTAGTGTTAGTAATTATTGTTATTCGCAAATCTTTGATCAATAGACTCCTCACACAGACGTCCTAACATGAGACAGAGCGGAGATATGTCAACTCTATTTTATTTATATTTTGCGCCAAATCACAACATTTATCTCTTTTCATAGAGACTGTACTATATATTATTTATATTAGTTATCAACACCCAACAATTCTACTTGGCGACAGTGAAGAAAACTTCCCTTTTAAAATGCAGAAATGTGGAGCAGAACGGGGCTCAGGGTGGGCGGCCGTCTGCTTCGACCGAGCTGATGAAGTGCACACAATTAAAAGCAATGAGGCTATAATTAAAAATTAATGCAGAATTAAAAGTCCTTAGGAAAATCAGGGCATAGAGGGCACTTTTTTTTTTTACTTCATTTTTAGCCCACTTGAGTAGAAAAAAAAAAATCAATTTTGTTACTGATAATGGTTCAGCTGCATACTCGAAAATATGTAAATAACATGATGCCAAAAATAAAAATAAAATAAAACATCATTTAAGAGATTCTCTCTGTAGATCTCTGTACAGAATGCTTTCATCAAACTGCACACTAATGACTGCCTCCTAATGAACCCCATTCATTACTTTGTATTTTATTAGTGCAGATAAAGGCTGAAGCATTTGTTTTATTAATTGCTATTTTGCACAACAGGATGTGAACAAATAGGTACATATTAGAAACAATGCTGCAGTGGGGGATGCAGTGGCCTCCTCCCCACCTAACCAACAAGCTTGCTGATCCTTGCCAAACTTTGGCATGAAATCACATTGCAAAAAGCAGCAGGCACTTTGCTTTGACCATTAATTACATTAAAGTCCATCCATCTGTATCATTACTGCTACAAGTTCTTTTTTCTGCAGTTTGTATGTCAGAAATTTGCCCATTCAAGTGATTTTAATGTAGAAGACAAGTGTATCCTTGTTTTTCCCACTCTTAAGGCTTTGAACCTTCTGAAGGCCGTGTAACAAATGTAGAGAGGCTTTAATATTTCCTATGCCAAAATCTGTGGTGACCAGGGACCTAATTACCCATCTTTTTTTGTATCATTCTCATTTTGTTAATTTCTCTAAGTGTACTTGGTGGATAACTTAAAACAGTACATGCACTGGTGAGGATAACTTGGCTGTTTCACAGTAGCTCCAGAATTTTGCACAACCGATCTCAGAAAAAACTGAAATAATTGTGTTTTTGTCCCCAAAGAAGAAAGATTTAAAAAGTCAGTGCTCAACTTGAATCTATGATACTAAAACCTACAAAATCAAGCCAG
Source organism: Seriola lalandi dorsalis (assembly GCF_002814215.2). Classification (NCBI taxonomy): domain Eukaryota; kingdom Metazoa; phylum Chordata; class Actinopteri; order Carangiformes; family Carangidae; genus Seriola; species Seriola lalandi. Next base: position 1,292,429 of record NW_019525129.1, on the reverse strand, counting down.
AAATCTTGGTGCAGTTATAAAGTCTAACCTAAACATAAAGTCAATTACAAAATCAGCCTATTACCATCTGTAAAACAAGAATTAAAGGATTTCACAAGATACAGAAAAACGTATTCATGCATTTATTTTCAGCAGGCTTGACTACTGTAATGGTTTCTTCACAGGGCTCAGCTGCAGCTCATCCAGAGTCCTCACTAACACCAAGACAGTGGAGCACATCACATCGCTCCTTAAATCACTGCTGTGGCTCCCTGTGTGTCCAAGGACAGATTTTAAAATCCTACTACTCGTCTATAAAGCAGTAAGTGGTCTTGGCCCATGTGATCTACATCTCTGATCTACTTGTACGATATGAAGCATCCAAACCCTTCAGGTCATCTGGGACAGGTTTACTCAGTGTTCTCAGAATCAGAACTAAGCCAGGTGAAGCATGAAGCAGCTTTTAGTTTCTTTGCCTCTCACCTGTGGAAAGCTTCCTGAGCACCTGCTGAAACTGTCAGCTCAGTTAAATCAGGGCTTAAAACATTTCTGACTCACCTGGTACAGCACGTATCACGAAGGCTTAGTCCTAACCGCAGCGGCCCAGGTTCGAGTCCGACCCATGGCCCTTTGCTGCATGTCTTTCTCTCTCTCTCTCTCTCGCTCTCTCTCTCTCTCTGTCACTATCAAAATAAAGGCAAAAAAACATTACTATTTGCTGCAGCTTACCAATAGACTACATGACACTACTTGTGTTTGTATTTGTTTGTTTTTAATGTCTTATCTCTGCTGCCCTTCTTTTAAAATGGTGTCCTGAGTTTCTTACCTGATTTTATGCAGTCTTGATAATTCTTATTTAAATATTTTTTATTTATTCGAATTTAGTTTTTTAAAATGTTATAATGTCATCTTAACGTTCTATTTTTGCCTTGCCTCTGGATCAGTATTGCTACATATGGCCACCTTGAATGTCAATTAAAATGACAGGTACTTTCATTTCAAGTCACCAACTGTTCAACAAAGACCCTAATTTTCCATGAATGTCTCTAAGTCATGCAGATGGAGGTAGATTATACCTGCCTTCCAGGATTCAATAGGCTCAACTCTGGCATTTGACTTTTCAAAGCAGAGCACATCAGAAGTGCTGGTATTTCAATGGAAATGGGAGGAAGATGTGAAGAGAGGGAATGTTCAGTTCCAGCTGCTGATAGGCAGGTGCATTAATGAGCCATTCTTCACAGGTATTAGAGCGATAAGTTTCTACTTTATTACATTGACCTGATGTCACACTATGAACCTATTCCAAATGGCAGTTTCAAAAAGCAAAAGACAATATGTCAAATAGCTAAAGAAGCATTACATTCCATCCCTGCAACAGTAAGCTCTCTTACCTTCATTCAGCTCAGTATCTTTGGATTTGTGACTATGCACCTCCTTTTCATCCAGTGCCAACGTACAGTGCCAATGCAGGAAGTAGTCCGCTTTTCGTATGGACAGTAAGCAGGTGCTCAGGCTGAAAACCATGTCAAAACAGCACAAGTGGCTCAGTTATTGCGGCCATGATGACACACAGGCAGGATGATGGAGGGAAGTTACTTTAATAGAATAAATGACGAAGACCAGGCTCACAGGCAAGAGGACAGGCAGGCAGGTGACACAGAATAGGTAACAAAACACTGGTAGTAGGCAAGGTAACAAGAGCAATAGCACAAAGGGAAACACACTGAGACATTAGCAAGCAACCTGGTACATGACATGGGGAAAATAGGGCTGGTATAAATATCAGTGAGCAAATGATGGAAATGACAAACAGGGCTGAGGTGGAAAAGTCCAAATAATCTCCTCTCTAACAACTTCCCCTCGACCGTGATGGAAGACGTCATGAGGTCAAGGAAAGATGTGAAGGAGAGTTCATCAGGACTTAGGAAAAGAATCTGACTGCACTTCCACTAATCTTTTTTATTTATTAATTTTTAATTTTTAATTTCTTCCTTTCCTAACCACAAACACAAAACAGGACTGAAATGTTGATATAAGATAAAGATGAAGGAATATACATGTAGAGAAATATGAGCCATTAAAATAATAATTAAATAGAAATAAGGAACTGAGCAAGAGATCAGAATAAATGATATTCAGACATAAGTACATAGTTTGCTGATATAAACACTTTTGACAGGAGGTGATGTAGTGAAACAACAACATGTAAAGACTATAGTATTTTGTTATGATGATGTTATTATTAACTATAAATTCAGTCTGTTTGTTCTTCATGACGACTCCTGACTGGTTTAAAGAGAATGAATCTATATTTATTGATTAGGGCTTTGGTCGATCAGACAAGGATCATAAACATAAAACAGCTGCTCTGTTGTTTCTACATTGTGGGTCTGCTGTGGGGAAACTACAATGGTTTCCTATGCTAAAGGAGATAAGATAGGAAGCATTGAGGCTCCTTTCTTCATCATTTAGAGAAGTGGAGCAGCTGTGATCATGGTTGTTGCTCAGATACTTCAGTTCATTTCAATCAGCTTCATCCTTCATAAGTACAAAAAAAACAGGAATAAAGTCCAGGGACATCTGGTGGGCAGGTGGAGTATGGCAGGAGACAGAAGGCCCGGACTGAATGGCAAACATAAAAAGGGCTGCTACATGCCTCAGCATGTACGTCTAATGTCTAAAGTTCACTTTCTATCCGACCCGCCAGCGACAGCTGGAGCCAGGGGCACATTGTTTTCGGGTTATCTGCCATACGTCGATAAAGGACATGTCGACATGATATCCCAGTAAAGCCTTGCTAAAAAAGCATTCACCTGTACACATGAACAAACTGATTAGATTTTGATGCTCAAAGGTCAAAGGTCAAGGTGACCTCATAAAACATGGTTTTGACAATATTTCCAGAACTCTTCAAGGGAATCGCTTCACTTGGACCCAAGGATAAACTGATTAGATTTTGGTGGTCAAAGGTCAAAGGTCAAGGTCAGTGTGACCTCACAAAACACTTCTTAGCCATAACTCCAGACTTCAAATAGCAATTTTGGCAAAATTTCACACAAATGCTTCATATTATCTACGATTCTGGATAAACAGGGATGCAACCTGGAGCTAGTCTGAGTGAAGGAGGCAGACAACCACCAGGAGGTGATTCTAGTTTGTATTAACTGCAACCAGGATCTTTCCCAAACCTCAACCAAGTGCTTTTTGCTGTCTGACCATAGTCACAATCCTTTCCTACCGTTAATGCCACTATAGTTCTACGCACAAATAGCGGAGAGGGTAAAAATATAATGTAATGTGGGGTTTTGCAGAATTAACATCAAAATTCTTGTCTCCTGATAAAGTTGCTTCATCAACTATATAACCTTAAAAAAGGGGGCTTACTGTTGAATGGGACCAAAGCTTATAGTTGCTGATGCTTTTGAAACAGGCACTGAGTACATTTGCGAGTATGTGACATTCTCCTCTAGGAGAAAAGAGCACGGGGAGTTTTAGCATTTCAAAGATAGAAATGTCAGACAGTGAGAGCTCACAGAAAGAAGGGAACGTTAGACAATCGTCATGTGTGATGATTATACCTACCTCTTTTCTCCTGTCAGCAGGTACAAGCTAACATCTTATAATGATCACCTGAATGACGAGACCGTGCCCCACTGAAGAATTTTGAAGAATCAATCAGTTTGTGATCACCACTGTACAGTGTCAAGGGCAACCATCAGCATCAGGCCACATCTGTACCACAATGCATAATGTGTTTGACGTGTGAGTCATGCTAGCTCTTCATTAAGACGACAGTTAGGTAAGCAGAAGTTTGGAACCAACGAACGCAGCTCATTATAAAACCATACACTTACACTCTTTGCTCCCTCCATCCTGCTTTCTCCATCTTTACTGTGTTAAACGTCTTTCATTATTGCACTCCGTTATCCAAATTAAGTTATCCTTCCACATTGTTTTGCCAAGAAGAAAATGAGATGTGTCAGCAGAAAGTGAAACTATCATCAGCGGGCCTGTGCTATGACAGATTAATTGGATTATATTTGCATTTAACCTAGATTAGGTCCTGCATGGGGACCTGGATGGTGACACAGATGGATTAAGTTAGAGTATGCAACACTGATGGGAAGAGCTCTTAATTGTGTGGGGTAAACGCACTGACACATGGGTGACATCAAATTCCAACTATTTCCTGCCCCCTGATAGTTGTATTTAGCTCTGCTTTCCATGGGCTATTTTTCACAAAGTCATTTGGACTGAAAACAATTTTGCCACTAATGTCAGTCTAATTCACAAAGCTGAGATCTGTAACCTTCTGCCGCAACAGTAGAGAAAGATCTACAGCATAGTTTAAGGACAGAGACCAAAACAGTTTTTGTACCAGGCTGTAAACTTGTTTATTTCCGCTGTAAAGTCAAACATTTTAACATGGGAGTCTGTGGGGATTGTTGGAGCCAGACTCGAGTGGTCATAGTGGCCAATAATGACTACTGTCAACTCAACTCAATTAAACTCAGTTCAGTTTCATTTGAACAGCGCCAAATCACAACATACATTATCTCAAGATACTTTACCGGGAAACATCATGTCACCAAAACATCCAACAGCTTCTTTGCATTAGCCGAAGAGAATACATTGAGAATACATTCTCGAGTTTCTTGTCCTTTCAGACTTCATCTTAGCGACGTCACTATGTTCCCAGAAGAGATAATTATGTCCAAAGCTACAAAAAGATGAGTAGTAATAAAGCTGAGTTTTCTGTGATGTAGTGAAATTGTTACAGAAGGTTGTGAAGTAGGAAAATAAACAGGCTATGAAATAATTTTTACCCAGAGTGCTGTGTGCTGGCTCTGAACTGCATTTTAACAGATGTGACCCGACAGGCCATGACACACTGATCTCAATTTCTAGATGTACAGCCCATCCACCTACACTAAATATGCTGTGTGTGTGTGTGTGTGTGTGTGTGTGTGTGTGTGTGTGTGTGTGTGTGTGTGTGTGTGAGTTTGTGTGTGTGTGTGTCTATTTTTCTGTAATGATCCTAAACCTCACAGATGGATGTATTAATGATGTTATAATTTTGAAACAGATACCGTCATTAAAAGGAATCTATTCATGTTCTAATGATTATTGATCAAATCAGAAAAAAAAGAAAGTGCCGTGTCATCATGCTCACTCTCAACCTTGATCCATCCTCAGACCTTTTGCTCCACCAGCTGTTGTCAGGCCTTAAGTCTGGTCCTGCTGCTGGCTGCCTGACATCAGTCAACCCCAGTGAGTTCTGAAATATGTAATTTCATGGTGTCTACCAGATGTTCACACTATACCCAGAACCAGAGATATCATCCAGTTTGACTGCAGCAGGTCAGTAGCCCCCCCCCCAACACACACAGATGTTTGTATGGGGTTTAGTGTCATTGTCAGAGGTGGCTCTGCTCTGCTCTGTGTGGCCCCACAGGGAAACACAGAGCGGGTCATAGCAGTCAACCACCAGGGCATGTGATAGCAGCACAGCTGGTGGGAACACATGTAAGGGGCCTGCACATATGTTAAGTATTTAACCCATCAAAGAGATTGTAATCCACCAAATTGAGAGGATCACCATTACAAGTGTCCTTTGAACTAACTTTTAATAAAGATAACACACTGCTGTGACCTTTTTTATCAACTAACCTCATCACATCCAGATGAGATAAAACGAGAGCACATCAAACCCAAGTTTGTCAAATTACCATTCACCCCCCCAATTGATATAATGAGATTGTGTTGTGGGACTTTGCCAGCTGAATTATTAAGGCTCTCAATAATAGTAGATTAATTTCATCTCCCTCTAAATCTTCTTTAATGCTATGAAGGTATTTCCTCACAGTGTCACTGCACATTGGTTCTGAAGCAAAACTCGATTATTAGGGCAGGAAATACACCCCCCCACCCCCACCCCCACCCCAAAAAAGAACCCAACCCTAAATAATTGAAGGTAGGCCGAGTACTGAAGGGAGGCTGAAATAACCAAAGACGCAGGCTGCAGATGAAGGCAAGCTGCGAGAGCACTGGAGCCCATCTGATTTGTGCATGAGAAATGAGATGGAAATTAAAGCATGGTACACTAGCTGCCACCGTATACAGAGCTGCTGCTGTGTATTCCTGTCAGAGCCATCTAACTGCAAAGTGCTGCTGCACAGTCATGTAAAAGAGAGGCTGACGCTGTGAGCTCACACACAGACACACCGACCTGTTTTAACAAGGGCAGTATAGGACATTAAAATTGGAAGTAAGAAGCATATTGGTTGTAATCTCAGTGTTTGGTGCAAGGTTTTAAAGTGAATACAGATGATATAAAATGAGCTATACATCCAGGCGGTGTAAAAGCTGCTATTAAATAAATTTGAACAAGTGTTTCTATTGCAGAGTGCTGTCAAAAATAATAATAAAATAATAAAGAACAGAAAACTTCCCCTGTTCTCTAAGGAGCTGCTACATCCTGCTGATCTAGTCGGCTGAATATTCACACACACACACACACACACACACACACACACATCCGGGCTCACACAGAAGACTCCCACCGCACTCTCTTCATGCTGTGATTGTGATAAACGAGCTACGCTACGAGTCAACAGATCCTTGTCTTCAGTTACCATTCTCTTCTCATATTCCTCATTTATTTGGGTTAAATTATGCAGTCCAAAACTCCTTTTTTAAATAATTTAACAGTGCTCTGCTCAGTGTCTCCAGGGAACACTACATTAGATCCAATTTCAGGCCCACGTCAGGCAAATTTAGGGCAGTCATGCAAACGCTTCCTGAATGCACAGACTTTAAGGGCTGCCGGACTATGTGCATGCATGCGAGCATGACTGTCTGTGTGTGTCTGTATGAATCAGTGTGTTGGTGCATCTGGATCCATGACTATCAGTGGTAAGAAAAAGATGTGGACCCTTTAGGGTTTCCTGATTTTCTACCTTAATTGGATATAAAATGTGATCTGATCTTCATTTAAGTCACAGGTGTAGACAAACACAAAGTGTTTGAGCTGATAACACACCAACAATTAGAATTTTCTCTTTACTGAACACACACGTAAAACATTCACAGTGCTGGTGGAAACAGTCAGTGAACCTTGGACGTAATAAGTGGTTGAAACTCATTTGGCTCCAATAACCAATACCAAACCAATAAAAGCTCTTCCAGTGGCTGCTGATCAGAGCTGATCAGTGTTCAGGAGGAAGTTTGGAGCATCCTTCCATAAGACGAAAACACACTGCCACCTACTTGCTTTACACCACCACATCAGCGTCTACAGTCGGATTCCATTTCTGTATAAAAGCAAAATTAGCAAAGCTTCCTTGTTTTCTCTTTCACATGGCTCACTCTCGCAGCTAACTGCATACAAAAGAAATGTTGAAGACTTCTCCTGCAGATTCATGGGACTCCAGAATGTTCATTCTTATTTTATTTATTTCGATCTTTGAGTTGAGAGTGTGAAGTTTGATTTGTGATGCAGTGCTGCCACACTTTGATGGTGATGGCAAGATTAACATGTGTATAGTTATCTTAAAGTTAAATAGTGATAAATCGCCGTCATGCATGAATGAACATTAGCATAGCTCGATTTTGACACATGACTAGAAAATGCAAGGCAAAATAACATTTTTAATATTTTTAGAGACCCCCACATGTCAAGTGCCGACCCTAGCACCAACAGGAAGCGTCATGCTGCAGTGCACCAGCAGGACCAGGAGTGGGACACTGTGCAGACATTAACTTAAAATCATGAGTGGACACCCACTACTGGAACTGGATTCCTCACCTGAAGAGCTGCTCTCCAGAGCTACGGCTCATTTTGCCGTTGTCTTTGTAAATAACACGAATGTGAATCACACAGCTCTTTATATTTCTTTACTACAACAAGTAGTCTCTCCACATCCATTGCACACACACAAGAGACACTGACAGAGACAGTGGGAGGTGAGGAGAGGGAAGCTGAGCCACCGCAGAGGCATCTTTGGGAAAAAAAAATTGTTTTCTTCAGAGGTGATGAGGCTGGAGATAGAACGTTGGTGTGAGTTGCTGCGGGGTGGCGCGTCGACGCACATTAGCCACCGCCAGTGTGGGGGCTGTACGTAGAAAATAATATGGGTGGCTGTTTTGATGCACATCGTTCAGCAGTGGGGTGTTTTGGGCCTTTATAGAGCTGCTTCAGCTCAGCCAGCCATGTTGTTAGGATGTCTGGTGTGAACAGCTTCGTTCAGGTCATTCCACAACACTGGGAGAGTATTGGATTAAGGCATGGGTTCTGACTGGGCCCCCAATGTTTTCATACTGGTAGTTCAGTGCACTTTTAACATCTTATATAGATCTGCATGTTCTTCCAAAAGAATTCAACCTCAGTTTCATGAGTCCACAAAACATTGTCCCACTGCTCTTTGGCAAACTTCAGGTCAGTGATGTTTTTCAGAGATGAGCAGCTTTACTCTAATGATACCTTTTAAGCCTTTACCTGTTAGCTTCTTTGTTAACGTCATTGTGCGCTGTGGTTTTGGAGTCATCTCAGCTGGACGTCCACTTCTAGGGAGAGTAGCCACAGAACTGACAGTTAGTCTGACTGCTGACTGATGAAGATCTTAACTCTTCGTAACCCTTTCAGCGTCATGCTCATCAACAATTCTTGATCTCTGATTTGAATTGTGCCCCATGTTTTTTACACCTAAGATTTGCTTTCATTGACTGTTGATGCCATTCGTCGAGCGGTTCACATACCTTTTAAACTCTACATGTTTGAATGATGTATTCATTATGGACCAGAACAATACAATGATTTGTCTGTTATTAGTTGAAATAGGTTGTGTTTGTTTATAACTGAAACTGAGATGAAGATCTGATCGTGTTTAAAGGCAAATTTATGCATAAATACAGAGCATTTCAAAGGCTTCTCTGTACGTCCCTGCCCAACCAGCCTCAGCCCTGGTGCCTGTATGATCATAAACCATCCACATCATTGTCATTAATGCAATCTTGCAGCAGATTGTCTGGTTAAATTCAGAATCATCCCATATGGCGCCATCCACAGTCAAGTAGGCCACACTGTGGAGGGGCAGGTGCAGAAGTGTAGACTGCAGAGTGACGCCGGGCGTGCACCGAAAATGAACTCTCCTTTCTGTGTTGTGAGTATCTTTGTCAAACCAGTCTGTAACCTTACCCAGAGATGACTTCTGCTCTCTGACTCCCAGGACGCCACCACAGATGTTGTTTCTTTTGAACAAAGCAGCCAGCAGCCAGAAGAGGAAAAGAAAGAAGTCAAAAGAATAAGTTCTCCACACTTCATCAAGCGCTTACCTCCCTGCTGCTGCGTTAATCAACATGTGATGGAAAACTGAGTCATCTACATCATCAACGGAACAAGGCTGGGTCAGTGTTCAATGAACGCCATACATGGTGTTTGAAATTGCTCCAAAATGCTGGGAGTCGTGTTGGTGACTGCAGGCTCGTTGCTGCAGGTTGAGACGCTGATTACAAATAATCATCTCCATCAAATGAAACTTAATTAAGTAGACAATAAGAAGTGATTGCCTCTCCCTCCCACTGATGCTGTTGTGGTAACATCAATAGCAGGTAAAGAGCATCATGGAGACTGATCTGACTTAAATGATGAAGTGAGAAGCACTTAGCTTTAGCATAGCATTGGCACATTGGAGACTAATGCAAATCAAAGAGTTGGTGATATGTCAGCTTATATCCAGTACAACTGATTATCATATTTGATGTTTGGCCTTCATGCGATGTGTGCTGCCCCTGCAGTTTAAGCATAGACTGTAAACTGTGGAGATTAGTCTATGTGGCAAAAGTATGTGGACAAATACTTAGTTATTTTTAGTTGACACACTGAAAGATGGAGGAACTCAGGCCACACATATCTGCGAAATTTCATGGATAACACATTTAAGTGCAAGAATATTTGCTTTAATGTGTCCAGCTGCAATATGATGTGTTTCATCAACAGTAAAATGACTCCAAAATAAAAACAGCAAGAAGTGACTCACTGACACAGTGACTTTCTTTCTAAAACTTTGGTGGTTATTCTATTTATTTTATTTACTTTATATACAAGAGAATGTAGTGCGACTTATTTTTTTGTTCTGATATTTATGTCGGGCACTAAATTTGAGTCATATTTATTTATTAATGTTTGAGTTTGTCTGTTTCAGTCCTCCATAGATACTGTGTTTTAATCTTAAAGTATGAGACCTCTAACAATGAAAACTATATGAAATTAAGTAAGATAAGGGTATTAACAATACAACAATTTACATAGTATTTCTAACTTGGTTTTATAGACTACCATTAATATGGAAAAAAGTACAATGAAAAAAGTATACTAATGAAAAATGATTTACCATGATATAAATATATAACAGCATCAGTTTTCTTTGTTCCTATATTTTGTAGTTGAAGAATCTTAGACTTCCTGTCCATGAATGAATCCAGATAAGTGCAATGCGTTCTGTATAACAGAGCTCATTACAGCCTGTTGACAGATGAGGAAAACACTTACTGTCTGACACTCTGCTATCTCCAGCACAGCTCCACAGTTCAAAGCGGAACACAGTTAGAAGCCACTGACATAAAAGCCCACAGATGCTATCAGCTGCAGGAGAATGCTAGGTTGAGATTGTTTATGATGAGGAAGCGTGCCCACATGGAGCGTTCACTGACACATGGCCGAGATCTAACTGTCCTCCTGCTTATTTGACAGGTCAGAGGTCACCGGCACTCTGAGGCACATGGTATTTCTTTCATTAAGTGCCACGCAGCTCTGAGCTAACCTGAGGGTATGTAGTTCTCTGAGTGGTGAGTCGGCGTGTTTGATCGTGGAGGGATCTTCCCTCCCGTCGAGGTTAAAGGACAGAGGGGAGAGTGAATGGCCCTCAGGCTAAAAACAAAGCAGGAATTAGCAGCTGACATATTGTTGCCATAAGTAAATTTCTTTCACCTTCTTTCTCCACACTTGTTAAACCCTGACAGACTCATTTAATTAGTTTCTTTACCTGGTTCTCGGGCGAGAAAAATGAGCACATTTGTTTCAAAGGGACAAAACATTTCTCATGCATCTCAATGTAGAGATCAGTCCTCACTGGTGTTCAGGCAAAAACATGTGAGCATATTCCCTGGGGGGAGAGATAGTGGTTGCATTATGGGAACTAGATGGTTCCAATTCATTTGAATGGCATCTGTTTTGTAGCACTGTCCGCCCACACACATAAAAGTATAGCTTCTCTGTGGGCAGATAATAAGTGATAATAACAATAAGAATTTGGCCTTGTTTGCTGCTTGAGATGTCCTGACAACAGTTGTACAGATGTCTCTTTTATAGTGGTGGTCTATGGGGAAAACGCCATGGTTGTTATTTGTTGTAGTAACTGTGATTGGCTACTTGGGTAAATTGAGTATAAGGACTGGTCTGTCAGTACATCCATGAGATATTCATTCATGACAGTATGATTAAAAGATACTATTTTGGCAAAAAAAGACACCGTAAATGCAGATTTGCAACAAAGATGATTTGGTTGTATCCAAGCATCAACGTCTGAGGCTGTAACATGACGCCAACACTAGTACCAGTGAAAGTAGTATCAAGTACTGAAGCTCCTCTAATGGCCACTAGAGTCTGGCTCCAACAGTGAGTCAATCCCCATAGAGTCCCATGTTCAAATGTCCAACTTTACAGCAGAAATAAACATGTTTACAGCCTGGTACAAAAATCCCAAACTGGTATGCACTGAAATCTCTGCTCCATACACACCTATGCACCTCGTTGCCCATTTTTGGATTGGCTGGGAGTTTGGGGCGCAGTCAGGCGCTGCCAAGATGGCGACAGCTGAGGAGCTCACTCTGAGCTTCAAAACCACTTTTCAGAAACCTAAAGGCTAAGTCCATCTTTACATACAGTGTACGGGTCTATCACAGCCAGCAAAGTTGGCAGTAATAAAATCCAATTCTGTTCATCTTTACAGACTATGTAGATTAGATCAGATCAGATCAGATTGTGCACCTCACATAACACAATGTGATAGATTAACTTACTTAAGAGTGTAGTTCTGGAAAAACAAGCTGCAATCATACAAATCTTGGATTTATACATTAATTAATTTATTATTTATATATATTATTTATATATACTGTATATATATCAGCAGCATCAACTCTGATATGTATATGTTGTCACTGTATATTTCAACATTGTGTGTGACATTGCAGACATAAATCTTTTTTCCCCGCCTGTAAAGGGACACTACACAAGCCCAGTGTATGACTGGCTCTTCCATCCACATGAATATTTGCACCAAATGTCATGGCAATCCATCCAATAGTTGTCAAGATATTTCAACCTCATGGCGATGATAGGAGAAAAGTCAGGGGATCACAAGAGTCAGTGAGATTTATCCTCTGGGCACCGTGGATTTATGTATAGACCTTTGTGGCATCAATAGCTGGTGAGATAGTTCAGTCGAGAAAGTGGTGGACCAGGTGATCAGAGTTAAATCCAGAATGAGGATTTTGGCCAGTCGCATGCAATCAAGGTCCACGGCAGATGAACAGGGAACACGAGTGCTCTGATGCCACAGAGGATCACTTCAGTCCCTCCAGTGGATGAGTTGTGGTTCTTGATGGCAGTGGACAAAGGCAGCATCACCTCTGATGTAGGGTGCCACTCTGGCTGCTGCTCATGAACTTGTGTTTCAATACCAACACCCCACCTCCACCGCCACCTTCCCTGCTCTTTTTGCTCTGTGCCCTCCAGCCAGACCTCCATCCTCACCTCGGACCCTGTGTGACTGTCCAACCCCTCCAGCCCTGCTGCAGGCTGGCACCATGACAAAAGCATAGCAGGGCCCTTGGCTAGAGAGCGTCAGAATCAATTAGCTCCCAGCTGATACATAAAGAGGAGAGAGCAGAAAAGGGGAGAGTAAAATCAGGAGGAAATAAGAAAAGAAAAGAAAAGAAAAGCTGTAGGTTCTGTATAAAACATCTAAAAGGAAACAGTTGAGAGCCACCAGGCCATAACGAATCAATGTAGAATGTTGAGGGGGGGGGGTGAATAAAAGATGTCTTCTGGGTGAGGTCAACTTTTTTTTTCTATCCTTAACTTTTCTCCTACATTTATTCCACCTGCTGCTACTTTTGCTTCTCATCCCTTCGCTCCTCTGACCCTCCCTTTTTATATCTGTTAAATATTCTATACAGCGCGTTGCTTTCTTACTCTCTGCTCTTTCTACATTATTTGCACGGTTTGCAGAACTACCACGCTTTATCTAAATTTTTCAAAGTAATTTTATTTTCTTATTTCATGACCTCCTCCACAAACTTTCTTTTAACTGTATTATGTATATCATCCACTGACCTACAGCACTTGTTTATTTTCCCATCTTTATTATGCCTATGTCTGTTCTTCTGCACATTGTTTTTGTACCAAGTCTGCAAAGCAGTGTTTCTCTTCTTTTGTGCTTCACTTTGCCTGGTTTTCATATCTGTGTCTACATTTTGACTATGGTGCAGAATAAGGACAATGAGGACACATGAGGAAAAACTGAAGAATGATTATTCAAAAAGAAAGACTTCATAGGGAGGGAAATAAAAGCTGAGTCAACTGAACTGTGACCATTAATGAAGTAATTTTATTGGATAGTATAGCATGCCTCTCTCTCAGGCCTCTCTCTGGAGCAATAGTAACAACAGGTCGGTGAGCCAATCAGAAGAGAGGAGGGTCTGAGCCTCTCTTCTGATTGATCCAATAGAAATATAACAGATTTCAGGTAAACACTCAGAGAAACCAAATCCTGCAAGGTTGGATGGTGGATCCAGGTGGGCGGGGCTTGGGGCATGGCTGAGGGTGGTGACTGCTTTGTTGCGACATCACAAAGTTCCAGAAGTCCTGACGGCTCTGTGGACTGAGGCTTTGATACTTTCACGGTATTAATATAGAACCTAGACCTGCTTTATAATCAAACTACACATGGACTGAGACCTTTATACTATATGGAGCTTTAAATCTGGTGTCTATGTTGAATTTCTCGTGCTTTGCACAAGTAGCATTGCGTTTTATGTCAACCAGCAATGATTGGTTTGCCAGAGCTGAAGAGGGGAGCAACTGTAGCGAGACGGAGTTGGCTACAGTAGCTAGCAACATGATGGAGCCTATGGCAGAAAAACCTGGGAAGCATCCAAGAAAAGTTTCTGATCATCCAGATAAAAAACAAAAACTTCAGAGGAAGGATCACAGTCTGCTGGTTTACATCATTGGAACAAAATATGGTATGTAAATCTTTCAGGAGATGTGCATTCAACACCCCCATCCTGCATTTCATGTGTGGCCTTCTGTGTGACATTATGCAGCTTAAACACACCTGTACACAGCTACAGATGGAAACTATTTGTTTTAGAGACGGGCTCTTTTTGAGGATAGAAATGATAGAAAACACTCTGACACCAGCTCCAGCAAACCATTAATCCAAGGAGAACAGAGTCCTTTAAACTTGTATAAGAGAAACATGAAAAACAGTAGCTAATGCACAAAACCCACATTTATGTAGCCTATCTATCAGCATGCTAAGACTCTCTCCTGTCAAGAAGCTGTCAGAATCACTTTGTCTCACAGTCATCACTTTTCAGACTTTTGAGATCATCATCCGTGACATCCGTAACTCTTAGCTGTGAGGAGATACTACGAACTCGTTTTCAGTTCTTATGAACTTATTTCAAAACACGTTACATGTGCCTTCAGAACCTCCTGCAGGTTTAACTGTGTCTCTGAAAGACACAGTATGAACACATTTGATTACAATTTGAATATAGTCCCTTAGCAACTGCACATGCAATCAGGGTGTTCAAATCAGCCTCCAACTCGACCCATTCATCCACTCCAACCTCTTCCTAATGTGGACTGTCCCACTACAGTCTACAGCACCTCACTTCTACCTTTGCCCCCGTCAAAATGACCTTAACCATTAGAGGTCCCCTGACAATAATGGGTTGTAATAAGCTACTTGCACGGATGACTTACACGGTTGTTTTGCTTGGAGGACAGACTAAAAAATCTACATTTCTCCACATGTGAATTCATCACACACACACAGTGAGTAATTGCATGCATCTTAAAGCATGATATGATGTGGCTCTTCAAAGAAGTACAACTTCTTTGTGGCTCTTAAGGCTGGAACCTGCTTCTCTGGGCTGCATATAAATGAACTTATACGGGGGTAGTTCACTGACATTTGTGCGGCTGTTTTTTTTTTTTTTTTTCTTTCTTATTTTTTGGATGATGGCCAACAGCAAAGAGCTGACAAGAACTAAGGGGACAGAGAGATGGTGAATGACATTCAACAAAGGTGGATGCAAACCCGGGATGTTGTGGTTCATGAGAGGAGCTGGATTAGCCAATCAGCATTGTTGAAATTTGGATGAAGCGGAGATGTTCATGTGCGTTTTTGCAGAACCGTGATACCAGCCTTCATGTCACTCTGTAGTTCTCTGACACATGGATGAACTACAACACATAAAATGTATGCAGCATTGCCATGGAAACCTGTTTACATGTGGATGTACAAGACTGTATCAAAACAGAGTCACACCAGCAGGAGGTCAAAGACAAGATGTTTGCTACAGTGTGTGAGAAGTATCAGTGTAACCTTCTTTTTCATTGGTAATCAAGCTGGA
This sequence comes from Seriola lalandi dorsalis, assembly GCF_002814215.2. NCBI lineage: Eukaryota > Metazoa > Chordata > Actinopteri > Carangiformes > Carangidae > Seriola > Seriola lalandi. Next base: position 1,276,742 of record NW_019525129.1, on the reverse strand, counting down.
GGTCAGTGACTCTTCACCCAGTGCTGTACATTGTATGTGTGTGTGTGTGTGTATGTGTGTGTGTGTGTGTGTGTGTGTGTGTGTATGAGAGAGAGAGAGAGATGGAGAGAGAGAGACATATATGACATATATGTCAATATAGGAAAACTGTTCCAGTTTCTAACAGGTTTCATGCATAATTTTTTTACATGTGTTTTTATTCAATATACTGTATATACATATATTTCATATATGGAAATTCAATATATGTACATGTATTACATTTGCGTACACATACATTTGGGTATGTGTGTACTGTATGTGCAAAAGTGTGTGTTTGTATGTGTGTACAGTACAGACCTCCATGTGTTTGTTCTTTATCAAGGTTACTGTACACAGAGTCACAGAGTGAGCCTGGAGACGGAGACTTTAGTATAAAACTGTGATGTCAGTAAACTTTCTGCTACGCCAGCTCCCTAAAGCTCCACTGCCCTCCACCCTTCTCCTTCTCCTTCAGCTCTGTCTGCTAATCTCAAACTTCACTTCCAGCTTCACGTAGGACACATGTCCGTCTGTCCGTCTGGCTGAACTTAATCATCCAATTTACTTGGATTCTGAAAATGGGGCAAGAACAAACAGGCTGATTAGCCCCCAGTGTGAGTGGAATGTTTCCTATTTTCCCATAATCCAGCAGGGCAATGAAATGTGCCCCTTCTGATCAGTGACAACTGAGTGACAGCCAGCTGGATACCTTACAGTACATATGCACACTTATGCAAACATACGCACCCCTTCACAAAGGCACATATTCAGTTCTGTTTCAGTGCACATACACACACAAGCTCTGGAGGCAACCTTTAAATTGGAGAATTATGATTTTAGGCACATTTTGCCCCAAAACGAGGACAGATGTGATGTGTAATTTTCCCTCATCAGATTTCCACACTGGCCTCAGCCAATAAGGAGTAATTTGTTACTCTTTAGCCGTCACCACAAAAAGGAAACGTCAGCTTGGCCCATCAAAACGAATCCCATCAAATCAAACAGACCTCCAGCCAACCGTTTCAAACTCCCCATGCCCCGCCTGGTGCCCCTCACCCCAACATCAACTTGGCAATCACTTGTGTAAACCCGCTTAAGATAATTGAATGTTTTTCTTTGACATTCATTCATGTCATTTCTCAGCTGCCGACAGGAAACGTTCCTCTTCTCCCATCATGCTCCGAGCGGCTTGATTCTGATTATGAGTGCTGATTATGGCCGTAGTAAAATTACCTCCTGATCTGTCTTGGAATTATGAGATTGTAGTAATGATTCTGTCAATAATGGTGATCTCAACATTTCCTTGCAGAGTCTGTTAAATGCGAGCGATGTCATCAACTATTTTATGAGAAGAGATTCCAGCAGAGCCCGGTCACAGCTCACAGCTCCAACGTAAGGTCACAGAGTCTTTGATGCACAGTTAATCAGCTTAAACAAAAAAGTCGTATGGGAAAACCACAGTTTATTACAACTCTGCTTTTATTTTTGTAGTTCTGGCCTTGCTGAAAATCAAAGGTGGGGCACTTAAATCACTTGACTTGACTCAAGTCAGTTTTAAGTCACAGTCATTTGAGGACTTGAGACTTGACTTGGTTTCATGTCTTGAAAGGACTTGACTTTTTTTTATTAAACATTTGCATTTTTCTGGATATCTATTTTAGATAAGTTACATTTTGTTGTTGAAACATGATCGGGGGATTTCTAGTGCGATGCTGACAAACCTGGCAACCAATGAGGACACTGCAAACCAGCGAGGCAGCTCTCATGGGGAGGGGCTAAGTCCAAAAATACTCAAATTTGTATTGCGGGAGGAAAGTGAACAGAGCACAGTGAATAATATCTCTATACAATAAAGAGATATATTATAATAGCTGACACTCAGTAGAGGGCAAGGCCAAACAATCCTACACATAAAGGAAAGTGATTAAAAAAAATGTCCTGGATACACCTCTTAAACCAGATCTGCACCAACATTTAATGTGTTCTTCCCTGGCCCCTCCCCCATCCCTCCACTAAGTTTGGTGCACGTCAGTCCAGTTCTTTCTGCTGACAAATAAACAGACGCATAACCTCCTAACATATAACCTGAAAACATAACCTCCTTGGTGGAGGTAATGATAATAATAGACTATTTGTAGCAGTGGGTCTGCAGTCACAGATCTGGACTCTACGTCGCCACAAAATGTCAAACATCAGTCAGATTTATGAAATGTAAGCAGAACATTAACAAAAACTGCACCAGTTTTTGTTAATGTTCCAAAATGAAACTTTTCATGACCACTGTCTTCAACTGATTTAAATGCAGAAACTGGAGAAGATCATCAGAATTTTAGTTGTTAGTTTAGTTGTGTGGACTTATGGGGAGTTTTGCTGTGAAATATGTGATTGGTGACATTTTGAGTCGTCTGTCTTTCAGTTTTATCGAATAAAATAAAGTGGTTTTGATAATCAGCCTTGATTGTCAGCTTGTTTACGCGTGTGTAATTATTCAAATAATTACAAATCAACAAGGACTTTTCCTGCAAATACTGTTTTCATTTTCATCTGACCTAATTACAATAGTCAAATTTCCATCCATATTAAGTGCAAAATTTGAATGAATTTTCAGAAAATCTGCAAAAGCAAATGCAAATGAATACATTTTTCCATCCAGTGCTGTTGTGTGAATATTAGGATTTGGTCACATCAATGAAAACAGTTGGAGGTGCTAATTCTGCAGTCAGGTGCCATCAGCAATTGCAGAAGAAAACAAATGAAACATAGTAATTAAGAGAGTGCCACTCAAATCTGAAAAGATCAAAAATGATTGTAGAAAACATGAGAAGTGAGAAGCCAGGCTTTGTAATAGTCTCTCTCTTTTTTCATTTGTTATGCAGCTATTTGTGACACCTGTTCATGTTCAGATTGTTACTGAGGTTGTAAGTCCTTTTTTTTTTAATTTTTTTTAACCTCTTGTGTAACAGTTACACTGCAAGGGAAAATGTGTTTTTATAGACTGATCGGATGTGAAAAGAATCTCTTCTTTTACTGTGTTTACTAGTTTATGTAAATGATTTTATTTTCTTTGTGCATAAAACATTTATCACGGTGATCTTCAAGAACTGGACACATTTAATCTCTGTGTATGTTGAACCTTGTGCTGCTGCAGACTTCTTTTTACAGTGATGCAGAACAAAGGGATGTATGTTTGAAAGGGGTTTTCATTTGAATTTGATGCACAGTCACATGAAAATCTATTGAATTTAAACAAAGAGAAGTGATGCATCATCTTCTGAAAGACGTCATCAGTTTAAAAGCAATTATAGCAAAAGCATCGAGATGAAGGACCTCCGGGTAATCACCAGGTAAACAATAGAAACATGATATTCATCTCATTAAAGTCCATTTTCCCCTGGTCAAAAAACCTGCTAACACTCTCGAACATCAGGCTTTTATTGTCAGTGGAAACGGGAACAATCAGCATTCACTCCCGGGTCAAATAACTCTGCAGTATTTGTGTATAATGTGTATCATTATTGGCTCCGATCAGCATTGACGTAAACACAACACCCAGACACTGTAGACACACCTGTCACCTGTCCAGCACGATGCTGTTAAACAGGAAACACTGCGGCTACACTGCACTCTGGGATGAAAGATTCAGCTGCAGCCCTGAGATAAGTTTAAGAAAAAAAAAAACAATCAGTGATGGCAGCGTCTCGCATGGAGGCGCTGACACTGACAGGAGCACCAAACTGGTGACGCATCCATTTCACCAGTCTGTACTGCGGCTAAAAGCTCAAGCCGAGAACATACTGCGGCTGCATGACATGCGTCTCTCACACTGTGGCTTCATGATCTAGAGATTCGGCCTCTCACCTATTTTTCAGGCGACACCTTCCACTACAGTTTCTATATCTAGGCTGAATCTGAATATGATACAGACATTCATTTTTATTTTACCATTTTGGCAGCTTTAGTGACACCTTCTGTCAAGAATGAATAAGAAAATCAATATATAATGAAGAGAAATCCAACATTCGAGTAGCCTGCAAACTCTATGTAGAGAAACAGAGCTGGAAGTAGCAGAGCTGTTGTGAACACATTTGCTTCTCCACAGCAGTTCAGCGATGTCAGCCGCCATGCACATGCAACACAGGCGGTGTGTTCCTGGCGTCACTGTTTCTCCCCTGCTTCCGCATGTGTGTGTGTGTGTGTGTGGTCACATTGCTCCCTGCAGTTGTCTGTCTGTGTCCTTAATCACCCTTTTTAGCGGGTTGACCGCCATTTAAAAAAAATGCTTATATCTGCTAATGCGGGTGTAAAAATGGTATAAGTCATGCACCAGGAATGTGCACTTACACATATTAAACTGGCAGACGCTGAGTCAGGTTTTTGTGCGAGCGTCTGCACCCCCAACATGGCGGGTCTTCTTTTGTCTGCCTTTGCTCAACAGTCTCATCTCCGCTGTGGGAGCACTGCAGTCTGAACTTAAGTCTAAATTTATAAGATCACAAATCAAGTCACCAACACTCTGACATATGCAGACACTCGTCTGTGTAACGCAACACACTCAACGCCACATGTTACATAAAAGCTGCAAAATGACATGTTGTATTCGCTGAATGATGATTGAAGATAATTAGGTAAAATATCATGTTGAGTAGAAATACATTCTGCTGGGTTCATTAACGGAAACATTTTCGAACTTTAGGGGTTTACTTAACCAGTCTATTGATGGCTGCTGCAGTTATAATGTGACTGCAGGGTTGAGTGAACAAAAACACAGAGCGAGAGAAGAGTTGGGTTGAGTGATACCCACAAGACAAGCTGGCAGAAGCTGAATTAATTGCCATTCAACACAGTGAGGATTCACAGCACAGGTTAAGCGTCAGTGTTTGACCGGACTCGACTCCACTCAGGATCAACAAGCGATTCCAGGCAGAAAACCACAACAACAACATTGTCCCACTTTTGTCATGGAAAGCAGATGCTGAACATGGTGTCGTCTGTAGCTGGAGAGCTTCCCTCTTTTAATTTTTTTTAATTAAGGTGAGAAATCGAGTGCTAAAAGCAATTTGCAGCTTCAGCCTGTCTCGTTAGATCAGCATGCTGAAAGAGTGCTGCGTCTGCCGTCCTCCAACTTTTTTCTCTCTCTGTCTCACCTACTCAAAATCTCTCCACATCCTCTCTTGTACTCTTGGGCGTTGGGAAGCCTGCGTAGAAACAGTTATTTAAGATATTCAGTGAGCTGTCTCACGTTTTAATTACCCCCCCACCCCCTCCTTCTCCTACCGGAGGTAGCAAGAAACCAAGTTTTCCTGTCTTTGTCTACCACTAATGAACACAGTATGTTTCCTCTCTTGAACAGAGACCAGAGACAAATGGGTTAGTTGGTTCAACAGTTATCTGAATAGATAGCACTACTGAGTGGTAACCTTTGACTCAAATGTACATGACTGTTAACCCCCCCCACCACCCCACCGTGAACACAGCTCAGGGGATTTTGTAGCTGTTGCACATTGATTGCAATAAGTCTAGAGGCTTGGAGGAAGCTGTTCCTGTGACTGAAATGCTATGTCTCCAACAGATCAATAGACATTAGTATTCTGCTGTAGCTTATATCTCCAGCTGTTAAGGCACTATGTGCCAGTGCAGTCTCCTCCCTCCAGGAGGGAACCTCTAACTGGAAATTTCAGAGGAGAGAAAGCTGAAAAAGGGACAGGAATGTGAGATGTTTGTCCAATTTCACAGCAATCCATCCAATGGTTTCACTCAAAACTGCAAAAGTTCATCTCATGGTGGCACTGCAGAAAGAGTCAAAGGATCATCAACGTCTCCAGGATTTATGACCTAGGGACTGTGAATGTCTGTATCCAAGTTTGGTGCCAATCGATCCAGTAGATGTAGAGATACTTCACTGGATAAGTGGAAATTTTGACCTGCTAGTGATGCTAAAGGCAGTCAGATTCATCCTCTGGCCACCATGAATATCTGCACCAAAATCCACAGTCATTCTTCCAATAGTTGACATTTCAGTACACACACATGCCAACATTTTAATCATGCCACTAGTAGAACTCGGTTTCTCCAATTTAAATTGATCTTCATTTGAATAATCTGATATTTATTCACAAAACCCAGAGATCGATCTTTTCATTTGGGGGTTTTATAGTCTCGGGTCCATCTGTGAAGCTGTAACCCAGTTAGTCGCATGTGACCAGCCTTTCATGCAACGATATCTGGTCCTGTGGCGTGAGAGACAAAAACATGTCAGCCGAGGCTCCACTGAAGGCACAGGTCTAAAGACAGATGTGTGTTTGCGTTTCAGATTTAAAAACTGTGAAGACAGTGAAGAGCTGGACAAAAGCAAATCCATATGCAATATGTGCAAGAAGAAATTGATAGAAGAAGAAGCCATGTATACCTGTTGGCTTATACTGTAGCCAATGCACTGGGGTACGTTAGCAACACACATCACTTACCTACCTATTATTTCTTGAGGTGTGTGTCTAAACTGTCGGTCATTTTAAATAAAATTGCATTAATGTAACTGCTTTGGGTCCATTTGTAATGTAAACATGAAATATTTTAATAAGGCATCAGGTTGGAGGAATAACTTACAGCATTAGATCTGAGAATCTCATTCCTATCCAAGCAAAATTGGTATTGTAACTGAAACATCTCTTACCAAATTAATATCGAAATTGCATTGACTTGAGGCCTTGTGAAACAGAATCGAACCAATTTGGGAAATCTGGTGTGATACCCAGCCTTCACCACAATAGCCACTATTGTAAAGTTTCTGAAAAGCATCGATGACAATATCACAATACAGATGTGTATCATTTTAAAATTCCTCTACAGACATGTTTTAAACTGTGTAAAAATCATCTGCTATGATTCATATTTAGTTTAACATGGTTTTCACATGTAAAAACTGTGTCTGAAGCTCATCTCTTACTTCCTGATTGAGAAACCTGGATCAGGCCTTTAGCCCCACCCACCACCTGCTTGCTCCAGGTGGACAGGTGAAAGAGCAGAGAGTATCAAGATGGTTAGAGGAGGAAACATCAGAGAGACTCAGCCACATGTTTGAGCCTCAGTCAGACCCAGACTCAGATGAGGAGTCTGAGACCAGAACCAGAGACTAGCAGACGTATCAGAACAGTTAGCATAGTTAGCATCTTTTATTTGTTTATGTTGTTTGTTAGCTTGTAACTGGCAGCGGCTGACACAGTGTTAGCAGTTGTGCTAATGCTAACTCTCTCTCTCTGTACTGACAAGGCTTCAGGTTTATTTAGCCCCGCCCCCCGTCCCCACAAGTTGACAGGATTGGTTCCTTAGGTTTGTGACGTATGAAACCCTGGCTGTCTGAATCTGTTTTTATGAGACTGTCATTGGTTCACTGCAGTTCAAGGTGGAAACACTCAGTCATGGTGTTGATGTTTATTTCTCTCTTGTATTATATAAAAACATCATATAGATGTTAATAAGGTTAAACACTGGATTTTCATCAGAGGGGTCTTTGAATAATTAATGGCACTAGGTTTCTTTAGCTTTTGTACATTAAACTGTTACGTTCAGTTTCACTCTTTGGAATTATGTATAAATTTATCTTAAAATATGGTCAGATCTTCTTTTAAGTTACAATTATGAACAAGCACAATCTATTGTAAAATTAGCACAGAAATTATTGTATTGGTCTTCGCCATATTGAACACATCAAGCATCCAGAGTGCTGTGTGTTGTAGTGAGAAAATCTCATTCAAAGATCATGCAAATGTGAACAACTCAATTTTCTATTGGGAAAAATAGAACCCTGCAATCTTAGCTCATAAAATGTGTATGATGAAAGAGAAGGTGAGAGGGGGATAAATAAAAAAAGGAGTGGGAATAGGTGCGAAAAAATGAGCTGGAAAAACACTTTTACTCTCAAAGTAACGCTAGCATGAAGAAGAATAGAAGAGTGGGCAATACCGTATGTGCAAAAACACAACTTGGGTGAGTGGGGGTGTTAGAGTTACACCTTTAAAAGATGAAAGGTATAAAAAGAAAGTAAGGATGATGCCTCCCTGAAGAAGAGTGTAAAATGGAGGCTGGAAGAAGGTGCAACAACAGCGAGGAACATTTCTGACTCCGTTGCTCCAGCAGGTTGTTGAGCGACAATGTCATGTATTCATAACATCACAAGTGCTTTTTGCTCTTGATTTGCAGCCTATATGTATTAAACAAACCATTTGAATCATTATTGACTCAAACTGTCTAGAGGATAGCTTCAAACACACAGTAAAATGTTAACAAGGCTTGTTGTAAGCTGAGGAAACCCTCCCATGAGAGGCCCTGGTGCTGTGACTCCTGGTTATTGGGAGTGTTTATCCGGGTGGGCTAAACAGGGAAATCAGATACTCCACTTTCTCAGTCCCTTATCCCTGACCTACCAGTGAAAGCCGCGCTGTTGCCTGTTTGCCGCTCTATTCCTCGGTAATAATACAAGCTTAGGGGACAAACAAAATGGCGGAAAACAAGCAGATCACCTTCCTCCTGGCCACAAGGAAAGTACGGAGAAACTGTTGGCCTGTGAATTATTCCTGGGTATATCTGGTGTTTGAGTCCTGCTCTCTGATCTGACAGGGTCAGGGCATCTGCTTCTGTTTGACCTTTACATCTCCAAAGATCTGCACAGTTAAAGAGAAGATATCAAATTCATACCTCACTTCCTCTAGGGTGAATTCTGCCAGGCAGTCGACAGGGCAGAGACTCTGAATAGGAAGAAGTATTATATTTTGTCCCGCCTTTGCAAAAATAAACACACAAAAAACCACTGATTGCAGCTCATTGAGAGTAGGTCCTCTATTATGTGAAACCTCAAGGCACGGTCGGCTGATTATGGGGACAGTGAGCCCTGCAACCGTGCTGGCACAATCACAGAGCGAGACGTTGCCTCCGCATGTAGCCAAGGATGGCTCACATTACCGGTGGTGCTGACCAATGAAGACTGCACACAAAATTTTAATTAAATTGTTTAAAATTAAGTTTCAACAGGGTTTCTCTTCATGACGGAGTGTGTGTTTGTGTGGTCTGATTAATTACTTCTGATCCAGCCTTTTTGATGTTGTTCTTATCTCTGTGTTGAATGGTAATGAGGAAGTGCGGGCCTGTCAATCAGGCCAGCTGCCATCGCCAGAGGAATCCTTCTGTTGAAGGAGACGTTCTGGAGAGACCTTGTACACACTCTGCTAGTGAGGAAAATAACACAAATACAAGCAGATACAATTAATACTGCCCTACACAAACACCCACTACACCATTTGAAATGATTTTCTTCATGGTCAGTCCGTCCTCAAACCCTCAGAAGAGTAGTTCAGGCAGTGGGTGATGTACCTGGTTTAACAGACTAACATCCCATCCAACATTGTGCTGAGGAACCTCAAACCATCGGGAGGTCATTTTTATTTTATCCTGTTTTCCATCTTCGCTGGTTCTCTATTTGTTCCTCTCCTCCCAAGTACATGTTCCCATTATTCACATTGCCATGGGGATGTGTGTGTGTGTGTGTGTGTCTACTGTAAAATATAAAAAGCGAGTCCTGGGCAGCCTGCCAAGGATGAATGCAGACAGTGACTGAAGCTAAATGTTAGGGACAAACTTTAAGACAAGGATTTTGGGGGTTAGGGGCCAAGGTAACCCTGTCCACTGCCTAAATTAACTGCCATCAAAGTGCCCTTTTGCAAGGCACTGACCCCTAACTGTTGTTATGCAGCTACTCAGTGGGCAACAAAAGGCTGGAGTCGAGGGCAGCCTGGGGAGAAGTGTGTTACGGTTTTCCTTCTATTTCCTTCATGCTGCAAAGAAAGGAATTGTGGTTTTACAGCTGAATTTAGTTTTTGGATATTTTGGATCCTTTTCCACAGAAGTTTCCTCAGAAACTTTTCATTTTGAAAGCCCCTGTGGATTAGCAGTTAGTTAAGATGCTGAGGACCTTTGTTGCCCATCTCTCTCCCTCACTTCATGTCATATGTCTCTCCTGTTAAAAAAGTTGCAGATAATTCCATCATTGCAAAGAATTTCTTGAGAATGCTGACATGCACCATGTCAGTCCACTAGCTCTCCCCACCCAATTTACATACTGAAAAATTGATCTCAATGTGGGCAAAATCAACATATGAAGAAAGCTTGTCAATGCCAAGTGTAACTCAAAGGCCCATGGTACTAATGACATTTAAAGCTCTTTTCTCAGAACCTTGTGGTAACTGTATTTATATGGAACTAAAATAAAACAATGTTAAGCTGTAGGCTGTGTTGAATTACCCATGGAGGTGACCCGTAGCCTCCATGACATCACCCACAGGTTTCTGAAGAGTGGTTTTTGAAGCTCAGAGCGAGCTGCTCCTCCATTGCCATCCAGCACCTGACTCCGCTGAACTAATGACTAACTGACATAAACAAAAATGGGCAAAAAGGTGGGGTATGTGTGGAGCCGAGACTTCTGTACAATACCTTTGGCAAGCAAATGCTCCAGTAAGCATCGTTAGCACAGCTGTGTGTCTTGACATCTTGCTGGAAGGCTAACTGAAGCTAATTCATATGCTGGCTAATTAGCTAATTAATGAGCTAAGCTAACAGTTATAGTGTGCACAGAGGCTGTCACTTACTAATTAGTGCTAACATATAAACAAAATACCACTACAATTTCACTCACCTCAACTAACAGGAGCACAGACCTCCTCATGTTCTGTTAGTCAGTTAGCTGCACAGCAAGTCATATTCTTTGTCCGTTATTTGCATGAGAAATCTTCCAAAAGGCACCAACACCACAAACATGGCAGAGAAGTCACGTTCAATGACGCCAGGCAGACAGCTAGCAGCTAGTGGAGCATGAAAGCATCCATCTGTCACTCAAAGTAGCCACAACCTCAACTATATATCACTTCAAACCTTCATAGGATTTAAGTAGGTGAGTGATATAAAAATTCACCCCTGTACACTTGAGGAGGAAATTAGCTCTAGAGACCAAAACTGTTTTTGTACCAGGCTGTAAACATGTTTATTTCTGCTGTAAAGTTGGACAGTTTAACATGGGAGTCTATGGGGACTGACTCACTGTTGGAGCCAGACTCTAGTGATTATTAGAGGAACTGCAGCTTTTCAGCTTTTAATTTTTCAGCCCCGGAGGTTGATGCTTGGTCTGTTAGTGGTGTAGCGTGACCACAGATGATCTCAGGTGACAGCAATTATACAAAAAAATGAGTTGAAGATGAAAATTCCAGGTGTATTTGTTGTCACAAGCCTATGCTGCTTTCGGTTGTCGGTCAGTTTCTTTGGCTGCTTGTGTAAAGCATGAGCTTTGAGTTTAAAATGAGCACAAACATGTGTTGTCCCTTTCCAGACAAAACAATGCTGCATGAATGAAAGGTGCCCTCGAGAAGCTGGAGATCAGGCTTGCGGGAAAGGTTGTAATCAGACTAAATCTGTGCACTTGGTGGGTGGTACGATATCGTTCACTTTATGAGTTCAGAGCACGTCAGCATAACTCGTTTCACCTCAGCTGTTACTATGCAAGACAATGTACCTGTCTTTGATTTGCTGCTCACAGAGGGCCTCTCCCAGCTCTTGTCTTTTGAAGGTGTTTTTGTGTGTGTGGCCTCTGTGATGAAAACATTCTCCATCTTATCTCACCCAGTTGTGTGAATCAAACTTACTGATAGCTTAACCTCTGTTATTTACACCTCAGGCCAGGAGTTCAATATTCACTCTCTTTATGAACTGTGACACAAGGGCTGGTATTATTATAGGCTGTGTGTGTGATCATGGCGGAACGTGATGTGGTCTTGCAGACACCTACTGTTCCACAGTGGGAACTACCACAGAGGTGGTTTAGAGGACTTTGGCAGGTGTGTATATGTCTGTCTGACTGTGCAAGATACAGTTACAAAACTTCACGGGTGTAGTTGAGATCAAAATGAAGGACAAGTTCTAAGATAAGTGGGGTCTGACCAGTGATGTAATAATATAGTAATGGCTTCACAGTACTCATGGGTCAATAGCAAGCATCAACCTCTGGGACTGAAAAATGAAGCCAACACTGAAGTGCCAAGAACTGCAGTTCTTCTAATGACAACCTGAGTCTGGCTCCAACAGTGAGTCAGTCCCCATAGACTCCCATGTTAAACTGTCCAACTTTACAGCAGAAATAAACATGTTTACAGCCTGGTACAAAAACAGTTTTGGTCTCTAGAGCTAATTTCCTCCTTCATGACACCCGTTTATATAACTCACCTGTTTACATTTTATTAAGGCTTAAAGTTATGAATAAGTGAGGGCGTGGCCTCTTTGACTGACAGGTGGGTGAGTGTATACTTGCCACAAACTGCTATGCACTGAAGTCTCAGCTCCACACGCCCCACCTCATTTTCCATTTTTGGATTAAGCAGCAGTTCGGCAGAGTTTGGCACTGGCTAGATGGTGACGGTGGAGCACCTCACTTGAGCTTCAGAAACCTGTGGATGCCTTCACAGAGGCTCCGCCATCTTCTATTGTTGATAGATGATCTCTCTTTTCATTTTCCACCAACTCCTAAGGGATAAACCTCTGGCTCTTCAGCTGCTAAATGCTCCACTATGTTCAGCAGCTTTTCACTAACTGGGTCTGTCTGCTGTTTGGTGCTGAGTAGGTAGTGGACAGTGGGCTACTGTTGTTTTCACACTGGAAACAGCTGCCTGCTGCAGCTGAGAACAAGGCTGTGAGAACAATGAAAGTGAACCTAAACAGTAAATTGTGAGTCGGACAGCTAAGCGCTGAGTTGAAACTCATCATAAACCTCCATAAAGCCGAGGAGAGCTGCGGATTTGGGTGATAATTCTCCATAGGCCCAGCACTATGAGCATTTAACAATGTCATATTGTTTATATATTGATTATAGAGGCTTTGAATGAAGCAGATCTGCTGTGTAGGCTTTGGGGTTGTTTCAAAGCACCTTTGACAAAGCTGCTGATTAGCAGAAAGTAATGTAACCAGACAGCAAAAGCAGTTACTTAGTAGTTACATTACCATTTAATCATAATTGGATATATTATAAGCAACTTGCCAAACACTAGTGAAGCACACATGATTTTTGTAGTCTCAGGCAGCAGATGTTACAGCTTTAAATAGAATAAAATCTGCAAAAACACCTGAAGAGTCTGAACATCATTCAAATACACAAAGGTGGAGAAGAGGAAAAAGCTGCTCCTCAGCTTAGCACCAACAAGTACTACATGTCTCCTCATTATATCTAATGTGTTTCTCTGATCATAATTATGGGTAACTCATAGTCAGACTGCAGTCAAACCTGACAAAGGCTGATTTTCTTAATTGGTTTGACTGAATTGTATTTTTTTTGTATGATAATGTTTAGATTTTTAAGGTAGCTCCCAGCTATGACTGTAACTGTGTAAATGTGAAACAGAGTGTGCACGCTCAGCAAACCCTTCAACGCATAAATAAAGGTTGAATTACTTAATATAACCTGAGCTATTATTTCCTGCTCCTCTGAGACCAATTCATCTCATAGTGAAGTTTGTCCTGTGTGGTTATGTAACTGATCCTTGATCGGTTCTTAAAGAGCAACCTATTTTATGATCATCAGCTCTGGTGCTGGTGGCTGAGACCATTACCATGTATTATTAATCTGACATTACTCAAACTAACATGATTTCCACGGTCATGTCTAAACAATTGTACTTTCTACCTCAGCTCTCAGCACAGTGCACCTGCAGCAGTTGTGGTGAAGGACACCTTGGCAACATGTACTGTAGTTCATAGAGAACATGCAAAAACTGTTATCCATTGACCTCTTTATCTCAGACAGTAACAAACTGTCCCAAACACATACTTGTATATTTATAAGTGTTGATCCATAAGAAGATATATTTATGGTTTTAAGAACCAAAAACCAACTCAGTGTAGTTTGACATGTCCTTTCCGAGACACTCTAGTAACAACAGGTTGGCCTATCTTCTGATTGGCTGACTGTTTTCCGAGTGAATCAATAGAAATATAGCAGATTTCAGGTAATCACTCAGATGCTGTGTCCCAATTCGGGGGACACATCCTTTTGAGGCTGTAATTGAAGACAGATTGCGTCACGGTGGTGCGACTAGAATGTTCCATATTGTAGGCACCTTCAAACGCGGCTGAGAAATGTGGGCTTCTTTTCCTGGGCAACGAAAGATCCAACAGGTGGATCCTTTGTGGCCCAACCTATCCCAAGATTCATTGCGTGCCGCTGATGAAAGCAAACAACACTGACAGAGAGTTTGAGGATTACACTGTTAAATGTAAGTTTTGGATTTCAGCTCATTTCACCAGCTAATGGGACAACTGTTAAAATTAAGAGCCTTAAAACCTCAAGTTTTAGTCAAAAAAGTTATGTGTTGTCAAGGTCGCTAGGTGACAAGAGCTGTGCTTTGCGACGCAACAGTAAAAGTGGGCACAGCTGGTGACGCAAAGCAATAATCATCTGTAGACCAAACTGCCTCATTTATTGTTCGGCCTGCGAGGTCTACAACGGCTACGAAGAGCCACACCTTCATAGACCGTGTCCTCTGAAGAACACAGCCCCCAAATTGGGACACAGCTAGAGAAACCAAATCCTGCAAGGCTGGATGGTGGGTCCAGGTGGGCGGTGCTTGGGGCACGACTGAGGGCGATGACTGCTTTGTTAGAGAAATCCTGACGGCTGGTTTTAAGGCTCAGTTTCTGAATACAGGCTGTGTGTATTTCTCTATGGACTGAGCACTCTGATACTTTCACGGTTTTAATAAAGAACCTAGAGCTGCTTTATAATCAAGCAACACATGGACAGAGACCTTTAGACTATATGGACCTTTAAAAAACACTGACGGGACTGAAAAGGAACCTGATGTCAGGAGAATCTGAGATTTACAGCAAGCTTACTGTGTGACATCTGTTTCCTGATACTTCGTATCCACTGAGATAAACCAATCCTGTGTTCATACAGAGATGTGATAGCCATGACAAAGCAGCTATGAGCTAAACGAAACACATTCCTGAGTCACTGTGAGTGCTGAGTCTGATTCTCATGAAACCTCTCACTAAATTAACATTTTTGAAATGGCTTTTTCATTTGACACCATCCTCATGTTATCTGTGCAAGCAGGTGAGTATGAACCATAGTTTTATTGGTAGGTGACTACATGTGTGCAAAGGACACAATAATGAATGCGTGTTTATTATTGTAACCACGATAACAAATCCAAAGCAAGATCTTTACTAAACCTACTGAAGCAGTTTTTGTGCCAAAACCGTTCCACAACCTTAACTTTGTGATTATTATTGTTTCCATGACAACAAAGGTCTCTTGTATGCCTGCCACTTGTATACCTCTACGGGTGGTATTATTGTTACCATGATGACAAAGGTCTGGTACACCTGATGTTTGTATTATTATATTTGAGGGTAGGGACAAGCGATCTATATGTTGATTTATGTTGAAGGGCTCGTTTCATTCTGATATGCCAGTAAATTTATACTTGTTTGCAACTGCTGTTAACTGGATACCAGAAATAGCTGCAGAATGAGTCACAGTCACCACAAAGTTGTTTCTGTCTCGGCAGTTTAATGCAATCCCCACAATACATGCCTGAGCTCGTTACCTCCAAGGACAAAGCAGAGAGGGGTTCTGTGGGAAGAAAAACTTTCATTTAAATCGCATTAGTTGCAGAGGGGGACGGTAGACAAGAGCAATATTTTCCATGCAAGTGGCTATAGGGGTGTAACAAATATGTGTGGTGCAATTAAAATGCCACTCACTTCAGTTTAATTGCTTCTAATTATTGCTGTGTGTCATGAGGTCAGTGAGGAAAGAAATCTTTTCAGGGGAGGGCAGCTCTCTCTCTGTTCTCTATTCTGAGTTTGTTTAAACCTGCAAGAACAAAAGAAAATGAGAGTAATTAATACTTTCTACCTAGCTACTCTATCTATCTGGCCTGTGTATCTTCTATAGTGTGCCACCAACATGATGGTCTTTACGAATGTGATGTTATCTGCTCATTATATGAAATAAATAAATAAATAAATAAATCTGCTATTGGACAATCAGTGTCTCCCAAATTTCATCAATACTGCTTCTCGCTACAGTGGTTCTCAATTAGTTTTGGAGCAATTCTGTGATTAAATCCTACACAAGTGTGCTGGAAAACATCATTCATATCTGTTGTCTCATCCATCATGGGCTTCACTCTGAATTTTAGCCTGAGGTAATGGTCTAAACGTGCTTTAAAAGGGAACTCCACCAATTGTACTGGCTGCAAGATATTGATAAAAGACGGAGCTGCGCAAAATCTGAAAAATGGCCTCAAGTGATGAGTGAGCACTGGTTGGTGCTGAAGACTACAAGTTAAAAAATGAAAACAATCTGAGGTGTGGAGCTGGAAAGAAATAAACTCACAAGAACCATCTCCTCATGTCTGTTACAGGATAGATTTGGTGCTACCAGAAAACAAAAACTAGAATCACCTCCTCGTGGTTGTCTGCCTCCTCCACTCAGACTTGGTTCATGTTACATCCCTGTTTATCCAGAGTCAAATAAAATATGAACCATTTGTGTGAAATTTTGTCATAGGTGCAGTGTGAAGTCTTGAGTTATTGCTAAAAGGTGTTTTGTGGGGTCACAGTGACATTGACCTTTGACCTTGGACCACCAAAATCTAATCAGTTCATCCTTTGGTCCAAATGAACATTTGTGCCAAAGTTGAAGAAGTTCCTTCAAGGCACTACTGAGATATCACGTCCATGAGAATGGGACAGACGGACAACCCAAAAACAATATCTGGCTCTGGCTCTCGCATAACCGCCAACTGTTCGAGTTGCATTGTGGGTAATGCAGGCATTGTGAGTCTGATGATCCTGATTGGAAATTTAAAAATGTCTCCTGCTGCTAAAAATCACACGGATGGGGCATTTTTAATGAAATGAGAAGGTATCTTGGGTCCTGGACGTAGAGTAAACACACTAGAACAGATGAGCAACTGAAGTGGAAAAAATAAGGCTTTTAATAGGAAGTCAAAGGTACAAGGTTATACACCATTAAAATATAACGAGAGAATCAAGCATCATGAGTTTAGCATTTGTATCCACATTTGAAATATTTCCCTGAGATATGCAGTTATCTGCTGCGCTAGTAGTGTTGTAGTTTTTAAAACACCAGGCAGATGAAGAAAGCTTGATTCCTCTGAAAACAAAGTTGAAACGGCTGCGCATGCTTGACTTATTATGGAGCTTTCAACCACATTTCTTGGTCTTCCCTGGTCTGTCAAATAATACATTTACAAAGAATGTAAAATAAAAAGATTTACAAAAAGATTAAAAAAAATAAAATAAAAAAAATAATGTTTTCATAATCTTGTCAGGTCATTCTATTATCCATGAGAGCCATTTTCTCTCCATATGATAGAAAACTTTAAAATAGTAAGCTACTTCCCAGCAGTCAGTTGCTGGCAGTGTCTCACCAGCACCTGCACCGCGGCACAGTGTGTGCTGTACCTGCAGCTAAGCCTTCTTACATGCCCTGTGGCAGGAGTGGATCCCCAGTGCACGCTTCTGAAACAGAGAGATCAGTGACTCACAGAGGCATACTCTATTTTTCGGAGTTGAGCCTCTGTCCACTTCCTTGGGCGCTCCCCTGTGCCAGAACATTACCCCCCAGCAATGATTCAGTCAAGCACCTGCTGATGAGCGCTGGGAAAAGACAGGAAACACTAACGAAATTTTAAAACACATGCGCACCCCTCATGACTACAACAAGTGTTTGTGTTCCTCTGCACTCTCTGTGTAATCAATCACATTCTGTCCCTCCCCAGCCCCCCAGCTCCTGCTCCTCCTTCACTTGTCTCTACAATTCACCGGTTCTTGGCAAAATATAGAGGGAAAATTTCATGGCTGGTGGCAGCGTTGTGAAAATGTCACTCTGTGGGCTATAAATAAAGAAGTATGGGTTTGATTGTGGAAGCCATTTTTGACTGGGACTCCTGCTGCATTCTTACCTTTCTCTCTGATGTATTTTTTCAGACTGGACTGTTTCCCACAATCATTCAGAAATGCCTCATATGCATTTTAAGAAGCACGGCTTTCTCATTCATTTTTACACATATACACACACACATGCCATAACCCAAACACCTCCTTAATGTATCAATTTGTCTTCTACTTTCTGAGGCTTTGTACAGTGCTTTCAATCATACCCTCAATCAATACAAGTTTTGACACACTAATTAAACAGAACAGGCCACTCCGGCGCCACTCCTTCCCTCTGAAGCTGAGTTCAAATGTTTAGCTGAGGGTTATATATTGCCCTGTGACAGTAGGAGGGAAACGCTTGTTAAAAAAAGTGCGATTTTTATGTAATCTTATAAATTCTTCCTTGGACTTGACAAAGGGACCTGATGATGTCATATCCTCTGGAGAGCCTTCATACGAAAGCAGTGTTAGAGTCCACGCACTCACCAGATGATGGATTTATGTAAAGAGCCTTTTATGTGTGCACACTGTGGCAGAGGCATTCAAAGGAACCTGCTGGTGGCCTAAAGGCATGTGGAGGTAGGATTGAGGCTGTTTGAAGAGCTTTGTGTGGATACTTACAGTGATACTACAGTGAGTTTCAATGTCAGACATAAACCAGAGACAAACAAAGATTTGCAGGGTGTAGCCGCAAGATAATTGAGAAATATTCTCACATTTGTAAATCAAACAACGAGGAAGAAATTAACCTGAAGTACGACTGAAATGTACCAACACAAATATTCAGTCAATCAGTTACTTTATTTGTCCCAAAAGTGCAGACGTGTAAAAAAGGAAAGAGAAAGAAAATAATTTAAAACTGAATTATAAATATATAAATAAAAAAATTTGCTTCCTAAATGGGTTTTTGTGCTCGAGTCACCTTTTCATCACAGTGTTAATTTGAGAGATGGCAGAGGGGATGAAAGTATGTTATTTTTGGCTAATTGGAGTCTAAAAGAGAAGCTGTAGAAGATGGGGAGGCCACACTGAATGGATTCTTACTTTCTTACAATTGTTTGATAAAACAAAACAGGCAGTCTTCTCTGTTGAGTAGCAGTGATTTTACTGATGACTTTTACCAACCTTTTTTTTTTAAATGTGATTTTTGCATCCTACATCTCAGGGTGGTCTGAAAAATGTAGTGGACCAAGATGATGTTCAGTCCTGCCCAGCAAGTCCTTTTATCTAACCTTTCCTGCGCTAAACATTTGTGACGAAGTGATTTTAAAGGGTTCATACAGTCTAAAGGTCTCTGTCAATGTGTAGTTTGATTATAAAGCAGGTCTAGGTTCAATATTAATACTGTGAAAGTATCAAAGCCTCAGTCCACAGAGAAATGCACACAGCCACAAAGCAGTCACCAAGCCCCGCCCACCTGGACCCGCCATCCAACCTCGCAGGATTTGGTTTCTCTGACTGTTTACCTGAAATCTGCCACATTTTTATTAGATCACTTAGTAAACAGTCAGCCAATCAGAAGAGAGGCTCAGAGAGAAGCCTGAGAGAGGAGATGTAAAACTTAATTGAGATGGTTTTTGGTTCTTAAAAACACAAACATATCTTCTTATGGATCAACACTTCAGATAAAACACAGGGCAAGAGGAAAATATGAAGCTTTAAAATGTAGTTTGCATTTTTAAAGGAGAAAAGAAGGTCTATGAAGATCACAAATACTCCTTTAGCCATCAAACTGAACTTGTTTGATTGACAGCTGTGTCCACAGGGGCACGAGACGTTGTACAAAACACCTTTGCTGTGAACTGTATCTTACAGGCCAAGATGTGTTTTGTTAGCAGTAGAATTTATATCAATAGACACCATCCAGCATGTGAAGTGACCAGTTTTTAAGGTCGCAGTGAAGCATCTTTCAGAGCATCTTCAGCTAGGTATCTATCTATCTGTTTGTGAGTGAACTACAATATGTGGTTGATGAATGTGTAGCTGTATTGTAGACTTCCACCCTCACCTTTGATGTTAGATAGATTGATGTATTTTAGAAAAATAACCTTGACCCGTTTTATGAAGGGCGGGGTTATTTTGTCTTGGCAAATTTATTTAATTGATTGATAAATGTATGTATAAGCGCATGAGTGCAGAATGAGTCATCAATAATACTTTTGTTTTACAGAAAAGGCGATATATGGATTTTGATATAAAAACACAGAATAGAGAGAAATAGAAACTAAAGGATTAACACAGGTACAGAGGATTAAAACTGTTCTGTTCTTAGCGTCACAGCTAATCACATACTGTTGCTCTGTAGCCTGCACACTGATGTTAGCAGTGCACCTTTGTTTCAGAGTATAGATATTTGATCCCGTTCATTGATCTCAGGTGGAATACAAGATTAGGCTTTGTTTGAAGATAAGACAGAGAAACTAAAGTGGGTTGTAGATGTATGTCTGTGGCTCTCTGACTGTTTCTCAGCATCACCAAGATAGACCGTAGATGGACGTAGCCTCTGTGACGTCACCCACAGGTTTCTGAAGAGCAGTTTTGAAGCTCAGAGTGAGCTGCTCCACCGTCGCCATCCCAGCAGTGTCTGACTCCGCCCCTAACTCCCAGCTAATCCAAAAATGCAAAGAGGTGGAGTGTGTGCGGAGGTGACACTTTGGTGCGTGCTGGTTTAATAAATATGGCAATCATGTGTTCCTGCTAGCATTGTTAGCACAGCTGGGCGTCTCGGGCATCCCAAGGATTGATTTGCTGGCTGATTAGCTAGTTAGCTAACCAGCCAGGTATGGTGAGCAGACACCCTGCTTATTAGTGCCAGCATGAAAATAAAATTAAGCACAGACTCAATCAATTAAATGTACTTAATCAGACTTAGTCAATTAACCGCACAGCAAGTCATATTATTTGTCTAATATTTGCATGAAAATCCTCCAGAAGGCACCAACACAACAAAGCCGGTTGAGAGGTCATGTTCAACTTTAAGTCTTGTATGCAAACAAAATGTAAATAGGTGAGTTGTGTAAAAATTCACCCCGTACAGTTGTCATGAAGGAGGAAATATAGAGACCAAAACTGATTTTTGTACCAGGCTGTAAACATATTTATTTCTGCTGTAAAGTTGGACATTTTAAAATGACATAACATAACACGAGTCCATGGAGATTGACTCACTGTTGGAGCCAGACTCTAGTGGTCATTAGAGGAACTGCAGTTTTTAGCACTAGGTGCTGCTAGCTCACCATTAGCTAATTGGAAATAAGTTGAAAATAAAATGATTTGATTGGAATTATTCAAACTATTTTTCTGTCTACACAGACAGACAACCACCAGCACAGACAGAGACCAAAAATTAAAAGTTTCTTCTTTTTTTTTACCTTCATGAGATAAATAAAAGGAAGTGAGGGGAGAGAGTGGGGGAGGACATGCAACAAACATCCCCAGACAGATGAAAACCGGGGACTGCAATTACACGCAGACACCCCTATTTCTCTATTTTAGATGCAGTATTTTTTTCCCCTAAAAAACAGAGCAAAGTACATGTAATTTACTGAGCATTTACTGCAGGCTGCAGCAGAAAAAAACATGCAATTTAATATCAGTTGGACTTCAAGTGTGTGTGTGTGTGTGTGTGTGTGTGTGTTATATAAATCCTTTGCTCTTGAGTGTCAGTCAGTCATTCCATAATCAGCCGTGGCAGTAATATCCCACCAGATATAAATCGGAAATTATCAGTAATAGATTAGTCTATACCACTTCTTCATGGCTGTTATTCATGCCAATATAGAGAAATTGAATCTCTAAACACCATATCATTATGTTTCACGCACTGGCCCTATACTTAGCTACTTTATCTTGGTTATCAGGCCTCTCCCGTCTGCCTCGTTTTATCCCAGCTGGGACCTAGACACTGACAGTACAATTAGCCTTGGTGGCATTTCCCCAGAAGTACATTGATCTGCCAGCCAACATTGTTCCAACGCTGGCCTTCACTAGTGCTGGTTGGATTGGACAGGCAATTGGCAGATAACTTGACTGGCCAGTAACAGGCTAACAGGAAGTCTGGGATGAATAGGGTACATCAAAACCAAGTTGGTACAGAGTGTACAGTGTGTGTGTGAGTGTGTGTGTGAGTGAGATATGCTCACATATAGAGGAGCCGGAATCTAGGATTAGAGCAATTTATGAATTATGCAAATACACTGAACTGAATAGACTGATTCCTGACGGAAATGAAAATGTCAGTATTTTTGTTGCTGTTAATATTTCAATTTCAAATGAATAAGAGGCAAAAATCTGCCAACTATTGAAAAAATCCTTTTTCAGCAATCCATCCATGCATCCATCCATCCATCCATCCATCTATCATCCATCTATCCATCCATCCATCCATCTATCCATCCATCCATCCATCTATCCATCCATCCATCTATCCATCTATCCATCCATCCATCCATCCATCCATCTATCCATCCATCCATCCATCCATCCATCTATCCATCCATCCATCCATCTATCCATCCATCCATCCATCCATCCATCCATCCATCTATCCATCCATCCATCCATCCATCCATCTATCCATCCATCCATCTATCCATCCATCTCTCCATCCATCCATCTATCCATTCCCTCTCTTTCTTCACACGTGATGTTACATTTATTCGTCCTCGAACTAATTATTTCCTCCATTCTTTCCTGCTATTTCCCATTAGCTCATGTCCACAGTCAGGCCTGTCTCAGTGCTTCCCAAACCCATGGTGTTTTATGAGAAGTCTACAGTGATTAGAATCAAATATGCACGGCCCAGCTGGCTGTGGGCCTGAGCTCGTAACCTTTGCCCATAACCTCCAAATGACGGCCCTTAAACTTGACCGTAAACACAGCGGTATTGCTTCTTGGTATAACCTGGGTAAAGGCAAACAAATTGCATTAACATATGCATACATAAAAAAAAATCTGCTTTGTGGTTGTTCTCAGGAGAAACTGCACTAACTGAGGCTTCATCCAGCTCAAACTTGCAATTACATGGGCCATCTTGATTCAGATGGACTGTGTCAGGTGTACTGAGAGCTGGTGACAGCGTACAAATCCCATGGTCTAAAAAACACAGCTCTTTAGACTCTCGCAGGGAGTATTCATGGACAGATCACCTTTCATGACACTTTTACAATGTGAGGATACAGATGTCTGGCTGGCAAGGAAGAACAGGGAGTCTGCAGGGAGGACAGTTTGGACTAGACTCTTCACCCCTGACTTGTTCAAGGAATCCAGTCAGATTTCAATTTTTCATCTTTTGAAAATGTACAATGACTGAATCATACTCATTTAATACTTAGTTAGAGAGAGTGAGCAGTTATCAGTTCACATGCCTATTGATGATCTGTAGCATGTACCTGTACCATACCATACTGTAACGCAGGGTTCAAATTCTTATTGAGACTTGGACCCCCTCAAGAGAGGTAAAAACAACAGTTCAGGGGGCTGAAGCATTTATACTACTACTACTATACTACAATATATTTCCCGTATTCACACCTGGATCTTGCACTATGATTACTGATATATTCTGTGAATGCAAATGTATAATTCAGGTAATTCTGACAAGGGTAAAATTAGCTCCTGAATTGTTGCCTCTGTGTGGTTTCTGTTGTTGTTATGGTTACCCAGCAAGCTACCGTGGCAACCTGAAAAAGTTCAACCTTTACTGACTTAACCTTGATGGCATACGTCCTGTTTGGTCCTCTCTTAAAACTACATTTGAATGAAATGATAGAGCCTATTAATGCAGTACAAAATAAACAGTAATGTGTCAGGGCACAGAGCGTCTAATCTAAATGAGTTTGGTTTTTGGATCATGGTTATATTTGAATTTTGTCTGTTAGCACTGTATTTTCCTTGACTTCCCTTAAATATGTTAAAACATGACCAGTATTGTTCAACAGAATGTGTTGTTAATTTGCATGTACATATTATTAAGTCAAAAGCAGTAATTAGTGAACCGTGCACATGTGTATGTAGTCTTTTTCCCCTTGACACTTGTTTGGCTCCACAAAAGATTAATAAAAGTGTAATTTAAGTGCGTACATATTTCACTGTAAAGACTACAATCTAACAGAAAATAACATAATTTTCCATTGTATCACATTA
This sequence comes from Seriola lalandi dorsalis, assembly GCF_002814215.2. NCBI lineage: Eukaryota > Metazoa > Chordata > Actinopteri > Carangiformes > Carangidae > Seriola > Seriola lalandi. The sequence goes on along the minus strand of NW_019525129.1, from coordinate 1,252,580 downwards.
AGGTAAAACTTAAGAGAGAGAAAAGGCAGACTGAGGATGTGAACTGCTGCCAGGAGACAGCGGCATGACGAACTGACTTCAGAAGGAAGAGAAGAAGAAAAGAGGACGTTCATAAATCAAAGTTGATGGGGGTGTGTAAGGAGGGACCCCCCCCCCCCCC
>NW_019525129.1:1233319-1252395 GCF_002814215.2 Seriola lalandi dorsalis | reverse complement strand
GGGGCCCCCCCCCCCCCTCACTCCCACACACTCCCCCACCCACACGGCCTCTGTCCCCTTATATTACTTTAATTGCAGTCGTTTAATAATTCTGAAACTATTTTGCCCTGAGCGTGCACCACTCATAAATCCCCACTTCTGTACACACGCTTAAGCTACACTTAACATTCCTCCATGCTACTTAATCTTTCATCTTTTCATCCATCCCTCTCTGCCTCCTGTCTCCCCCCTCTCACCCTCCGCCCTGTCTCTGTCTGTCTCTCCTCCCTCTTTTATCCTCCGAGTCGATGCCCTTTCAATCCATCTCCTTCCCTCTCTCTCTCTGTTTCCCACCCTGTCTGTCTTTTTTCTTTAATTATCAGTTTTATCAGTCTGTCCCCAGCCTATTTGTTTGTCTACTCAAGTCTTCCTCTCTAACTTTCTAGTGGAGCACATTCCCAGGAAGGAGTTTCTTTAAGGTAAGCATTCCTCTTGTTTCTCCCTGAGGTCATTAGTTTTAACCTGAGGGGAGGAAAAGTGCAGTTTGCACCTTCACATTTTTTCCTCTGAGCATGTGTGTGTGAGAATGTGTGTTGAGTGGTTGAGTGCTCCGTGCCCCTAGTTGGAGCTGGCATACCTCTGCTTGCTTTGTGTGTGGGCTTTAAATGTGAGCAAAGGCAAGGCCAATGATTCCCTGGCCTTCCTTCCCCCCTCTTAAACCACAGGCAGAAGGCTGCCATGTAGCAGCTAATGACACCAACAGCCAGTCTGCATGGTCCTGAGCTCATTGACTCACACACTCACTAACCCTGTCTCATGGAAAAATATTAATATACTGTTGTTGGGCATTAGTGGGTAATGAATTATTGGACAATAGGTTAATATTAAAAAACATTAACATTAAATCATAATTAGTTCATATTAAAGTTATCCTTAGAAAAGGTTGAAAGACTTGTTGAAGGGTAGTTCTGTAGTAAACAGACATCACAATAAAATAAATAAAGCTTGGTTGCTATGTTAACGAATCCAATACATGTAGCCTACAATGACAAAGGTTCAACAGTCCTGTGTTTATAGCCGTGCTGTGCTATGCTCTGCTACATTAGGCCCAGTCAACATTACCCAGTCCACGGGGAGACTGAGGGGATGCATTGTAAAGTCCAGTGAGCTGCAGGCCTCTGCTGCTTCCTGAGGTTAGCCGCTCGATGCTAATTTCGTAGCTCCTGTTTGCTTGTAAAAATCAGCCGGCAGACTTTGTGTCGTAGCCACTGGCACTAAATTAAACTTGAATAACCTCAGGCAGGCTGTCGTGTCGCTGCCGTTGAGAGGGAGTGCGGTGCAGCAGGCTGCTGTGAGCAGGCCTGCAGAGAAGAGAAAAGCTCTACCAGGTAGCAACAGTGCTACGTCGGTGCTGAGAGCTGTGCTGATCCCACAGCTGCGGTAAGAGAGTGTGTGTGTGGAGCACATCTGGAGGTTTTATAGACTTGGTGACATCCTGATTCACGTGCCACACAGTGAACAGTGCCAACAGTAGCTGGTTGTTAGGACCATGGGTGGCTTTCATATGCTGGTGTGAGAAGGTGAAATATTCTAGGAACTGAGTTGAAATAGTCTCTTTTGTATGTGGAACAAAAGAACACGTGGTCTCACCTTCCATCTTTGATGGAACACTGTGAATTAAAGTTTCAGAAGTGAAATGCCACCAAAATTCCAGTTTTTATTCCCACGTGGATCTGGACATGATGGACAATCCTTTCAAGACCTGAACCAAGTGTTTTGTCACCTTCACTTTGACACATGATGCATGAACCTGTGCTTTGTGCACCCAATCATACACCCTAACCTTTTGATTGCCAGTAAACCCCAAGAAGTAACTATGTTTCCTCTGCAACATACACTCACGGAGCACTTTATTAGGAACACCTGTACACCTGCTTATTTGTACAATTATCTAATCGGCCAATCATGTGGCAGCAGTGCAACACATAAAATCAATGCAGATACAGGTGAGGGGCTTCCATCAATATTCATATCAAATGGGTGATTTTGACCGTGACGTGAATGTTGGCGTCAGATGCTGTTTTGAGTGTTTCTCAAACTGCTGATCTCCAGGATTTTCACACACAACAGCCTCTGTGGAGGAAACAGCTAACTGATGAGAGAGGTCAGAGGTCAGAGGAGGATGGACAGACTGGTTGGAGCTGACAGAAGGGCTACGGTCACTCTGATACCCATTCTTTTAGAAGCTTCAGAGTGAACAACACATCCAACCTACAACAGCAGAGACCACATCAGGTTCCACTTCCTGTCACCAAGACTAGAAACCTGCAATGGACACAGACTCACCAACACTGGACAGGTGAAGACCTGGTCTGATGGATCCGCATTTGTGTCAGAGTTTGGCGTCAACAGCATGAGTTCATACAGGCTTTCAAATGTAAACTAAAATTTGTACACACACTATAAGTAACATAAAGTATGTGTGTGAATGATTCTGGTCAAAGTCAATAGAAATCTAGACAGGGCTGCAGATAGTGACATCCCTTCTTAAACACAGTAGCACTAAATCATGCATACAATTCCATCCTCACACTGTCCACATACATACAAGTGCACAAACTCCTATACTCTTGCTTAAACACACACACACACATTCCTCACCTGTGTGTTAGAGATGGAGGGGGCTTTAACATGTTAATGTGGGAATGTCAACTCCATTAAGAAAATCAGTTGCTCGCTGATACCTCGCTCCCCAGAACATGGCACTTCTGGAGGCAAGCCAAGCTGCTTTTTGATCAGTCTGCACAAACATGACCGAACATGCATACATTACATTACATACGACCCCATTAAGAATATACGCATCTGCAGATGCAGCGCTGCCTAACAAGCAATTACAGTGAGAGGCAGAAAGTTCAGAAACACGTTTACATGTGTGCATATGTGTTTTTGCATTGTGATGTTTGCATTTCAGCATGTGTATGCTGCCATACAAGAGAATGACGTTAAAATACGTGAGATACATGTAAATGTGTTTACATTCTCAGCTTCCCAGTTGTTTAACCCTTTGGCATGTGCAATACTTTTTCTTTGTCATCCACTTGTATGGTGCTTTCTCTTGTTAGAGAGCAAGGCAAGCTCAAATACTCAATCAACTCCAGGTGCTTTGCATAAGGCAAAAAAAAAAGTACAAAACACAGTGAAGAGGAACGTATAATTAATCAAATTAGAATAAATTAAAACAACAGGCTGAAAGTGAACTTATCTTTAGTGCAGTTACAGAAGGGCAATAATGTTGCATAATGTATGACATTATTCCACAATGCTTTAGAAACATTGTTAACAATAATCAAGGATTATTGAAAAGAAAGCTGTTGAATGGGTTTTTAATAATCATTTAAAATGACCCAAGGTTTAGAAAAGTATTGAAATAAAAATAAAATTTCTCAGTAAAACTTGCCAGTGAAATATTACATGCTGTCTTGCTCGCAACTGCCATGTGTCCTGCCGGAGTGTCCTTGACTCACACTGGGAACTTCACTCACTGTGGTTAGGTCACTGTATTTTCTCTAATGTCACTGTCATCCCTGAATGTCGTCATGACAACATGGCCCCACAGCAGATTTTATGACAAGATTCAGATAGTCTTTGGTAAGCTGTAGCTTTTCTAAGCATAGCTTAATAAATGACTGAGCAAAGTCCACATCGTTCAAGAAAACTAAGGAATCTGAATACCTGCACTGCTCTAGGTGAGTATTAAAATGAAGGAAATTCAGATGCAGGTATTTCCTAAAATGATGTCTCTATAGAACTAAACTTTAACATTAAATATGTTTTGTACGAAACATAATTGTGGCCGGATTAGATTTTTTTATTAACATAATGAGGATCTGTTGTTCATTTACCTATTTGGAAAATCATGAATACTTTGATACCGAACACATCAGTAAAACGTTCATGTGCTTGTTTTCCGCCAAAATATCTGATCTCGCAGAACAATGTTCACTTGCAGTGACTCCAGCTTTATTAAATTGTTTTGTGCTTATGTTCAGACTCTCACAGCTTTTGATTCAGTTTAGAGAACGTTTCTGGTCTGGTTTAATACATATAAGCTTCACAGTAAATTCAGACACAACCTGTTTCCTTACATTTAACCATAACCTACATCTTTCACTGACCGTAACCAAAGAGCTTTTGTTGCTAGTATACATCTGCATATCTGCTATACTGGAGCAGTCAAGACCCACGGGTGAGCAAATACAGACAGACTTCACCACAAGATCGACTGTAACTCACTTAACTCTCAACCATTTTTCATTAAAATTTAGTTTGTTATAAACGTGAGAAATTGAAGTTAATACTGGTTAGTTGATGGAATTAAATTCAGTTACTGGCGGCAGATCTAATAAGATAAATTATATTATATTATATTAAAATTATTTATATTATATCAATTATAATGATACAATACTATAATAAAGCTTATTAGATTCACCCTAGTGACTGAATTTATTTCCAACAAGTAACCAGGATAATGTTCAATTTCTATATATATATAGACACCCTTGCTTTTTCAATAAGTGCAAAGCGTAGGCTGACAGATAAACTACATCAGCACAGAAAAAAATACTTTTTCGTAATGTGAACACACCTAGGGGTGGGGCCTGATCTTCGTATTTTCAAAATGCCAAGTTATTTGTTTTTAATTTGCCTTTTCTTCTGGTGTTGAAATAAGTCCTGGCGTTGGCTTTGAGGAGCATAATCCATATCGAGCTGAGTGGGAGTCTTCGCTGAAGAGAGTGGATTCTGAAACTCCCCGTACAGATACGGTCACGGCCAGGTGGCGTTCAGCTGATAAGATAAGAATGACTGTCAGAGGTTTGTTGATGCTCAGTGATGATTCAGGAAACTGTCATCACACTCTTTTTTTTTAAATGTTTTGTCTGGAAACTCCCTCCAGTCTTTTCTCTCTATTTCTAATTTATGCTTGTTAATGAAGTTGAAAATGCAGAGAGAATATATGATCTCCAGTGCACCAGTCATTTCCAGAAGGGTTTTATTCTTTCAACAGAACAAATTAGAGTGAAATTAAAAGCAATCAGGAAACAAACTTTGTTATAATATTGTGTGTAGGCGTGTGCACGCCCACGTATGTGCGGCTGAGTCGTATACTGCTGCTACATTGACAGCCTCGGTGTGTCAACAAGATCTTCAGCCCACAAACTGACCTAACTCACCAAAACCTTACTTCCTCCTTCCTCCAAATTAGGCGCTATAAATAGAAAATGAGTCTGTCTTGAACTGGAGAACTGGGACCACACCTATCCCTTCTCATCACTGTAGGAATGCAACAAGGACAGAAGTCGTTTACTCTTTTAGAGGAAAAATCTTTGGAAAACTTCACTGAATTTTAAATGTGTTGAGGTTTTACAGCCAAGTTCGACTCAAATCTAAAAATATATACAGTATTACTGAAGAGACCCACTTTGGCAAGAAAAAAGAGTAAGAGAGGGTGAAAAACAAAACAAAACAAAAAACAAAGAAATTTCCTGTGAAATAAGTCTCCCCTGTAGTCGATGATTTGGTCTGTCCATCTTGTCTCTAAGAGCCCAGTCCTGCTGACATCTGTTAAAAAAGCTTCACCTCGCTCCTGACTGTGAGGAAAAGCACCCTGACTTGGAGTGCCATTTATCGTAAATGTGTGGTGCTTGCATTAAGCCTTCACCTATGGAGAAAAGTGTCAAGAATGGATGAATAAGTCACAGTACTCGTACTCAAAGCCCTCCTTCTGCACCTCTGTGTGGAACAGTGCATTTAGTTCACACCTTGAACTAAATACACCTCCGCCATTATTCTCTCAAGTAGTGGAGATGAAAAGAAAAGGAAAAAATGGACACGGGAGCTGGATGGTGCTGTGAACCATAGCTCTCTCGCTGTGCTTAAGTATTCATCCATCGGAAGTGGAGGTAAAATGGCTCCACCATTCAACACCCGCACCCAAAGCTTCTTTGTCCTCCATATTTTTCACACTTTTTGCCTTAGCAGAAAGTATTCCATTAAAGTCATCCTGTAAGAATTTTGGTCTTTTACACTGTCCATCTACAACAGCCCTTACTTCTCTCTCCTGCTGGAGCCCTATCATTACATAGTTCCAGATACTGCTCACAAAGTGCTTTAGCGTAGCTGGATACAAGAGGAGAGGCAGGGCAGCAACTTTACTCCACTCAGAGAGAGAGGATATGTAACGTCTGCACTAAAATCACACTGATGATTACAGTAAACTTAGCTTCATGCATATGCTCTCTGAAATGAATCCTTCACATTGATGGCAAAGTGAAACAGGCAATGCACAGAAAAAAAGCCGAGTTTATTTCTAAAGCAAAGTGCTTCGTATTTGACAAAAAAGAAAAAAAACATTACATCAAGGTCTACAAGAAAAACAAGACAATATAGGATGTAAACAAGAAGGCGGAATAAAATAGAACAGATACATTAACAGAAAATGACCATGTAGCAGTAACAGCCACAGTGAAGTGTAAGATATGAATAAATAGTTTAAATTCAATTTAATAAAAGTGGCAAACAAAAGAAACGTTTTAAAACTAAAAGTTGAATTTAGTTTTGAGCCTGGGTGCAGTGAGCAGTCTTTCTGACATATAAATCATCTTCATTCTTAGAACATTTAAAGATGACATATAGGCTGATTTTGTACTTGTAATAATCTAGATTTGTAGATTCTAGATTCATTTGAATAAATATGCTAATAAGACACGCTTTACAAAGAGCTCACAAGTGGTAAGTGATAACTAATGACTTAATTAATGGTTAATGTATTGTTTATGAATGCTTTATAGAGAAGTTATGTTTAGGTTGCTCTCTTGCTGCTTAGTTATTAGCAGCCCTGCAGTGAATCCCACCTTCATGTTGTAAATGTCGGTTTTTGTTGGAAGTGTTGCAGGGAGAATGCGTGTGATCAGCTGTCTGATTCTGGAGGAACAGGGTTTGTGGTTTGTGTGTGTTATTTAGATCCTCCCTCACTGATTAACAGGGTGGCAGGTGAGTGTGAACAGCTTGAACTCACAATGTGAATGCATGATGAGAAACTGTTTGAGGCATGCTTCAAATACCAGTCATGATCATCATATTTGCATAAGTAAATGATTTATCCATTAACGAACCCGTGAGTTATAAGAAACCCTTTCTTCAGCGTGACTTATAAGAAAGTGGTGTATCAGACAGTGATATTACATGGTGTGCTAAAACCTAGTAAAGTGAAAGAGTTGAAAAAGTAAATAAAAATCAGATGAAAACAAGATAAAAAACTATCTCTAAAGAATAACTTCTAAAAGCAGAGGGGAAGACAAACAAATAAAAAAGAGAGTTCCAGGGGTGAGGGAGTGAGAACTGCCCTAATGGTCCCAGTTCCTTATCTTGTCATCTATCTGAACTTTTTAAGTGTTAGCAGTTGTATCCTTTTCTCTCTGCACCTCAGAGTCAGTCAGACAGTACGTGTCAGCAGAGCGTCGAGAGCCAGGATCCTGTGTTCCCGTCTAACAGATGGGGGAATAGATAAAACAGCATTACTACCCCCTCATTCACACACACACATATGTTTGTACAGCTATATTTGCGGGGACCCATCATTGACATAATGCACTCCCTAGCCCCTCACCCTGACCCTTAAACCAAGTATTAACCCTCAAACAGCCCTTTAAACGTGCAGGATCCAGCACCATAGGCCCCAAAGCAATAGTGGACTCCCAGGTTTGAGTCCCCACAAATATAGTAAAACAAGAAAACACATACAGACCTCTCAGCTCCCTTACAACCCCCCCACCCCCCTCTGCCTCAGAATTTATGCATGTGGCAGCATGGGAAACAGAACTAGTCTGTGTGTGTTTGTGTCTGAGTGTGTGTGTGTGTGTGTGTGTGTGTGTGTGTGTGTGTGTGTACAAGTTTCAGGTTTTGTCCCAGTGGGATTTCACAGTAAATATTAAGGTCTGTTTGAGCAGAATTATTACTCAGAGACATCATGTAATTAATGAATTTCCTAAGTTTAAATTCTCGGGGGGGAATGAAATTTGCTGAAAACACTTGTGCGTCAGAATAAAAATAAGGAGTCAGGATTTTACAAATTGTTACTCTCTGATTTAGCAAAGCAAAGCTGTTTGCACTAAAAGTTCCAGCTCTTCAGTGGAACCCTGACCTGAATCAGCACATCAAGAGGTAAATAACCAAATGATTGCTCTGATGATAGAATAAAAAGATTAAATGACTATTAGCAGGAGGCGTCTTACTTTATTAGGCTTTAGTGAATTGTTTGTTCTGGTTCAAAATCGCTTATATTTGCAATTATTAGACATTAAACAAACCGTGAAAATGTGTGTCAGATGAAAACAAACTGAGTTAATCCTGCACCTTTTTGTCTTGGCACTAGGATCATTCATCCAATGGCTAAAGTGATGTCCCAAAAAAGTGTAATTTATTGGGGCACCATTCCTGTCATAAATATTTACATAAGAGAGAGAGGGAACGGGAGATATTCCTTCCACCCCTACACCATCCATCCATCCCAACTTGCCCTTTCCAGCCCCTACATCCATCCCTACCGTTATCCCTGGCAGCTTGGGAGCAAAAGGTCACCAGCGTTTTGTACAGGATTGAGAGTAGAGTGTAGGGGGGTGGGGTGGGGTTGTGTATTCTGTTGTGACCTATAGACAATAGCAGTTAAGAGTATATTGTATGACAGAATTAGGAAATCAACCTAATCCTAACATAACCCATCTAAAAGTTCATAAAATCCATGTGCAGCTCTCAGCGTGAGCAGCCATTGATGCTGGGGGGAGGGCACATTAAAGCAGTGAAACACCACTGTTCTCCTCCTCAACCAAGCAGTGAAACTAAACATGACATAAAGTGAAACTTCATAATCAGGCAACACCCAGTCATTTAGGCCTCGATGAGCATACAGTATGTCAACAGATCAGATCAGATCAAGAATCTTTCATGACTATATCCACGTACTGATTGACCTCACAGCTCCAGTGTCCATGAACATTCACTGCTTATTGTCAGAAAGAAAATGGAGACTTGAAATGTCCAAGGTGTTTGATAAAATGCTTCCGCAGTGAAACAGCAGAGGCACCAAACACCCCTTGAGCAGTTGAGAATAGAAATCAAGAAAATGATTTTACTGTTGTACCCTGTTTTTTGTGAAATTGCCTCATGAATTCAAAACTACGACAGAGTATTAGGGACACATTCAGGACAAAAATCTTTTTACTATTTTTACTTTAGCGGAGGTTTCACTAATAAGGAGACACATCATCATCATCATCATCATCATCATCATCATCATCATCATCATCATCATCATCATCATCATCAGTATCAGGACATTGAAAAGATTGTGAACAAATTTTTACATTCTAATTCTTGTAATATCAAGACTTTTTTTCATAAAATTACAACTTTATTCCCATAATATTATGACATTTTTTCTTGAAATATTATGATTTTATTCTCAAAATTACAACTTTATTCTATTTTTTTTCTCAATGTGGCCTTAATAATCCATCAAATTAAACAAATGGCTGTGAAGTTGAATTCACATGACCATGAAATCCCCCTGAGGCCTAAATATTTTTCTTAAAGCTTCACTAATCAATATTTTTGTATTAACAGTGGATCATATGACTATGTGTGTAAGGTATCACACTAACTGTGCCAAAGTTTTAGGCACGTTGGATTAATTCTGCAGCAGGACAACGAGAACAAAGATACAACCAGAATCATAAAGAACCAAAAAGGAGTCCTGAAACAGATGGTCTCACCCTCACCCTCTCGCCCTCACAGAGACCTGATCTCAATAGAAACTGTCCTATTGAGGGACAGTTTCTTCTGTCCCTCAATAGGGACAGAAGAAACTGAAACAGCTTGAATCCACAAAAGAACTGTGTCAAGTGCTCCTAGGTTCTCAGAGATGTAATTCTGCTGTAAAGTATAATCATTGTGTTTATGTTCAGTCATTCATACATCACAGTGAGCAGACGGTTCACAGTGTCATCGCTGTTCTACGTGTACAGAAAACGAGAAAGCAACTGAGACATGTCTTTAACTTCTTTAATGTTGCCTTCTCACACCTTCTCACATGACTACTCACGTCAGAAACATACAGGGGAAATCACAAGCAGCCGATCACTGCCACAGATTTGCGTTCCCTGCATTGTTTCTCCATCGACGCCATAGCCCCAATGTGTAATTACAGCTAAACCATGGCCTACAGCAAAACCTCGGAGCCTACACACGTAGCTGCCATAGAGTAAAGTAAGTGTACGTAAATCCATCTTAACCATGCTTATCAACCTGGTTTCCAATAGCAACAGTTCAGCTGTTCTCAGCAAAAAGATCTGGTAAGACCACTAGCTACACAGCAACAAACAGCTGACAGATGATGTTAGCAACTAACTGGTGAACACAGTGGAGCATTTGGCAGCTAAAGAGACAAGAGAAGTGGCAGTTTTCTGTCTGCTGATGTGAAGATAGGAATCTGTTGGCTAAAAAATGTATTACAACAACCGGTCCCCAGTGTCACTGTTGTGTTCACCGGCTGTTCTGCTGTCCTTAACTGACCAAAAAGATCTATTGATGCTGCTTTAGGAGTTGACGCACCACACCAGAGCTAAAGGTCAAGCTGGAATTTACATTTGTCAGGAACCCAGAAACACAAAAGTAACATTACCCACAAGATCATGGCATGAATATGGTGTGATCTTACATGACCTTTGATCTTTCTTGGGTCTTGTTCCTTCTGTCATCTCTAGTTTCTGCTCACAATACAACGCACATCAAAACAGATGTTGGTACAATATTGGGTACACACTTCATTCATTCTGTGTTCTTGCAAAGAATAACTGTAACATAGATGTTTGTAGTCAGTGCTGTCTGTCCCCAGTCATTGCATCAGTGTGTCATCAAGATTCAAGCAACACTGTCCCTTCATTGATTGCTCCACTGAAGCAGTTCATTTCTTAAGCCTGGTACTGAGTGCTTGAGGATGCATAGGATGATACGCACAATCACAAAACAAGTGCTCCGCATGCAACATCACTTCATCCACTGATTACTTTCATTACAGGGGAGTAATTAGCACCTGAAGAGGAAAAGGTAGGTTCAGATATGCAATCCCCAGGTGACAGCTGATAGAGTTGATTTATTCTAACCCTGTTGAGATTACACTAAGAGTTCTCACAGGGGAGGAACTTCTTTAACAAGCTGACACACATGTAAAAACACAGAATTACATGTCCAGAACAATGTGAGGATTATTGACATGATGGTTGAACATCTTTACTGCTGCAGTGCTGCTGTGTTGATGTGTAAGATCTGCTGATTTTAACTACAGGGCCAGAAACTATGATTCTCATCAGCCAACCGCACATGCAGTCAAAACTAAAGTCAAGAGAATATGATGAGGTTAACACTGTCCTTCCTTCAGTAAATTACAACTTTTACCAAAGTGCTCATTGACCAGCTGATTTTCCTGGGAGCCAGACTGTGAGCTTTATAATTAAATTAAACAAAATGATCATGTTTTATCAATAAAGGGTTAGGTGAGGTAAGGTTAGTTAGGTTAGAATAGACTAGGTTAGGTTAGATAGGTTAGGTTAGAATAGAATAAAATATAATAGGTTTGGTTAGGTTAGGTTAGAATAGAATAGAATAGAATAGGTTAGATTAGGTTAGGTTAGGTTAGGTTAGAATAGAATAGAATAGAATAGAATAGAATAGAATAGGTTAGATTAGGTTAGGTTAGGTTAGATTGGATTATGTTAGGTTAGTTAAGTTAGGTTAGATAGGTTAGAATAGACTAGGTTAGATTAGGTTAGGTACGGTTAGATAGGTTAGAATAGACTAGTTTAGATTAGGTTAGGTTATGTTAGGTTAGGTTAGGTTTGGTTAGGTTAGGTTAGATTAGATTAGGTTAAGTTAGGTTAGGTTAGGGTTAGGTTACACTGACCTCTCCAAAATCACAAAGCACCTTTCATGTATGTTGAGTTTTCAAATACAGATATTACAAACAACAAACTGACATGTCCATTAAAAATACAACTTTTAATGTGATTAAGAAAGAGTCTGTTACAGGTGACATTAATTAGGCTCATCAATATCATCCTCTTGCAGCACTGAATGTAATAAGGATTTCACTAAAATGTGATTAGGAGCTGAAGTTTTGTGGCACAACAGTAGCGACATGATTAATTATTCATCATTAATTATCAATGACACAGACACAGGATCAGTCAGTTGTGACTTTCTGTACTTTTGGACTTTACTTTTACACTCCAGACAGGTGACCTGTCCCAGTTTAGAGGCTACAGTCACATCATTTTTTACATAGCAGCCGTCCTCAGGTTGAGTCCTGAGCTCCTTCAGAGATTGGGAAACTTGGGACATTTTTACTTCACTGTAAATCCCGGATGCATTCCCATATAGAATGCAAGCACTCTAATCATTTAAGTGAATAGTAAAATATGGCAGTAAGTAGTAAGAATGAAAACACATTTTATTTTATTGTCATTACACATATATAAAACAATTTTACCAAAAAAAATCCAAAGACTTAATTGGGGGGCTCGTCTATGGTATATTGTACAGAACATTAGGATTAATACATCCATGTTTCAGTATGTTATTATGAATTAAATCATCAGTCAGAAAGTGTGTAATATGATAAAACTAACTTTATGTTAGAATATGATTATGACAGATGTTAGCCAGAAGCCATTTCATAATCTCCACCTGTTTCTGTCTCTCATATGTTGGTGCTGCTGGGGGAATGACAGGTCTGAACTTCAAAGCTTATCCCTGTTGAGGTTCTCTTTGAAAGGAGGTTCAGCTTTTCAGCCAACACTGATGAAGAAAAAAATAGAAGAATAGAAATAGAAAAAATGTACAACTCTATAACAACATGTGAATGAAGATAATGTGAAACGATTGAGAGCTCCAGCTGGATATCTTATTTACCAGATCCAAGAACCAAAGAAGAAACAGTCAGCATCACTGTAGGACCCTGGTGGATTACAACATAATGACAATATGGTCAAATGATGTTATAGCTACCGATACGCAGCAGAAGGAACTCAGACTGCAACACTGTTACATCTCAGATGGTCATTTACTGGAACACAGTTCACACAGATAAGGCAACATTTCAACAGAAAAACATGACCACAATTTCCAAAGGTCAAAGATGGTAGAAATGTCACATACTGCAGCCTCCACTTGTCACTTGATCTAGCCTTTTATTTTCCCAGGGTTCAGGTCATGACAGAAAAACACTGACCATGGGACATGATATACAATCCCACTACTGTTTATCAAGCCTGGTAGAACAAATATCCAGTGCAAATGTAAATGTAAACATCAACAGCGACACAGTGAGCAGATGTCAGGACTGTGTGCTCTGAACAGGGAGGGAATGTGAGCGAGAGAAGCATGTGAAGTGAGTCACGTTTCAGAAAGAAGTACAAATAGAACCTTAATAAAGACCTGGTCCAGAGCTCAGGACGTCAGACTGGACTGAAGGTTCATCTTCCAACAGGACAACGGTCCGCAGCACACAGCCAATACAACACAGGAGTGGATTAGGGACAACTGTCCTTGAGTGGCCCAACCAGAGGTCTTCTTGAACCACATCTGGAGAGACCTGAGAATGTCTGTCCACTGACAGTTCCCATCCATCCTGACATGGCAGAAGATCCCCAAATCCAGATGTGCATAGCTTGTCTCATCAGACCCAAGAAGACTTGAGATCGCTGCCAAAGACGCTTCAACTCAATAGTGAGTAAAGTGTCTGAATACTTATGTCAATGTGATGTATCAGCAAAATGTCTGAAATTCACTTTCATTTATTGTATAGAGGATAGAGCGATGAGGGGAAACAATTATTTAAAGTAGAATTTAAACTGTTTTGGCAAAAAAAAAAAAAAATTGCAACATAACAAAATGTGAATCAATTGAAGGAGTCTGAACACTTTCTGAATGCACTGTACATGGACACTCACATGCATGTGCAGAATATACGCTACACTGGGCTCAATCTGGAAAATGCATAGCCTCAGCAAACATGGGACAACATGCAACCTACCCCAAGGCAATTTGGGTAGACTAGTTTGACGTCTGACTTGGGGTTTGCAGTGCACACTCACAGATGTATGAGGAGGGTACGTGTAATGCTCAGGCACTGTGGGAGGGACAGTGTGACAGATTTGTCTTGTCATCATTCTGTCGCAGTCACCCCCAGTGAAGGAGTGAGAACAGGAGGAGTAGGAGGAGAGGAATGTGGAGGTTAATAAAAAGTGGCAGCTTATTTTCTTTAAAAAAAGCACATGGAGAAGGAGTGCACGTTACGTTTCATTCACTGAACAGTTTTCAGCATTATTTAATTTACATCATGGTACATTTCTCAGGGGTTTACCTGAGGCCACGCAGGATGTGGCCCATTCACAACTCATGTGATTTTGTGATTCACCGACGACAGAAGCTTGATTTTCTCACCATTAGTCCATTTAGCTATCTCAGTCACCTCCCTGACCAAGGCAGGGTTATTCAGTTTAGCTGGTCGGCCAACTGCAAGAGTCACTGTGGGAACAAATGAAGCCTTAGAAATGGTTTTACACCCTGGTCCTGGTCCTGGTCTCTGCGTCACCACAGTTTTATCACAGAGGTCTACATGGTACTTGGGACTTCATGGCATGGTTTTTGTCCTGACCTGCAGAGTGAATTGTGGGATCTTTATATACAAGTGCCTTTCAAGTTCTAGATACCTCTCAAGGATAATTAAAGCAAAAGATGTAGACCACTAAAAGCACTTTACACCACAAGCCACAGAGGCAAGATTAGATTTTATCCCTTTTTTTCTTCTCTGGCCCACTATATTGTCATCAGACTGGATTCAATCATCCCTCAGCGTCCTAATGACTAGGCGGGGCCCTTCGGCGCTGTATCTTGGCAGGTAACTGCTGCTCTGATGTAGGTTTGCTCTTCTCTTCCTGGAATCTGGCTCAGTGCTGGCTGGTGTGTCCGTGGTTTGGCGTGACTGAGGTGTCCGTGTGTCTCTGCATGATCTGGCTTCCCAGCGATTGTTCGGTATGCATTTGGTTTTCATAGTCTCCTTGCTTCCTTGGTGGTAGTGGCGTTATATCAGCCTCTGCTCCAGTGCTTTGCAGCGTAGCTGACTAGTTCCCTGGCTGCATATCCAGATTAAGTGTCCTGCTTCAGGCCTCCAGGCCTGCAGCTTTTGTTGAGTTGGCACAATTTTATCTTAATTGTAGGTGGCTTCTATCTGACCTCTGACTAAACATGACTCTTTCTTGGTCTCTGGTCTGCTGTAGATATGATGAGATGCACCTCTGACCTCTGGTATATAAATTTGAGTTGACGTTGTGTTTAATTCAGGTGTAATTCTCAACCACTTTAGCCCCCAGTCCTGCTCCTTGTATCCTCTGGTTTCAGTAGCAAGTTAATGGGCCTATGGGGGATTGTGCAATATTTGACCAGCAGCGTCTTATCGACCACTCAAAGCACTTTTACAGTGAAAGCCACATTCACCCACTTATACTGTCCTTTTCACCCACATTCACACACAGATGATACATCAGGCAATTTGGGCTTCAGTGCTCAAGGACACATCTAAATACAGACTGGAGGAGCCGGGAATCAAACTACCAACATTCTGATTAGTGGACTAATGAGAGTAGACTGATCGGCAAAAAAACAAATTGATCCATTTTAAATTTACAACCCAACAAAGTGCAGCAAGTGAATTAGGTGTGTGAAGTTACTTTGTTTAACCATTTCCATTACCATCATCAACTGACTGGTAAAAGATACGGTCATATTCTGCATGTATGTTTTATTCTGATCTTGCTCCCACTTACACTCTTGCCAGTTCATTAGGAACATCTAGTTCAAACTAATGCAGTCACTTATTTTCGTGGAGGTTATATCGTCACAAAAGCAATGACGTCTTTTACAAGTTGCATGTAGTTGCCATGTGTCCAGGACCATTTGAACTGCAAGAGTCTGACTTTGTGCAGCTTTTTTTTCTATAAAAGCTGGAGCCTTGAAAGTCACTCAGCATATAAACATAAACACAATAAAACCAATGTTGACCCGTCCAGATGGCCAGTCATCTGCTGACATTTGGAATATGGTAATTCTCTTGTGTTTTGATGCATTTAGGCAAGGAAGTTTATTTCTGACCTTGGGATCAGTATGTGTGGAAAATACTTGCAACTTAAGCTCCACTAGAGATTATTTCAGACCTCAACTGTCTTTATGAAGGAATAGAAGTAGCTAAGGTGTCTGATGAACTGAAAAAGCTAGCAGTTTTGAGGTAGCCTGAAAATCAACCAGTGTTCATGAAATTGTTTTATTTTATAGGAATGTACTTTGAATTCGCTTATATGTCACTCTGGATAAAAGTTAAGTAATGTAACATATAGGAACTATTTGTGAGTTTGAAGAAACGTTGTGAGTTCAGCATCAAACTTCATTCCTTTACTCACCAACAGCTGTCTCCAGAGGTGGAGAAAACAACCAATGTTAAGTCTTGTCTCTATCAGCTTTTTTCTTCTACTATATATACTATATATAATATATAACAGCGACTCACTGTAGCCTCCAATCATCCTGAAGACATGACGCTGCTCGGAGGACGTATTACGACCTCTTTCCTCGCTTCATTTTATATGAGAAGATCAACACCACTCAGCTATACATGCTAAATATGAAGCTATGTGAGCAGATGGCTTGCAAACTAAGCAAAAAGGCTTGAAACAGGCACCAACAAGTAGCCTGGTTCTTTCCAAAACTGTAACTTCTTGAAGCATTATCACTGAGGTTGCCAGTTAAACCACAATGTGTCATCTTTACACCGCAGTGTTAATTAGTGAGCTTTGAAGGTGCAGCCAGGCAGATTTAGTTCTCTTCAGACAGAGGCAGGCTAACTGTCTTTATGCTAATGTAACCCTTACTGGTTGGTAGTGTTCTCCAGTCTCTCTGGGCTGTGGGCGACAAACGGCTACATTTTTCTTTTTCTTCTTCTACTGTCTTCTATAATCACCAGCAACACAACAGGACAGTTGACTCAACTTTATCCTGCCCTCTTAGAAAGACATGTGCAATTCATAGACTGTCACATTCACACCTGTCCCCCTGCAAACAATGGAAGGTGGGAATCAAAAGTGCTACACACTAAAGGGGTTATAAATAACCAACTTAAATGATACACTTACAAATTACATATGAAATAATTAAGTCCTAAAACTGATAATGAAATATATAATAAACTCATTGAAGTGATATTAATTCTTAAAATAAAAAACTGCAACAACGATTTTATTTGTCATTATTTTTCAGTTTCTGAAAGGTAGAAAACATTCTCATTCTGTATCCTGTTTGGAATGATTGTTTTTCCAATCAAGAAACAGTTGTAAGAGAACACAACAACTACAACAACAACAACACACCTTTTGCGCATAGAAAAAAACTGCAAATGTGGGCAGTCACTCACTGATCTGGAACCAGGCTAATTTCATTTCAGATAGAAGTCACAGTAAAGTTTTATTTCCCTGTACACTCCCACTCCGACTCCCATTCAGCACTCAGCTGTCAGCCGTTTATTGTCTTGACAATTCCGCCAAAATCACCTGTGTTTAATAATCAAAACGTAAATGCTTTACTCAAGCTGTGTGACCAGCAACAATTTGTGAGTACACCGTGAAAGAGAAGGGTTGATCTGGCATCACCATCGGTCCACACAGGGTGCACAATTCAGAGATAACAAAACAAATATTCAACCCATGGAGGTGCCCAATCATCTGATGACCCTTTGACTCTAAACTAGTCCTAATGTTTCTCTGCAAACACAAAACAACAAAAAGACAAAAGATGTCCAAGTCAAAACTAGTGGTATATAATTGAGGTAATTAGAAGCAACTTGTAGGGCACAGCACTTTGCACAGTCCTCAAAGATAAGAGCAAGACAGAGAATTAGGAATGGGTAAAGACAACAGTATTGATCATCATGTTCTTTTTCTTTTTTTTCCAACATTGCCCTGCCATCAATTTCTTGGCCTGTCCTATAGTAACAGCGTAATCACAGCTTTCACTCAGGCACTCTGCAAGCAATGGCCATGTCTGCCAATACAGTACATAGCCAGAGTGGGCAGGTTAATGGAATAGGGGTCAAATTGGCCTCCAATTCAGAAGTATGGCCTCCAAGTTTTTTTTATATAGACACAGATGGATGCACACGTTTTGAAACTCACTTTCAGGTTTCTCTCACTTTGACCTTCAACTCTTTGGGTGTGATGTGATGCTTTTGCAGTCGTAGCTCCTTTGCTATTGTGTCCATGTGCACTGCATGACAAAGTGGGATTGTGCACATATACACATCCTGTAAGGGCCGTCATTGTCCTACACCTCCAACACATACAATGCCCTGAATTCCTTCATGAGTCTCTAATCTTCATCTTCTTCTTGAATTGTATTAATTGTTGATACTCTACCAGAAGGGAGAGAAAAAAAATCCAGGGTCTTGTTTGTTTAACATTAAACACTTTTCCTGCTTTAAGGCCACGGTGAAGTACTATGTCAGTCCTTGACCCACTAAAAGCACTTGTGAATTTAAATGTTTTTTTTAATGTCATTTTAGATCCTATCATAGTTGTACAATTGATACAGGACTGATTTGACAGGAATCCAATCAGTCCAAGACCTAACAAAGGGCAACTTGACACTGAATTTTAACTTGAACACACCCTGTCACATAGATGAAAAGAAGCAGTAGATTACTGATACAAGGCTGGTTTATCATCTGGGCAAAGCAGGCAACCACACCAGGGCACCTAAAGCCTCAGGTTCAATACATGTCAATTGGGTTTGGGTAATTTATTTCTACGTAAACCTCCAATAACAGATTTTTTGCCACTTGATGGAAGTGGAAACAAGTTGTAAACACAATAGTGACATGTTTTAAGTTGATCTTTACACATTGAGTATTATGGAGCATTTTTTACATTAATTTAGGG
>NW_019525129.1:1195819-1228319 GCF_002814215.2 Seriola lalandi dorsalis | reverse complement strand
AGCTCCTGATTCATCTGCTCTAAGACGACTCTCAGACGTCTCTGACCTCTGATCTGCTCAGGATGTTTTGTAAACCCTGCAGAACTCAGGTATGCACACATTCACTTCCATCCAGCCCGTTATGAACAACATGTCATCGTGGAAAACAACAAAAGTGTGGGAACATTACAATCGCACACTACTGTCATTAATAATCTCAGTGACAACCCAGATGCTTTGCCATCACTTATGCTGCTTGCGCCTTGTCAAAGCACATTAAAGGAGCATTGTGCTGCATCACAATACACGCTATTGTTCTCTGCTCAGTGCTGTCACACGGGGTCTGTAAACAAAAAGGTTGCGTTTCGCTGCAGTGCTGCTCAGGTGCTGCTGGGAGCAGGGAAATATGGGCAACCTTGTCACTCGGTAATGTTGCCAAAGTGTGACTCAGTAACAACAAAGAACAATGGAGCACTAAAGCACTGAATGGGGGGAAGAGTGTCAGTAACTGCTCAACATTTAGCAACACTCAGGATCTGATTGAACATGTTGTTTACAGTGAGCACCCATTTAGAAAGCTGGCTCTGACGCCAGAAGGAAGGAGGTGGGCGGAGCAGCTACAATCACTAATGAGAGGCAAAGTCCTGGTGTAAACTTTAATCGAGTGTGTCTTTAATTATTCTTTCTGTGGTTCATTACCCACACTGTAAGACAAATGTTATGGACCTTATAGAAACTACAACTGTTCTTTTGTTTTTCTTTTGATATATTGTCCGGACTATTGTGTGGCCACTCAGCCTCTTGTGTCGCACTGGTGACGCTTTGCCTTGTGGGAAATTGGCTTTTGTCCAACTAACAACTGTTAGTTGGACAAAAGCAATTTGGAGGATCAGCTCGGGCTCTGAGAAATCATGATGATTCTTGTCTATTTTCTGACATTTCATAGACAAAACAATTGAAAAATCAATGAACTGGTTAATCACAAAATTAAATAGTAGATTCATAAATAATGAAAATCATCCTTGCAGCTCTAAAATGGAGCGACGATTTCTCAAAGAATCATATTGTTGTTGAGGTGGTGCAGAACAGTATGATGGTTTTTAGAGTTTAGTTTATTTTTAAATTATTTATATTCTGTGATTGATCACATCATATCATAACTGACACATTTTTCATGAAATACATCACAATGCATTTAAGAGGATAAAACCACCACTGCCAGAAAAGTTGGAAAGGAGGAAATAAGCCCTGCTGGAACCAGGAAAAATATATTTCTCTAGCTCTACACTGGGTTATAACATGATCTAATATGATATTGTGATATGAGCTAAGGTGTCTGTGATTACTTTGTGGTGGTTAACACAGTTAATGACTGTCTGTAATGGTTCAATAACAATAAACTTTCATTTCTGATGTAGATGTATTGGCTGCATAATAGTAGTCATAGAGCCCATGGGTGGCCATATTAACATCGAACAAACTCTAAATATTTACGAGGGGATATTTGACCTTCCTCCTCCTGCCGATGTCCACAGTGTCCATAAAATACATAAAACAGGCAGAGACATTTGGTGTGACCTTGCTGAAAGCCATCACAAATGCAAATCCTGTTATATGCAGTAGAGTGAAATCTGCAGCATACGTCGGTGGTGTCACGCCACAGGACTTGTCCTGAACAAGTAGAGAGAAAGAGCAGAAATCTGCTCAGCATCTGTAATTATTCAGGCCAGCTGAGCTGTCTTCATGTCGGGCATCGCCGGCAGAGACAGCCTCCGCCAGACGCAGGCTGTTATTCACCGCTGCAATCATTATTATCGTTATCAAAAACCCTGTTGTGATTATGGGAAGACACCCTGCAGACAAGCCATCTGTACTTCAGGTGGAAATCGATGGTGATACAGGTCCTCTGTGAGCTCTCCATGATGTCTTCAAAGGTCCAAATGCTGCGAGAGTGGAGAGATAGAAGGCGATAAACAGCTGTGGTGAGAAAGAGAGAGTGGGTGTCAGACAGAGAGAGCAGGGAAGAAAGACGTGCATTTACAAGTCAGAAACCTAGCATTTAACTTCACTTTTATTTGGCTCCTTTAAAAGGGTGTCTCTGAGAGAGTGCACAAGCAAGACATGTAGTTAATCACAAGAGATGATAAGTAGTAGCCTACTGTAAAAACCATGTAAGTTCCATGTAGTTTATTCTGTCATGAATTAAGTTTTGATACTTGAAACACTTTTATGACACATTTGTTTGGTTTCAGTTGGTCCAGAGAAAAGGAATTAACAAAAGACATTGTTGCCTGTTTAGTTCTGCTCTGTTTTGTCTTCATACTGACTCATTACAAATGAGTCAAGATGCGAAACCCTGATGTCATGTGGACTGACATGTAACTCATTCTTTGGGGAGGTTTGGTGACTGTCCGCCTGCATCATTAGCGCTCAAGCATCAACCTTTGGGGCTGAAACATGAAGCAAACACTGAATAGCTAAACCCTCTAACGCCCACTAGAGTCAGGCTCCAACAGTAAGTCAATCCCCATAGACTCCCATGTGAAACCAGCAGTTTATGGTTTTTATTTTATCCATAAATGCTTGACAAAGTTAACCTCATTGTTAATATTGTAACCATGACGACAAAGATCGTCTAATGTTGAGGAAGTACTTCTTTTAACCCAAATCATGATCTTCTCCTAAACCTAACTAAACCATGACACTTCATTATTGTCACCATGGTGACAAAGGTCTGGTACGCCATTGTCTGTACAGTCTGTGTGTTTATTATTGTAACCATGACAACCAAGGTCCGGTACGTCTGCCACTGTAGGGGCTCTATTTCAGGAGACACTCCTATGGGTCATATCAGACTGTTGGAACAGACCTGTGGTTCTTCAGGTTGGAGGAGTGGTTTTAATTCTCCCATTTAAAACCACTGCAGAAGAGAACATTGCAACAAGATGATGCAATTAAAAGAGAGCAAATCAAAACCTCAAATGGTAAACAACCAAAACGTTCTCACCCCATAGTCGACACATCCAGACATTTAACCGAAACCACCATCTTTCCCCAACCTCACCAAAGTGCTTTTGTTACCTAAAACCAACCATCCAGTCCAGACACCGCCTGGTGACTCTGCTGCTGTTAACAGCCTAAGTGTAGCGCTTCATTCGTGCTTTACCCTGCATGTTGAAAAAATCAAACTAAAGGGGCCCTGACCAAGTGTCCATAGGTGACAATTTAGATGTGAGAATGTGTTGGAAAAACAATGTAGAGAACATGATGTAAAGATGGCATTTGGGTGTGTTTCATGTATTTATTTAAGGCACATAACAGTGTCATTATGGCTCCACACAGATCTGATGATTTTCAGTGGAGCAGAAGCTTCAGTGAACATTTAGGCCACACCCACGCTATGTCAGGATTTATTTGTTGATACAACATCTTTTTACACCTCAATATGTCATATAGGTTTATATACTGTAGGTGGACCTCACCTGTCCATCAGAATGACAGACTGGGAGAAACAGGATGAAAACATCTTTGTCATATATAAAGAACTATAGCAATATTTGTGTTTGGTTCACTGGTGTGAAAGCTGTCAGCTGAACTACAACAGGACTGAGACCATGTGACAGTGTGGGACTTTGTGGGCTTCATACTGGACTCCGGTGTGCTGCGTTTGTGTTAAACCAGAACAAGAGCAGTCCTGTGTTGTAGCATCAATTCAAAAACCTAAACTACTGTTCCTCATGACCTCTCTGTGTCACAAGAAAGGTAAATGAGCATGTAAAGAGAAGGAGAACCGGACATTATATTCAAATGTGCTGAAACTAAAATGTCATTGCAAGTTTATTATAGACAATTCTAATGATAATATACAGAATAATAACTGGCTAACATCCACCAGCTGCACTGTCTCACCAATATATTGGCCAAACTAACCTTCTGTGTGCGCGACCCTTGAACCATGTACCAGCTCGCCAGACGTCACACACTCTGTGTTCTTCATGCCAAAGTGATTGACATAACAATGGCCTGTTTTTCCACTGACAGAAGCACTGACCGGCCATAATTTCCAGGTTCCCACCACTGCTGCTGTCCGGGAGGCAGGAACAGAGCTGCACATGTCATAACACAGTGTCACCGGGTCTCACCTCAATAGCTTTATAATGATCATGAAGAGGAATCAGTTTGTTTATCCTCATTAAAACAATGTCGGTCACTCACTGTGACAAATGACCAGCAGCATTTTCGGCTCGGTGGCACAGCATTTCCGCACTAAACTGCTTTCCCACCAACACAAAGACTGAAGTGCTCGGCTTTTTAATAATCACATGCCACGTACTTAAATGGATGTGCACCTGTCTGTGTATTAATGGCATTACAGTAAACTCAGCAGTTGCTGTCTGTCTGTCTGTCTGTCTGTCTGTCTGTCTGTCTGTCTGTCTGTTGCTCAAATCTCTTAGTTTTTTCTGCCCTTCTTTCCTCCACACATCAGTCCAACATGGCACTTATCTCAAACTTCAACCTGTTTCTACATCTTTTTTAGTCTCCCCGTTGACTTGACATTTCTGTCCATCTGACAGATAAAATAACCTCTCTCCCTCATTTCTCTGCCCCCTCCTCAGCAGAACTGATATTATTCTGTTCTCTCAGAGCTGTCAGGAGCAGTCTGTGTCATCGCTCCTTGATGTTTTGTGACTTTCCCTTATCCTGTCTCCTCTGTCTCTTTCTCCCTCTCTCTGTCTCTCTCTCTCTCTCTCTCCCCCAATTTCATCTAATACCACACTACATGCACACACACTGACACACACAACTGCACACATGTAGTTTTTTCCCTCCTGAAGCCTGGCAGCAGATTCTCTTCACAACAGCGACGCCACAACAGTATTGTTCTTCCAGGCCAGAAGAATAACTTAGCCCATCCTGTGGCCCTGCAGGCCCTCTCTTTTATAACCTTGTTTTCTCTCTCAGGTGAAATATTTTCACACCAGCTCTGAGCTGGGACAGATAGAGCCTCGCAGGGTGAGAGGTGACGAGCGTTTCCGGCTCTCATGCAGCTCAGGCCAGAGCTGTGCCTCCACGCTGCAGATAACAGGCTGCTACGAGGGAAACAGGTAATCATTTAAATATATGTTTGATGGTGTGTGTGTGTGTGTGTGTGTGTGTGTGTGTGTGTGTGTGTGTGTGCGTGTGTGTGCGTGTGTGTGCAAATCAAAACATCAAAGGCCTATACTGTATATGTGGCTGAGCTTACACAGTATCTGACTCAAACAGGGTTGTGGCAACACTTTGTCTTGCATTACTTGGCACTTGGCTGCAAGTTGCAATTTGAAATGTGTTTCAGATACAAATGTCAACACGTGCTGCTTATAAAAAACATCCAGTGGCTGTGTGCAGCTACAGAACCACACTCATATGGTCCTAATTGGTTCATTTTGATTGGAAACTCTTCAAACTTCTTCCTTTTTCCAAATGCTAATGCTTCTCTAACTTTAGCTGAGTGGTTTCTCACTTGCTTACAACTTTTTTATTAACCAATGCCTGTATTCATTTACATTTGTACAAGTTAACAACATTAGAGTTTTACCATAGCAGCTGTTAGCACTTCATGTTTGCAGTGTTCCAGTGGATGTCCAAACGAGAATCACTGCGTTAGTTTGATACTGAGGGAAATTAGAATGTGATGATTCTCAGGTGAGTTCTGGAGTTGTATGGGGACGTCTTTTCAGTCATTTCTAAACTGATATTGGAGAAATGATATTTGATGATATTTTCAGTGTAAGTCACACTGAATTTTAAGATATGTGTATCATCTCTGTGTGTTATAATGACTTGTTTCTGACAGTATGATTTCTTAGCTCCACATTCTGTAAAGTCTTAAATTCTTGCAATAATCTCCTTTTCTCTTTCAACGATCTGTGGAAAAAATAAACTAATAACTTTTTAATAAGTCTATCTGACAGAACTGTATCATTTACCAGAGTGCATGCTTGAGTCCTGCAGGAATCCAGTTTCAGTTACATGATCACATGTGTTGGCAACTCTGTGTTATAAACTAAAAGCAAGGGAAGCATGCAGAAAAGAAAACTCGCAGGGGATCACTATAAGAGCAAAGAAGTGGTGAGGAAAAGAGAACAAATCTGATTTGAATAAAACTTTTGTCTCGACATTACAGATACCTGAGAAAAAACAATTAATTATGGAGCTGAGGGACTCCGTCTACAGGAAAAAAACTGTGGATGGAATTCAAAGACTTATGAACCAACACGGAGTGGCACATTAAGAAAATAATGTAGAAAACAATGAATTTACAACGAGATTGTGGAGACAATGAACATGGGAGAATGTGAACTGGAGTCCAGATGAGTGAACTGGAAGATATAAAACTAAAGCAGTAGAAAGTAATACAATGCCTAAATAGTGGCAGCATTGAGACAGCCGATCAGATGGACTATATTGAAACTAAATAACTAGATCATGTATGAATTTACAACATGGCCGAACATAGTGTGAAGAGAATGACATTACCCCACATTACCCGAACACATGGAACAGGCACATTAGGGGAAGGGGAGAGGTTCATGAGACCGATCACTGTGTACCTCATGAACTATGACAGTGAAATACTGAAGGCAGCCTGCTCAAAGAAAGGGATCCGCCTGAGTGCTGCACACATCTACCTGGGCCACGTTGAAACAACGGGCCCCCGTACCCGTGCAATAAAAACAGTGAAAGTAACAGGTCAAAGTCACACATTCTGGCTGTGTCACAGCAGCCATCTACAGCTGGGCCGGAACAAGCAAGACCGGACCTGAAGGTGAAAGGCCTCAAGACCTCCACAAGTCAGACAGAGAAACAGAAATGGAAAAGATCACTCTAGGGCCACACTGGAAAATGATGCAAAAGAGACTAAAAGAAAGATCTCACATTGAAGAGAAATGGACACACTGTCAAACTGTAATTGTCTGCCTGATGGACCTTTTTTGTTCTGCTTTATTTGCAATAATAAAAGCTTAATTTACTGACAGTGGGACAAATTCATCTGTGGTCTAATGGATTAGGCTTTGCTAATGTGATGCTCTCTCTCTCTCTCATTCTCTTTCTCTCTCTCTCTCTCTCTCCCCCATAAGATGGGGAGAGTGGAGGCATGGAGTGGGGAAGGGAAATGAGATTCTTTTTCTCCTCACCTTTTCCAACTTTGTGCAAACTTACGAAGCTGACAAAAAGGGTTAGCTTTTAAGGTTAATTTTATATATCTTGCATACACCCTTCACATCTCCACCCCCCCCCTCCATACAGCTGGGCAGCTGTGACTCAGGAGGTAGAGTGGGTCGTCCACTAATCGGGTCCTCCAGTCCAGGTGTCAAAGTGTCCTCGGGCAAGATATTGGACCCTAAACTGCCTGATGGCTGTTCCGTCAGTGTATGACTGTGTGTAGGGGTGCGATGTATGAATGTGTGTGTGAATGGGTGACTGTGGCTTGTATTGTAAAGCGCTTTGAGTGGTCGATGAGACTAGAAAAGAGCTATATAAGTGCAGTCCATTCACCATACCAGCCCACATACGACTTGTTCACAGCAAGGAGTGTTAAACGGATTGTAGCCTGTCAATGGACACAGTTGCTTCATAAGTGACTCACATATGATACCAGCGAACGTATATGGAGAAGAAAGAGATCTTGCTTCAGGTGGAGAGGGATAAAGGGAATGCATTCATGTATTGTTCCTACAGGAAACACACTTGAACAGAAACATGAGAACCTAAAGAAGACAACAGCCAGGTTTACTACAGCTCATGTAGGAGAGAGGAGTGGCTGCATTAATGAAATACCATGTGGATATGTTTTGCCAGTTGGTAAAATACAGTGTGAGTGTACAGATGTTTTTTTCCTCAGTGTCTGTTATGCACACAGGACCAGAGCTGTCACAGCTGATACAGTAAATAACAATAGGTCTGGTGAACATATGGAGAAACATTCCACCCATGAAGTTTCAGTTTGTATTGATCGGATTACTTCTTCTTCTTCAAAAACAATGTGACATTGACTAAAAGTTTCACTATTGGCTATATTATAATAAAACTAGTAAACATAAATGAATTTGGCAATAAAACAACTCACTTTTGAAAGACACAAGATTTATAGAAAAAATTCAAAAGATACTGACTGAACATGTAAAAATAAACAATACAGAGAATACAGATCCATGTCTATTATGGCGAGGAACCAAAACAGTCATCAGGGGTCATACAGTTTCAGGCCAGAGGCCACATCAGTCACACTTATGAGAGCACATCAAACTGTGTTGTGTCTTGAATTAGATAGAATACACACACTGGAGATTAATGAGGCAACAGGAGAGTTACAATGTTGGACAGAAATCTGTAAAAAATGATGAATTATAACTTAGACGACAGAGGAAGAAAGCTCATATAACAAAATTAAAAACAGGTCAGTCAGAAACTATGACTTATGAAGAAGACTCTACAGAAGAGATTGTAAATGACATATTTGAGTAACAAGAGAGCCACAGGAATATAACAGCAAACAAACAATCCAAAACAAACAAATTTAGTACAAAAAAAGTAAAAGAAATTAGAAGAAAAATAACTCCCCTACTATTAAAGGCAGAAATTCGTCATTAGATACAGGAAGATGGGCACAAACATGGCAATCCTCTATAATAACCCTTAGGAGGGTTATTAAACAGGCGTACCGGACCTTGGTTGTCACGGTTACAATAAAAAGCATGTGGACTGTACAGAGAGTGACGTACATATACCTTTGTTGCTCAAACGCAAAATAAAGCAAAAGCAAAACAAAGACCCTCTGCTATTAGCAATAGATGCATCGAAGGCCTTTTACTTGGTCAGCTGGTCTTTGATGTCTTTTTGATTTTTCTTTTATTTATAACTTATATAAAAAGGAAACATTGCAATAAAGTATTAAAACGACAGAGAGAGAGAGAGAGAGAGAGAGAGAGAGAGAGAGAGAGAGAGAGAGAGAGACAGACTGTGGGAATGATGACTGTTTTTCCAGGGAGCTGACTGGTTAGTAGACAGGCTGATTACACATCCTAATATGCACAAAAGTATCACATGACATGTAATAATTAACATGACAAGACATAAAAAGAAGCAGTGTTATTTTACACTTTAGTGGATCATGTCCATGTTTTGTGTCCGGCTTGTTCTAACAGGGTTAAATTATAGTGAATTTGTTACATCGCCAACAGGATCCCTGGCACACTGCTTGACTGTAGCTGTAGCCTCCACACTGTGACTTCATCTCTGCTGCTCAGTGGAAAAATTCAATAAACTCTAGATTCTTTTTAAACAACATAACGTGATGTAATACATACGTACGTCTGTCTCATTCTCGTGAACGCAATATCTCAGTAACGCTTTGAAAGAACTTCTTCAAATTTGGTGCAAACATTAACTTAGACTCAAGGATGAACTGGTTAGATTTTGGTGGTCAAATGTCAAAGGTCACTGTTACCTCACGAAACACATTTTGGCCATAAGTCATGAATCCATTCACTAATTAAGACACAATTTAACTGAAATGTCTATAAGGATAAAAAGAAGTGATTACATCTTATATCCAAAAGGTCAAAGGTCAACTTCACTGCGACATCATAATGTTCTGCAAAACTGCACAAATGATAATTACTGGAAAATTTCATTGTCTCAAAAAGGAAACCTGCATCTGTGCTCAGAGGTGCAAGTCATTTTACTGAGGCTACACTATCAACCCAAACAAAAGAGTTGTGTGAGACAGTAACTGTTTGCCAACATGTCGTCCATCACAACTTTATAAGCTCAATGTTGTGTTTACAGGTTCTTTCACTTGTGGGATTGTAACTTGTAAATATTTTTGCATAGTAACTGTTACTTTAGCATGGCTTTGGTTTAATATAAGACGATATAAAGTAAACTGTAATGTAAGGTGATTTATGAAAGTCAGCCACACTAACTAGTTTTTGGTGCCTCTTGTTCTGCGTTAAATCCAAGAGTTTTCTCTATCATTTGCTTCTGGGATTGTTTCTATTATGACTAAAGGCTGCTATATATGTCTAGAATACCATTACACTACCCTTCTGTCTTCTTATCAAATTCGCCGCATTCACATTCAGAGATAACATATTTAAGTGACAACACACTATTCATCATGCAGGTGTATTGTCTACCTGACACCTCGTTCCGTCAGTGCATACCTGCAGGTGCATAATGGTTATGTCTGCATGTGGAGGGCAGTGTTGACTGTCTGTCTTACTCACCGCCCCACCTTTTGAACAACAACCTTTTAAGTATGAATACTAACCTCTGATGGCAGCCAGTCACACTGACAGCAACAAACACCAGACAGCGAGAGGAGCTGGAAAGTCCCCTTCCCAACATGGCTATATCTTAGAGTCTTGAATTTAGTTTAATTTATGTGCCTCTGTTGAAAGTACCGTATAAAAAAACTGAGTAATTGCTGTGATTTGTTAATTATACTGACAGTATTAAGGATTTATAATTCACTTGGACTCACAATTACTGAGCACTGTTTCAGATCACACTGTGGCTCAAACACAAATGCTTGTCCAGCATTATATTGTTTTTATAATAGTAATTCTTTTTCATTTCCTTTTTGTATTTCTGCCTTTGTCTGCTTAATCAAGACAAGGTGACCAGTGTGACCTCATGGCATTTTCAGTATAATCACACAAGAAAAACTCGACTGCATAAAACACTTATGATTGGGTATTATTTTGTCTTATTAGCTAATGTTTCTGCCGTATTATTCTAGCAGTGCAAAGGGATGACTTCTCCTTTGTAGGTGGCTCTGCTTCTTGTTACTCCCTGATCAGTCTCAATAAATCACGAGGCAGACACTTTGAAATACAACAGGGCGATGGCTGTTTGCCTGACCTGCCCAGATTAAAGGGGAGGAGGGGGGCCTTTTCCACACACGACTCAGCCATAGCAAAGAGCAGGGGAAGAAAGCTTGACATCTAAATTACCCACAAAACTGTGCAGATTAATCATCCATTCTTCTGCAAGCGCCAACATGCACCTCTTGATACATATAGGCTGACACAGCTTTTCACACACACACACAAGCATGAGCATATCCACTTGTACACAGACACAGAGAATTCATAAAGTCTACATTAATCATTAAATTTTGACTTCCAGCTGTGGAACATTCAAATGGCCTACTACTACATGTCACTGGAGTTTGACTGCAAAAGGAAACAGTCCTCTAATCAAAAATATCTTCACTTTTCCAATTGCTGTTAAGCTATGTACATTAAAAACTCAAGGATCACTCGTATGCTGCAAAGTTCTGATATCAGCTTGTACGGAAAAGCACATAAAAGCAAGATGGTGTCAAACAGTGAACAACACATATGGTCATGATCAATTTTGCTCCACCTGTATTCACTTACTGTATTTATAATGTAGTTATAATGTGTACCACGTTGTTATCCTTTTTCTACCCAAACACGTCAGGAGGAAAGTCAGCTGTGCTGCTGTCGGAGGTTCAGATGCAGCTCAGCTCCACACAGACAGCTGGAGAACAGCTGAGCCTCCACCAGCCTGTCGCTACTGTGAGTGTCCTGAGATCAGACCGCAGTAATAAGTCTGACTGAGGACCTCCTGAATAAATCTCTCTCGTTTATCCTCTTATTTACCTCAGTCTAAGTCCTCCTCATCTCTCATTGGTTAGTTTCTAACCAACCGCTTGTAAACTGTTAAACAGCTAGTCCGCTAACTGTAGCTAGCAAAGGCAGTCCTTGTTCTGCTCTTCAGCTTCAGAGAGCTTGGCGTAGCAGCAGGGACCAGTTCTTCGCTTGAGAAGAAAGGACCTATTGTTCTGTGAATAGCAACTCTGATATCTGGATATAATGGGTAAAAAATAAAAATAAAAGTTACTGCCTGAGCTTTCAAAATATACTATGTTCTATTGTGATGTGTGCTCAAAATAGGCCAAAGATCAATGGTAGTAGGTGAGTGCAGTCAGTAAATGAGCCAACAAGTGAACCGGTTTGTTTTTCTCTGCACTTATTCTGTGGTAGTTCTGTTGTATGTAAATATATACTTCATCAAAAAGAGATATTTTATATATTTAGAAATATATTTATAATATTATTAAACATTATTAAAACCATAATGGAACAAAACAAAAGGCAGCCCCTTTACTGTATGTTGCTAGGTGAGAGGCCTCACCTAAAGAGGCCTCTCATATATCCCATCTATATCTGTATTTGTACATTCAACAAGATAATGAAGTAGACTTGTGCTCTGTCACTGCATCAAATGAGATTACTTTGACTGGAAAGTCTGGTCACTGCAGTTAATGGAACAGCAGTCAAAAAAAGCAAGAGGAGTAAATTTAGCGTCTGTGGTTTCATCTTGTCAACACAAAAACACAAGTGAGCGATCAGTCAGCGGCTCACACCTGATGAGGGGCAATAAGGTCAAACACGTTTATGAAATTTGAATGATAATGATGTTGAAGCATCCTTTAACTGACCTGAATACAGAGTGAGGGAGGGAACTGAAGTGAAACTGACACTTTACTTGATACTTATGTAATGTGACTCTTTGTAATTTAGTGGTTTAGAATTCACTTGTGTGGAACTGCAGTAGCAGCCTGGAGTGTCTGAGTGCTGACAACCAAAGGTAAACCTGTGACACCTTATATTTCATATTTCAAAATGCAGGTTGGTTGCACAGTAAGTAGCTGCTCCATACACTGATGTTCTGTATGAAATACTTACGTCTTTAAGAGGGGTATCCAGTTAATGGAGGGTTAATTCTGAACAGATGTCAAGGATTTTTATCTTGCAAACTGTGGCTAAAAAACACGATGTAACTTTTGACCTCAATTTACATTTTTATTACATCACTGCTTCTTGTTTTTATGAACTTGGGAACATTAGAAAATGTAACCTATTGATAATTTCAAAGACACGGGAGCTGTCATCGCTGTCTTCTTCTGCAGTTTCCTCTTAGCCACCAATCAAAACAATCTGTAATGATATATGGTGTTAAAACCATTCACAAACAAATGAGAAATTATGTAACTCCTAAAACACAATGCACAAATACATGCTGAGAGATTTGTATCTGTAAATGTGCGCCTCTAATTTACAAATTTACATCATCATTTATATGTCGACTTGGAATTTTTCATTGTAAATGTATTTGTGAATCTCCACCTATTCATGTGGAGCCATTTTGAGTGTTCTGGCTGTTTCATGGTGGCATTTAATTTATGGATGCCAACTGCTGTTTAACTAAACAGAAGAAAAATCACACAAAGCTTCTCCCATATTGTACCAGGTAAGACGAACAAGTAAATGGAGGGGCAGCAAATTTTAACGGATAAAAAGCCATAACTTTTACATTTCTCAACCTCTTACCTCTCCCCCTCCCCCGTTTTCCTCGAGCAGCCAACTCTACCGTGAGTCCGGGTTGTTCAACACTGTGGTTGCTTTTGTAGCCTTCTCCGGATCTGTGCTTCCTGAAAGTGTCTGAATACTCCTGTCAATGTGATATTTCAGTTTTTCCTTTGTAATAAATTTGCAAGAATGTCTAAAATTCTGTTTTTGCTTTGTCATTATGGAGCACTGAGTGTAGATTGATGAGGAAAAAAAATGATTTAAATGATGGATTTTGGAATATGGTGGCAACATAATAATATTTGGAAAAGTTAATGGGTCTGAATGTGTATAATGAACTGTAAACAATATATTGAGTCATGACCCCTGTATCATGATACGTAAAGATGGGGGGTGAATGAGATGAACTTTGACATTGTCACCAGCCTCAGTTGTACTTTGTGCTTAGTGCTAATATACAAATTTAGCATGCAAAAGGGCTAAAATGGTGAACATTGTAGATATTAAATCTGCTAAACATCAACATCATTGTGAAGATGTTAGCATGCCGACATTAGCATTTATATCAAAGCACGTTTGCATGGCCGTAGCCTCTGTCTTGTTCTGCAGAATATTATTTTTCTGCTTCGTATGTTGAATAAGATCTCTATGAATGAAAAATATTGTTATTACATGCAGAATTTTTGCAAACGTGTCGGCATCATATCTCCTCTTGGCTATACAAAAATAGTTCAACAGTGATACAACAGTGATCTCTGTATATTTTAGTCTAAAAAGTCACGGCGGAGTGAGACTGGGAGGATGAGTTTTATACATGAACACTTAACCAGGAAGCTGTCAGAAACTGCTCTGATACCCGCAGAGATTAGGCGAGTTAACACTGTGTGTTTCAAATCTATTGAGATGTGCGTTTTCTATGAATAGACCCCCCACACGTATACACATCAGGCTGCAGCAGGACTAATTAATTCACCAAATGTCTATTGTGGGCAAGGGGATGGTGACCATTGGCTTCAAGTGAGGTTGAACTGTCACTCAGTAACTCATCAGATCACAATGACAGCTGGTGCTCAGTGTGATTTCGGAGCTCTTACTTATTACATTAGACGGGTGAATTAAAACACTGGAGGAGGTGGAGGAGTGGGGGGTGGGGGGCTGGGGGGGGTGGAGAGGACTAAAAGAGAGGGTTAAGAAGAGCAGAGGACTGTGGAATGATCTGTTAAAATAGAGAGGAAGAAGGTGAATGATGCCAACAGCGAGAAGAAAAGAATACTGTATAAACTAGGTTTGTGTGTGAGGGAGTGAGTGAAAGGAAAGAAAAATGAGGAGAGCTTGAAAAACCTTATAAAGGTTTAATTTCTTCACTGACATTATTGGGAAAAAATGTTGACCTTTGGTGTTCAGCTGCAAAGGTTTATTCTTTTTCTAGAGGAGTAAAAAAAAAGAATAAAAGATGTATGTCGGTGGTCATTTTTTATATATTTATATTTTACCACTGTCCATTTTTACTATCCATTTAATAAAGCAATACTCCATTAAATCCTCCATCCTTATCATTACACAAAGAACAAGTATCTTCACGGCCCTTCAGAGTTTTGACAAGCTTCAAGTTGTTTAAAAAGCAAAACAGTAGGAGGGACAGGGAACTTTCCCCCTCTTCCTCTGAGACTAAACACCAGAAAACTACTGAGTGGGCTCGAGACAAACCAAACGCCGCTGTCTGACTCGCTCCCCCTAATTCACACAAACACATAAACCCTGTATATTCACACACACAACGACTTTAACCTCCCAAGACGTTGACTCAGCCTCAATAGGAGGCATTTTACTTTTATTGCCCCTTGCAGCTACTGACGTCGGCCTGGCCCACCTCACTTTTTGATAACAGTGTCAAAGCCGCAGTACGCTTTATATATTTGTTCAACCTCAGCCGGAGTGTGGAGGAATGCCAACTGCAAGCGGGTGGGGCGTGTGGGTACATGTGTGACACCGCATGGGGGTGAGGGGCAAACATATCACAGGGGCAGGGGCCCACCTTCATCTTTCAGCTGTAAGGGGTTGGACTCTTCACTGACTGCAAAACCAGTCAAACACAAATCACCCTGTAAAAGAGTGTGTTTATGGTGTTCAGGGGACAACTGGGGAACACACAGCTGTGATACTCAATTTGCTCTGAGAAAGGCGTGACTCCGAGTGTTTACTCTTCACGCTGACAGGGGAAGGACTTGTAGCGGGCTGCAGGGAGGCTGACGAATTTAAAGATTTGTAACATTTACAGCTCATAGAGACAAAAAAAATGACATTTAGTCTGACTTAGTATATTTTATTTTTAATAAAATCACATTCCAGAGCACATCAGGCTTTTAAGAACTTAACATTATCCATGAGACTAGAGGGATGAAGTTTATGACACATTTTCCATTACACAGCTCCATTCATTTGCTGTGCGTGGATCAGAATACTCTGGTCAGTGCTCAGCTTGATGTATGCAAATAAAAGCTGGGCACTGCCACTGAGGGCTAATTTCATTATACAGCTGTAAGTAGATTAGTCACAACTTGTAAAATTTTCCATAAACATCGTGAAGACATTTTCCAGAGTTTCTCTGCAGAAAACAAGTGAATATAAACACATCATTTAAAATAAAATGGTTGACTGTATACAGTGTTCATGTTACCTTCAAGACATGCTTCATACTGCCCTGCAGCAGTTGTTGATGTTTTTTACTTTTTTTTTTTTTCTTTCTGTCTTTCTCTGATACAGTTATTTATTTGTTTACTTACTTGCCTTTTTTTTTAATCTATTTATCTATTTACTTATCTATTATATTATCTGTTTGTTTATTTATTTTTGGATTGTTTCACCCAGGTGCCGCCCAGGGAAAGTGGGTGGGGGTCGGGGGTCGGAGGGGGTCTCATGTTATGAGAGGGCAATACTGAACCACTATAGTGCTCACTTAAAAAAATAAATGAAATCAATCTATATTTATTTGAGTTGAATTGCAGTTTGTTAAAGACCAACTCATTCCAGACTTCCTGACAGCGTCATAATACTGTCAGTGCGCAGAGTGCAGGGTGCAGGGTGCAGGGTGCAGGGTGCAGGGTGCAGTGCGCAGGGTGCAGGGTGCAGGGTGCAGGGCCAGGATCAGGCTTGCTTTACCGTTTATGGCTCCATCTTTACATCAAATGGAAATACACTAGAACCTTTTGGATCACCGCTGCAACTACAGATAAACTCTGTGGGAACAATATTTAGGTGAACACCATGAGGCACAAATAAAAAAGATTAAAAAAGCCTCAGGAATCTTGGTAACAGAGTCAAACACAGTAACTCTTAATGTTTTAATTAACAGAGTTTTTACTTATGATGATGTGGTGTTGACAAGTGTTGATTAGAGCTGGTGTAGCTGGCAGCTGTTCAGAACTGAATTAACTTTGATGGGTGTCGACTTCCATGAACACTGCTATTTTCATTTTAACACTCCACAGCATAAATGAACACTGATTATTTGGCGGTGCGTCATGTTCAAACTGCACAAGTTAATACCTTGCTCTCCGGTTTGGATGGGGGAGGAACCTATTGTTCAGATCTAAGTGTCAGAGTTGTGAATGCTGGACTTTGTAGCCTTCTGAAGGTCTGCTGGTCTGAAGA
The DNA here is from genome assembly GCF_002814215.2 of Seriola lalandi dorsalis. Lineage (NCBI taxonomy): Eukaryota > Metazoa > Chordata > Actinopteri > Carangiformes > Carangidae > Seriola > Seriola lalandi. The sequence goes on along the minus strand of NW_019525129.1, from coordinate 1,211,301 downwards.
CCTGCTGGTCTTGATCCTGGTTTAGGCCACGGTTGTAAAGAAAGCCAAAGAGGGGGAACTAAATTGTTGAAAGGGAAAGTTCCTGTTACAAGGATTAAGAACAATGCTGCTGGGGATAATCAGGTAGTTTCAATGCAGCAGCACACTCACATACATGTGCTCTCATGCACGCTCAGGCACACACACACATGCACACCCACACACACACATAACATCCAGTTATCCATTCATACAATGCACTATTGCCTCTATAATAACAAAGAAGCATAATATGCTTATTTAAGATTAGAGATATTGGTAGGAGTCAGTGCGAGGCTGCTTGTCTATTATCTCAGTGTCATTTAAATGCAGTTTTTTTCTCTTCTCCTTTGCAGCACAAAAGCTTCATTGTTCCCTCTTCATAACCGAGATTAAAGAGCGGTTTAAGTGGCTCCAGAATCGCCGGGGGAGCCCATCCTTGGCTAAAATCATTGTTTTCATGTAATTAATAGAAAATGAGGTAAGCCTTTTCAATAAAGGAGTGAAGGACAGATAACAGGGAACGGGACACCGGACGCTATTGTTCCCCAGCTTTTCACAGTCTTAGAGGTACACAAGCTTCACGCATGGAGGATGGGACGGGAATGTAGGCTCACACAGCTGTGCAGATAACATTCAGCTGCTTCCACCACCTGAGAGGTGGTGGAAGCCGTCACAGCCAACCAGATAGCCTCAGCGCTGATTCTGACGCCTCGCTTGTGACCATGAATGGCTGGAGCAGACGCGGAGTCGATGGCTCGTCGCAGAGGGGGGGGGGCGAGGACCTGTAGTGGGCCCTTATACAGCCTATTATGGGCTGTATGGAGATGCGGATTAGATGAGAGAACAAGAATGAGGGAGAGAGGGAGAAACGCTCTGATCTGGGCTTCTTTTTAACTTTATTGTTATGAAAAACAGTGAGGGAAACAGAGATCCAGCAGGCTGAACGACAAGTAGCGGGGGCCCTATCAAGGGGGCGAAAGGGCTGGAATCAACGACAATACAAACAGGCCACAGCGCTGCATAAGACGAGAAGCCCTTGGCAGTGGTGGGGGCTTCTTGAATTGATTATTGAATAATATTGTGTATAGGATACTCTGTTGAAAATGTTTAGATTGCCAAGTTATCTGTCACAAATCAATAAGTGAAGAATATCAGCAGCTCTATCTCTGTGTTTACTGACAATCTCACCTGTTGCCTCTGCTACAGCTGCTGTTCTCCACCTCCTCTCCTTACATCTCTCTCCTGCTGCTTCAGCTGACACAGCAGCTCCGGGTTGACTGTTTGAAACAACTTAACTGGAGAGCTAATCACACTGGTCAGAGTGTTCAGCTTTCCCAAGTGTGCTTTCATTAGTTTCTAGGTGTGTTTTGCCGATACCTCTGGTTGAGACTGTCTTTGTGCCTCCTCAGGACGAGCCCTGCGTCCTTTTCAATATGCGGACGACATGTGGATCAAGGAAGCAAACATTCATTTGTCAGAGTTTAGGAATTAACGTTAACGTTAAACCTTTGCATGAGAGAGTGGAAGGAGTCGATATTGACTAGAAAGCTGTGCTGGCCGTCTTCTCTGTATAATAATCCTTCCTCCTGCACATGATAATGTTTTTATTCAGTGTGTGCACAGAGAGAGAGAGAGAGAGAGAGAGAGAGAGAGACACACAGACAGACAGACAGAGACAATGGATCAATGGAAAAAAAATTTACACATTTGAAATCGTAAAAAAAAAAATAGAAAATCAATATATGGCAGGCAATGACGATATTCTGGTGGGCGGCATATTAATCAATGTATGGGACTGGGCCCAAGGTGGCCCCCTGTGACTGGAGGAGCTGTGGGCCTGGGGCAGCTGCACTCTCTGCCCTCCTGCTCGCTCTGCTACAGACAAAAAACAAAAAGAAGAAGCTTCTGAAATATCAAGATTTGGAAAGGGTGGGGATACACCATTGTCTGACTATTTTGACTTTTTTTTTCCACGGGTGGTTTTCTGGAAAGGTGGCAGGGGATAACACATGGATTCAGCAGTGGAAAGGATGGTCCAGGACGAGACCTCAGCTTGTAACTGATTAGCTCACTGACTGTCAAAAAGGCCAGAAGAAAGGCCAATAGGTTTCCACAGAGAGGGTCTGACAGCAGACCTGCTGAGCCAAGGACTCAGGCTCCACAGATCCCCAATGAAAGGCTGTGACTTGAGGAAAAGAATCACAACCAGCCCATTCTACAACAGGAGAACCAGAACTTGTCCTCAATTATTCAACCTGCATGTCACCAACACCTGATCTACCATTAACTGAAGAAGATCCAAAGCTTGAAGAAGAAGAGGAGCAACATTGATGTTTTTATATAATACAAGACATATGATGAGAGAAATAATCAGTCAGCACCATGACTGAGTGTTTCCACCTCGAAACCTTGTCAGTACAGAGAGAGAGAGAGTTAGCATTAGCACAACCACTAACACTGTGTCAGCCACTGCCAGTTACAAGCTAACAAACATAAACAAATAACAGATGCTAACTATGCTAACTGTTCTGATACGTCTGCTAGTCTCTGGTTCTGGTCTCAAGACTCCTCCTCTGAGTCTGGGTCTGACTGAGGCTCAAACATGTGGCTGAGTCTCTCTGATGTTTCCTCCTCTAACCTTGATGCTCTCTGCTCTTTCACCTGTCCACCTGGAGCAAGCAGGTGGTGGGCGGGGCTAAAGGCCTGATCCAGGTTTCTCAATCAGGAAGTAAGAGATGAGCTTCAGACCCAGTTTTCCAATTTTTCTTTTCACTTTTTATGAGGGGAAACCATGTGAAATAAAATATTAATCATAATAGAGGATTTTTACAGAGTTTAATACATTTCTGGAGAGGAATTTTAAAACCACAAATTTCTCTTCTTATGGATTAACACTTTATTAAATAAAACACATGAGAAATTTAAAAGAAGGGACCTTTAAGAATGATGAGTATTAAGAATTAAAAAGTTGATTTTAATAAATGAAATATTTGATTTCCTGAGCTGATGTAGGAGTGTAAGGATTTACAAAGAAGTGAAAAAATGCTGATGGAAAGCACCAAGAAGGAAGGAAAATATGAAGTACCTTGATCACAATAGAATGTTAGCTCACCAGCCAAGCATGGCATGAGTACAGGTTGTGCGTGGCTAGGTGAAGTCTATAGATGAAAGCTCTTATCAGCCGGTTTCTGAAATGAAGATTTCCCTAATCTCCAGTAGCTACAACTACTGCTACAAACAGAAGGGAGCTGTTGTAAACTACAGTGTTTTCACATATTCTCAAGTCAGGGCCAGTAAAGGTGCCAGTGAGAAGGTAGCTTTAATAGGAAGACAGTTAGCAGTCGGATGCTTCTCCTCAGCTTCAGTTTTTGAAAAGAAACCTGTTCTATAAAAAGTAGAGCGTTAAGTCTTTACCACTTCAATGTGAGCGCTGACCTGGCCTCCTGTACTGGAATGCCACGGTAACATGACGCTGTTAAAGACGGCGGTATTGTGTTATTTTTACCCAGGGGACTTTCCACATCGAATGCAAAATAGACAGAGGACAAACAGACAGAGAAGAATGCACCCATGTCAGCACACGCCTCAATGTTCAAAGACACATTTGACTGCAAGTGTAAAATGATTGCTCCTCAGTTTGAACCAATTATGGTGTGTATGATTGAAGCCATAAGAAGCCCGGCACTCAGCTCTGGGGCATGTTTCTCCTTTTTTCTTTCTCATGACTTCACTGTGAGAGCGCAGCCTTCCTGTCTTTGTCTAAGTAAAAACATAAAAGTAATCCACACATTCCTATGCAAACAACCAGCTGCTTGACAAATCACGGAGCTAACAGGACCTGGATACACACAAACACACACACACACACACACACACACACACTTTTAAGTACATGTTTTTTTATCTTCTGACTCACAAGATGAATCAGTAAAATAAACATTATGCCCCTGAAGAAACAAGTGCATTTTCATACCCCTACTTCATCCTCATTATCTCTCATTTAACTTGCATACAGTCTGCCACACTGGAGAAGTAATGAAGCTTAGTTTAGCACAGGGTCAGAGAGGAATAATCTGCACAGGCGTTAGTACATGAACACAATGGGTCTTGTGCACCAACATCTTTGTTATTCTTTCCTATTCTTGCTGTGTGGCTTGTTCTAAGTGGCATCAACCAAACTCTAACTGCACAAACTGCTAGTTTCAGACTGATGAATATGAAAATGTTCATGAAGAGGTGCATGAACAATTTTATCATTAGCATAAACTACTAACCTAAAACTGCCATATGAAGCTTCCTCTTCAGCTTTGTCTGTCAGAAAGTTTCTTTCAAAAAAAAAGAAGAATTTCACACGGATAAGCTCCTTCTGTCAGAAATCAGCAAATGAGTAAAACAAATTTAGCATAGCTCAATGTCCCCTGGGACCGGCTCCAGCCCTCCCCCCCACGTGACCCTCAAAGGATAAACAATATAGCTAATGGACAGATGGAATTCAGCAGTAGTCGGTAGTCATATTAGAGGACCCAAAACAAAACGAAATATTAATGTTACATCCGCTAATGAAGTGTCATCAGAGCAGGCTGTACAGTGACAGAAATAAAGAGAATATGGTTTAAGCTACATGACGCCAGATGATTAAAAAAAAAAAAGTATTTCTAAAGCAAAGTGGTCCATGATTAATATGCAAGAGTGGTGACACACAGAAAATAATACAGCCCACAGCCGGTGATGTTACACTGTCAGGTGTTATAACAGAGGATGATACTGGACAGTGACCTACAGCTGTGGAACAGAATCTCCTAACAACTACTGTAATGTATGAGCTGCTGTGATGAACTATGCCAACAGAAATACTTACTACACTACAAAAATTATACTTTAAAACTTCACATAATTTTTTACATATATTTTCTTAATTAAATAAATTTCAGTATCATATACTGTATATACAACTTTAATTTCACTCAGATAGAGACAGTTGATAAAGGAGACAGCACACTTCCAATAATTTCCTGTATCTGTGTCACATGGTTTCTTCACCTCGCCGCCCCCTTAGGAGACCAGCAGCAGGTCTGAGTCTGTTCACTCCAATGACAGAAGTGAACCTGATCACTTCACCTCATAGTCACCAAAATAAATATCGCATCGATTTTTATCAAGCCACAGATCTTCAGAACATTCTGATACTAAAATGTGATTTTGCAGACAAATCAGGAGAAAATGAACTTTATTCAGACCTGTCTCACACTCTCATGAGATCTCACAGCACAGATCTCTTCTCTCTGTTGGTTCTGGTTTCACTGCTGCAGTAGCGCTTTCCAACCGCAGAAGTTTAGAGGGACCTGTACTGCAAAAATTAAACATTAAAACTGAAATAAATGTTGTATTTCTTTGCTAATAATAATACTATTATTGTTATTATTAATGAACTGTTTTTGGAGGGAAATCAGCAAGCAACCAGCAAAATCAGGTGTAAATTCAAATTGTATCTGGTGTTGTATTGTATTGTTGTTATGTTTTGTCATTAAAAAACAATGACGACCACGCTCATTTAGGAGACAGGAAGTGTATCCCAATTCTTACGATTGGTGCTGTTTGTAATCCATCATCTTAGTTATACAGCATCTTTGACTCAGATAAAGCAACTACAATTCATAAATCAATCGAGTGTGTTTTCCTGCTGTGAAGAAAGGCGGTCTGTGTGTTCGTGACTTGTACTCTAATTTTAAGAAGTGTAAGAAAACTGGTGAATACCAGAAATTCTCTTGATCAAATCTCTTGCAAACAAATATGTTTGTACGACTGGCAGTGTTTTTTTCTTGAACCCCAACATTACTCTAGAAAAACGAGAGCGCAGAAACTATTTCTTCAGTTGACCAACAAATGCTGACTAATGATGAACATTGTGGTTTAAAAATGAGGAAAAGGAACAATTAACCAATCACAATGAAGGAAGAAATTTTCTATAGGAAATAGTTGACAGTGGCTTCATAGCTTCCATTGTAGTTTTTGTGTTTGCTTATGCTGCTCCACCCTGAGAACAAGAGTTAGAGAATAGCTGCTCTACCTCTGTGGAACTTAATGAGCGTAAAATAAATGACTGTACAGGTGTGTTCACATGCCGAGTGTTGTTGACGCAAATCCTTTCAGCAACTGTTTGTGGAGCATGCTTGTGCTTTGTGTGACAGATATGGGGAGTGTTCTGTTTTCCTCTATGTGTAATAGATAAAAGTTCTGCCCTGAATTTAAAAATGTAAAAAAAAAAAAAAAAAGGACTCTATTCACTTCCTTTAATTTTTAATGTGATAAATTCTATATTGTTTTCATTGTCACACAGAGTACGCTGATGGTAAAACACCTGTGCCAAGAATAACATTAGCAGGTGAATTTAGTTAGTATAAAATTGAATGGGTCGGTCCGACTGCAGCATGCTAACTAACTAGCTGTCGGCCATGAAGGCAGAGCGCGATAAAGACGTTCGCTTCAGTAAGAAGGCGGGTCTTTGTCTGTATTTGTTTTGTGTTGTATGGTTAAGATAGCAATGTCGATGTGTTACAGTTCAATTAATATAGTGTTTGTTTAAGGTTTAAGTGCATAACTAACATGTAGATGCACAACCACTATGTGTGTGAGGAAATTAAAGCTAAGGAATATAGTGTTTGACGTGCAGGAAGTTCATGTAAGAGTGAAGTGTATTGTAGTTGAAGTGAATCATGGCAGTGTGGGTGGTACTGGACAACATACATGTATTATGCCATTAGTCTGAAGGCGCCATATATATTTTGTTCTAACTGTGTAGTTTCTCAAGGAGACAATGCATATCTGTTCATTATAGGTCATTAAGGACATGAAGTATGTATTTTCTAGAGCGTTGACTGTTATAGGAACAGTAGGTATATTTACTGTTGGTGCAAACATGCGTGTGTTGGGAAGTTAGTGAATATGTAAGTGAGTATTTGCTCGTTCATTACCCTTTGGACTTGAAGCCAGCAGCATCGTGTCCGCTTTATTTCTTTCTCTTTCCTCCCTACAGGGCCGTATCATAGGTGCTGGAACAAACATGAATTTTCACACATATTAACCTTGAGCGTGTGCTGCTCAGAGGGAATGTGCATCACCTCATGTCCCCTTGTGTCTTAAAGTTTTGTATAAGGGTGCATTTTATTAAAGCAAGCCTATGTAACCTTTGTTATACAGTGGCAACAAGTGACACTTCAATGTAATGTAACAGTAACAGGTAGAGAAGAAGCAGCACTGGGCACTGGAGCAGATCTGGTGAAGTGGCTTCATGCAGCTGCATCATGTTTTAATGTCACATTGCAGTTCTGAATAATCTGAATTTGATCCATTAGGTCAACAAAAAGTTATTTGAAGCCATCGGTGTGTGTGGGAAGGCAACAGTGAAGTATTACACGTGCATCCTTCTCAACCAGCTCCTAAGTGCCCAAGAGAATGAAGCCTGAAAAACATCTCTGGCATATAACCAGTGAGCATCTGCACCTCATCATAGGAATGAATGCATCGCCCTGTTGCCATGGGTTACAAAGTAGTGTGTACTCAGTTTGCTAATGTTAGCTAACTAGCTAGCTGCCATAACACCACATTAAAGCAGGACAATACAGACTCTTGCACATTGGTCAACGCACCATGCTCGTGTCAAGTTGATCCACTTTCATGAACTGTGACTCTATATGAGGATGGTTCATAAAAAAACATTAACAGTAGACTCCCCATATAGAGACTGCTCAGACTACTACATGTTTAGAAAAAAATGACATTTTCATTTATAATTAATAACTAGAATTACTTCCTAATGGTTGTTCCCTCCACCAACCAGCAAAGCTACAGGAAATATGGTCCCAGTCTCTGTTTCCTCCGAGTTACAGTGTTGAATAATGACCAGAACTGTTTTTACAGAACGTTATGACATCACAGTGAAGTTAACCTTTGACCTTTTGGATCTAAAATGGCATCACTTCATTTTATCCTTATAAACATCTCAGTTAAATTGTGTAATAATTGGTGTATGAATTTGTGACTTATGGCAAAAAAACGTATTTTGCGAGGTCACAGTGACCTTGACCTTTGACCTCTGACCACCAAAATCGAATCACTTCATCCTTGACTCCAAATGGGCCAAAGTTGAAGATCCCTCAAAGTTCCCTATTGAGCTATTTTGTTCATGAGAATGGATAACCTGGCCCGGGCCGTCGCCGGTGAGGAGGCATAAAAGTGTATATGAGTATATTAGTAATGTGAACTTTGAACTTTTGTCCTTTGCCTGTTGTCAGTTACTTGCTCCACTGCATTTTAAGGCATTTTTCTTTAGTATTTTGCAGCTACTGCAGATACATGAGGTTACAGTCATAACTTTTGTTTTCATTGAAACCTTACAGAAATGCCCTGGGGAGAAAAGCATTACAGGTCAGACCAACAGACATATCATTTTTGCCATCTAGCTAATGTTTTAATTAGCTGTCAGTTTGCTGTCACATTAGAAAAGTTCGTTCCAGGTGAACTGTTTGATGGAATGATTGATGGAGGTGGTGGCTGTATGAATGTGAGGCTGACAGATAAATCAGCCAAATCAAAACTGAAATCTGAAAATAAGATATCATCACCTGAAACACACAAACAAAACCATCAACAGCTGTTATAGCCACCATTAAATCAAAACATCTGGATCGTTTTATGTATGCCAGATGTCAATCAGCGACAGATCTTCTCTGTGACTGACAACGTACCTGACAACTGAATACTCTTGGTTCTGTTAGCTCCACCCCTTCGGTATTTCAAACAGGGACAAATCAAACACTCAACCACTCGCAGCTACTGTTTCTCTCAGGTCGCACCCATGTGAGTATGCGCTGAATTCAAACAACCTCAGCTGTGAATTCATGAGGGCCGGAGAGGTCACAGGCAACAGCAAGAAAAACACAACGTAACTCAAACACGGTGCCAAGACCTCCTCTGTGTGGGTAGTTTCCCGCTTTAAAGGGTTCCAAAGCTATTCAGGTGCAATAGAGTGCCAAGAACCAATGCGGAGGACATTTCATGTGAGTGAGATGTGCGTGACGATTAAACAAAGAGGGGTCCTGCCGAGTCTCACATAGCATGTGGTCTCATCCGCTTTGAATTTGATTTGTTGTATTCTGTCTCCTCTCTCTCTCATTTCCCTGCCACACTGCAGACTAATGAAGCACCAACGCCTCCCCGTGCCTTTATGATCCTAAACATTTCAACTGTTGCCACTCAACAGATTTGATTTGCTGCACGCCTCCAGGCAGCACCCGTGTCTCACCTCTGTGTCTGCTGTCTGCAGCTGTGGGCTCGGTTGATGATGATGCCTTCAGAAGCTAACTGAAGACGCGCGCACGTGTCAGCTCGAGTTGGGTGCCCTCATGTGAACAATGAAGCTCGGACTCTTTCATGCCCCCCCCCCCTTCCCTTTCTGTCTGTCCACAACCAGACTAGCAGGGGGTGGGAATAGAGATGGGACAAGATGAAAAGAAGGCAGAGAGGAATGCAGGGAAGGCCAAACTCCACTTGAAGCCAGGAACCTAGCCAGAACCTATCTTGAAGCATTTTACACCACACAGAACGAGGAGGGGAGAGTGGCCAATTTTTACAACTTCAAAGGAGAGAAAATGATGTGAGGAGGTTCATCGAGTGGGTGGGTGGGTGGGGTGTAGTGGTTTGCAGAGGTGGAGTATATTTACACAAGCACTGGATCAATGGGAACTTTTACTTTGACACTTTAAGTATATTTAGCTGACACATCTGTAGCTTTAATTAAGCAGAAATTTTGAATTTTGAATTTCTGCGTCATTGTACTGCTACTCAGCTAAGAGTCAAAGTTCTTGTTTGTGAATTGGGTGCAGGGAAGGAGAGAGTTGGGTCTGTACCATCCCTGAGAGAGGGGCCTGGCTTCTGCCTGAGGGGAGAGCAAGCATGCATTTCTGATTTTTAATTAAAGGAAATGATTGCCAGGCTCTCTGCTCTGTCCGTCTCTTAATCAATCAATCACGATAAGCCTTTAACCGTGCTTTGTGTGAGTCACTGTGCTCTCCCACCGAAAAACACTGAAGAGAATGCAGGACAGAGATAGAGCACGTCACAGAACAGGTTTAGAGGAGCTGCGTTTAGTCTTCATCCTCCGTACGAAGCAGGGAATTAACATTATCAGATTAATTAAGTCTCCGCACTGAGGTTTGGAGAGAATAGTGTCAGAGATAATCATACATATGTGTGTGTGGGTGTGAGTTGGATTGTACTTGTGTGTTATGAGGGGTAGATGCATTGGGACCCAGCCGTAATGTGCTGGAGAACATGCACATACAGTACAGCCCCGGGAGTTTTCTTCTTCTCTGTGATTTCATTTGAGAAAAGCTGGAGACATTATTCCTGGCTGTGTCTATATTGGGGAATAACGCTTGCGGCATATCATTAGTTACGGGCATGACACACCACAAAATCATCCTAACTTCCCTCTAAGTTTCCATGACAATTTCCATTGCCAAGAAAAAAAAGAAAAAAAAACTCCCGTCTCCTAACACACACATTTAATCACTTGAGATTCCAGCGAGCTCCAAGTTTCGATTTAAACTTGTCACGCTTTCTGTCTCGCTTTGATGACAAAACACCGCCAGCCTCTTTGTGAAAGGTGAAAGGCCGACCTTTGACCTCTCACTCTGAAGCATGGCCCAGGGGTCACACCTTGTGGCGCAGGGTCGTGGCCACACTTCATTCATGAAGGATGCCATGGTTCCTGTCCTGTGTGTTTACATCAGTTTGGATGTAGCTGGTATAATTTAGGTTAAAGGATGATTCTGGTTTATTAAAACTTGGGCCTTATTTTTGTACTTTTGCTTATTATTCATATTGATTATGATAAGACTGTTTCACCAAGCTAACTGATGAGGCCTCAGAGTACAACAAGTCTGCAGGACACTCAGGTCATGAATAACAGGGTTAAACTTATCTGATAAAAAGAGGATAAACAGTAAAATTATTACCACTACACAGTTTGCATAGGATTTCATGGTTCAACTTTGACCTAGAGTGCTTGCTGTAGTTTTACAGGCAGACAGTTTTTCCATGCTATGAGGATAATTAAGTTTAAAGGGTGCTCACTTTTTTTTTTACCTATAAAGTTCTTTTTTTCTAATACAGAATATGGCTAATCTGCAAGCTTGTTTACAACCTGTCGGATCATTCTTATCACCATGTTCGCAGATCCCAGCAGTTACTTTGGTTTTTTGGCCAACCAATAAAAATCACAACAAAAATCACAACCACAAACCTTTGAAGTGTACTTAAATAAAGTGGAATTATCCTTAAACGTGTCGTCTGTCATGAACTGCACATGTTTTGACTCTATTATCAGCTAAAATCATCTGATATATCAGTTTGTAGTTTGTATGTGTAGACAGGCAGACTGAACCAATAATTCAGGCCAGGAACTTTCCTCCATCCCAGGCCCATCCCTCACAAACCATCAGACCGCTAATTCTGTAGGATAACCCTGTTTGTTGATGCAAGGTACCAGACAAGTTACAGCACTGTAACAGTGTGGACACACACTGCAGTCGCAGCAACTAATTCCTGCTTATTACATTATTCCTGGTCAGGTTGACTGTTCAGGCCATGATCCTCAGGCCACCAGGAAGTGTCTCGCTTCTCCCAATGGACCATCCACCACTGTGTGTAGATACAAACACATACATGCTCTCTGTCTAACTTTTATTCTGCACTTTCAGTGCTGTGTGAAGCACTTTGAATGGAAGTTGTATGAGAGTCTGATTTACAGATAAACTTGAACTTGAGTTAATCACAGATATATTAAGTGCTGATGAGTAGCCTAGCAGCATTTTCTTCCTTTATTACTGTGGATAATTAGCTGTAGAGAGATGACAGGAAATGAGGGAGAGAGAGAGACAAACTGATGTGGTTCAAACGTCTCCAGACATGACATTACACTTCATGGATCACCCACCAAAGAGATATTTAAGGTCATTTAGAAACACTGACACCATTACATCTTGTCCACCTGACAGCACTATACTAATACCTCGCTATAATGTTATAATTTTGAATGCTGACAACTTTATAAATGTTAAGTTCACAAGAACAGTGCTACATTTTACATAGGAATGACATCATGCACTCACTGAGAACTTTATTAGGAACACCTGCTTATTCATGCAGATCCAGGTCAGGAGCTTCAGTTAACCACTCTTTACAACTGTGCTGAGCAGAGAAGCTTCAGAGTGAACAACACGTCCAACCTACACCAGCAGAAGACCCCGTCCAACCTTGAGGTCTTGCTATGTGGAGCAACTTTAACAAACTCTCAAGAAGCCATGTGCGCTGGTGGAGCTACAGGATCAAATGGCAGAGCTGGTTCATTCAGTGGCCACGAGTTCAGAATCTCTCAGGGGTGATATGCATCAAACGATCAAGCTTTTCTGGTATAGAAAGCAGCTACAACTTCGAAGTTGTATCTGACATTATTGACCATGTTCAGGCAAACAAGCTAAACATACACAACTTATATAACCGTGTCTATATTCCTGTGGGAAAGACATTATGAGCTTCAAGTTGTATCTTTTTTTTGCTGCCTGACCTAAAAAGTCCTTTAACACAGAAAATCAGTGTTCTGTGATGGTGTTCTTCACAGAGCAGTTTCACTTATTTATTCCTCTTGAGTCTTGATAACATTTCACAGCATAAAAATACTGCAAACTGCATCGTTAATAAGAGAAAATATATATATTTTTAGTCCTGGTTTGATTATGAGCATTTATAACGTACCATGCATCAATTTTCCCATTTAAATTAATCACCTCATTTGATTTTGAGAACTGGAAATGAGTATTGAATGCTTCTCTTTTCAATTAGTTCATCACTTATATCTTTAAATCAAAACATTGCAAAATCAAACTTTAAGCTCACGATTGATCCTGAGGTAATTTGATAATAAACATTATAATACCAGTCTATGAATAGTAAATAACTGTTTATTGCATTGCGTGCTACTTATCAGAGCAATAAAGTCTGTTTTATTATCACTGCAAATGAATAAGTGATCATTAAAGCACACTGCTCTTCAGTAGTTATCCAAATGCTGCATTAGGGCTGGGCGATCAGGCCAGAAGATCACATGACAATCTTTTTTGGGTAGAATGACGATCCACCATCTGAATCATGAGTATCCTCACAGATTTAGTTGAACTGATGTGATCACATGATTAGTTGTTTGTATGGTTGCCTAGACACAAAACCTGTCACTTCAAATCAAAGGCTAAAGGCCCAAGTCACGAATCATCTTGTTTATGCTCTGCTTTTATTCTGAAAATCCTGACTGGAAGTTGTGATTCGTATCTTTCTGCTGTTTTGACGCTTCTGTATGAGGTTTATCCGCACGCCACAGCTTTTCACCCACAATCCCTTCTTCTGTTTACGAAGTGTGTCACAACCGATCACACTTTTTGTTTAGTTCATATGGAGCATTTGTTTATATAGCGCTGTTATTCATTTATGAGGTACTAAGTACTTAAATTTGAAAGTTAAGTGGCTGCTAAGCAGCTAGCCCCGGCCCGTCCTGCTTCCTGTTTCCCTGCCTGCAGCAGGTCTCTCGTCCCATGGGCAGACTCTGAACTCCACTGTGTTGGACTGCAGCTGGTGACGGTGGTTCTTGTTCTGCTCTGGTGGAGAACTGCTACATGTGCCTCTACACCAAACTCACTGAGGCTGCAGAGCAGAACAAGGACTGCCGTCTCCAGCTGCAGTTAGTGGGCTAGCCGTTTACATTTAACATGGTCTGGTTAGCAGCAATTAAACTTTTAAGATGAAATATCTAAATATACTAATATTTAGAATAACTTTTTAACTATTATAAACTAATACTACTATTAACAAATAACTTTTAATGAGATGATCTGTGCAGTTCGTCTAAAAAATAGCTCATGGAGTAAGATATAACATATATATATATAACATTGTCAGATCACCGAGAACACTCGTTTTGAATATATATGATTGCTCCGATATTCTCTGCAGCTGCTTCATTACAGCGTTCAACAGTAAAGGCCCAATCATGGTTTCCCACGTGCCCTCAGATGGACGCACTCAGTTCATACCACAATTGGGGGGTATGTGTATACAAACTCTTACATATGTGCACTAAAAAACATGATTTGATGATTTGGCTGAACCACATTGAAAAGCCACACAAAGAAAACAGTATAACAAACTGCTTACAAAGAATAGGACCAAGGATAAGAAATAAGAAGTGTCCAGTTTGATTGTCTGGCGCATGTGCTGTCAGAATGCTCGTAATGCAGACAGTCCACGGCCTCAGGAAGACTGGAAAACATCTGTCACAGGTCAAGTAAAGAGAAAAACTAGTATATTTCCTAGCAAAATACAATGTTTCTGTTTTTTGTCAGATTCTTGACAGCAAAAAGTATTGAATTGTATTGTATAGAACTGTAAGAGGTGAAGGCGTAAGCTGCAGTTTCAGCCTACGTGCACTTGGTTTGTAGAAAAGCCTCTACAATATGTGACTTTATTTGTTTGTTTTTCTGTGACACTGTTTCATGGGAGTTTCATTCTGTTACTGAATTCTTTGTATTATTACTCACAGACCACAATACATTGCATTTAAGATTCCTTTAAAAAGCCTGATACTATTTCTAGTGTGGTTTTGGTATGACTTTCTGGTTCAGCAACATATTTCCAATCGGGACTTGTTAAGTCTTGAACTTCCACAATCCTGGCAACAGTTATAAAGACTACCCGTAATGATGAACCTGTTATGTAAGTAACCTATTAAGTAAACCGTCCTGCCCTGGTGATTATACATGACAAACAAGTAATCTGAAAAAATTGATGAGTTGGCATGATAGGCGGGGCTGTTGATGATTTTATATGATCTGTTCAACCAAGAAGCTCACATTGACTTCAAATCCATTTTTCACCATAACGTGCCTCTTAGCTTTTGTTCTCATTTACCTCTCATGCTACATGAGTCTACCCATGCACCCCAGCTCACGAAAACACACTTCTTGTAAACTTTACTTCCTCTAGGGATCAAGCATTAACTGGGTTTATGGATCCCGGAGCCTTTTTTAAGATTCACTGATGTGATTATTTGGGTAAAAGGGCAGAGAACAGTTCCAGGATGTGGAAATCATGACACTGCAGAAAGACCAGCGGCAAAATGGCGGCTGGCCCGCTCCAAAAAACTTGGACTCATTCTAATTTGTCCTAAGCAGCTTACAATAAATAGGAGCTGAAGCCCTCCCAACAACTCTCTTCTAATAACAACAAACATCGTTATAAAAGTTTGAAGAGAACGGAAAAGCTTCGTCGCCTGGCATTCTTCACTCCTGCACTGACTGCCCTCCCCTCACACGACAAGGAAAATCAGTCAAACACCTGTTTGCAGGGTGGGGGGT
>NW_019525129.1:1176644-1195799 GCF_002814215.2 Seriola lalandi dorsalis | reverse complement strand
GGTGGGGGGGGTAGGAGGGTGGGGGGTGTTGGTATTTCCTCATCAGACACTCACAAACACTCAATCCATTTACACTGAGGAGTGTGGTGGTGTGAGTGTGTATACATACATTATTTGCTTGTGTATGACTGTGCATATGATACTTCATGTGTACATGAGCCCTCTCACATCTGGGAGTGAATGTGTTATGTGAACATTGTCTGTTTCTTGTGCATTCATATTCTAAGGGGAACAGTACACCAGCCAGGCCCAGAGGCCCCCCCCACACCCCCACCCTCCCTGTGTCCAGGATTGGCAAAGAAAAGACCAACAGGCTGATTTTCTGCTCTTAACTGTCTATTGTTTCTGCTGCTCTATGGTTGTCTTATTGTAACCCCAGCGCCCTGTTGTCTCTCTCTCTCTCACACACACACACACACACACACACACACACACACACACACACACACACACACACATATAGAGTTAAACCTAACAGTTCCTCAAAGATGCTGTGACTATGCAGCCGAAAAGAGAGAGGTTATAAAACCTGCAGCCATTTTGTGTTCATTTGTGTTCTTCTGGAATGATTTGTGTTCAAATTTAAACATTGCATTTCCACTTCAAAAAACGATAACTGCTTATAAAGAACTTGCTGCCAAGCATGACCACAAGCTCCAGTGAGAACAGAAGTGCAGTAGTGCATCTGTGACACATAGTCTACATTGTTAAGTTGTGGCTGGTTTTCAAGGTTATGTAACCGCTGTTCCTCAACCATAACTGACCAAACTATCAAATGTTAGACTGACTTTATAAATACATTCATCATATTGAGAATATCATGCAGCTGTCAGGCAAACATCTGGCTAGATGATACCATGAAAGTAGCAGGTTGTAATTAGCATAGCATTAAGCAGAGGGTGAATGAACACAAGTAGTTTGTGTTTTGAATGATTAATTTACTAACTCGTGTCGAGAAAAATGAAGCTACATTCCAAATCCATTCAGAGGAAAAGTTGCAGTGCAGGCAGAGGTCAAGCTAAGCTAACAGGCTAGGCTATGAAGATGTAGCTAAGATAGCTTTCATCTGCAGCATCACTGTGGAAGCAGCACAAGCTGTTGAGGTGTAACAGTTAATAAAGACACTGTCAGAAGAGTGAATGATGAATGAAAGGATGTTTTCTGTCTCTTCATCTTTGCTAATTAACAGTAGGTAGAAAAAAATAATTTAATTCATTGCACTGCTCAAAGGCTACCTGCAACTTTGGGTTGCTGGTGCAATGTTTTCTTCGTGTTACTCAGAGTTGAGGTTGTGAATCAGTCAATGCACCTTAAATGTCAATATGTCAACTCTGACTTCTTCATTTGTTTTTATTGGCTCTCTTCTTCAGTGATGATTTATTCTTCAATGCCTTAAAACAAATGTATATGATTTTCAACCTGATTATGCAAACTGTGAATATTCCTCACTCACTGCAGTAAAAGCTAAGTTTAGGAATCACTGAGGATCTCAGGAAAACCCAGAGGGTATTTCTGTCTGTAGATATTAGTGGCTAACAGCTTTCAGTCAGTGTCAAGTGGTTAAGCTTATGTAGTAGTTGGTAAAATTGATAAGCTGTTTTTCAATTCAATTTAAATTTTGTGTTTGTTTTTAAATTCAAAAAATGCAATTACTGAAAATGATTATGAAAAATTGTTGAATTTGCATTAATTCTTGCAAGATCAGGAAGTCCCAGAGCGACTGACTCAGAGGACACACAACATAACACCTGACACACTGTCACAGCACCACACATACAGACATGATGCACACAAAGACACTGTCATTACACAGAAACAAAACACACAAACAGCTCCATACCATCAATCATAAGTACCCATCACCAGGTGAGCACACACAGACACACACACACTCGCATGCGCACACACACACACACACCCACACACACACACACACACGCGCACACACACACACACGCACGCATGCACACACCCACACACACACCCACACACACACACACACAGCAGCCACCTCATCATCCTCTCCACCCAACCAGTCCTGGGTATATTATGTCCCTTTTCTTTCAGCAGTTTGTCTCAGTCTGTTGTTGTAACTAATCCCTCACTCCCTTCACACACACACATACGCACACACACGTGCACACACACACACACACACACACACACACACACACTTCTCCTTTAGACGAGTGCATTACAAGAGAATTGTAATTGAGATAGTATGGGCTGAGAAGCGGTGGAGCTACTGTTGTAGTATTTGTGACAGAATATGTTTTTGGTAAACCTCTGTGTCTATGTGTGTGAGAGAGAGTTTTGGGCATTCTTGTGTGTGTGTGTGTGTGTGTGTGTGTGTGTGTGTGTGTGTGTGTGTTGTTGAACTAATTGTGTTGTGTCTGCATATGTGTGCATATGTGGGAGTAGTGTGCAGGTGTGCAGTCATCAGTGTGTGGGTGTACAGTCATCAGTGTTGCGTGTGCTCATAACAGGATTGCACAAGTGTATCTGTGGATGCGATCTTGTGTCTTTATGCACCTCTGAAACTGCCTGAGGCAAAGACCTGCCAAACACTGCTCAGGTTCTGGTCTGACTGAAGATAGATAATGGTAATAACGTAATATTTGATTAACTCCCCAGGCAGAAATGATCTTCTCTGTTGCTGCTCCCACACAGGGAGGTTATAAGTCAGTATGGATCCAGTGTCAAGCACAGCAAAGGGTGAATACTTGCCATTAAAGGGACTTAAAACTGGGTCTTATATCAGAGAGACATTGACAGGGAACTAGTCTCTAAAATTCTGGATGTCAATTTTTATATTAGACATGAAACAGTTTAGACTGAGATGATATGCTGCACCAACTGAGCCTTCTGTCAAACAATATATTTGCAACCATCCAGAGAGCACATTTGTGGGGCATTAACATGTGCTGGGAAAAAGGAGAGTGGTCTTGTATCCTTGATACACAACAATCTGTGATGATGTACATCAAGATGCCACCAGTGTGTGGGCTCACCAATCACTTAAGTAGGAACACCTGTACACATGCTTATTTATAATTATCCAATCAGCCAATTGTGAGGCAGCAGTGGAATACATAAAATCCTGCAGATACAGGTGAGGAGCTTCAGTTAATGTTCACATCAATCATCAGAATCAGGGAAAAATGTGATCTCATTGACTTTGACCTTGGCATGTTCATTGGTTTGAGTATTTCTGAAGCTGCTGGGATTTACACACACAACAGTGTCTAGAGTTTTTACTCAGCAGGAAACTTGTTGATGAGAGAGGTCAGAGGTCAGAGGAGAATGGACAGACTGGTTGGAGCTGACAAAAAGGCTACGGTCACTCAGATAACCACTCTTTGAGAAGCTTCAGAGTGAACAACACGTCCAGCCTACAACAGCAGAGACCACATCAGCTTCCACTTCCTGTCACCAAGACCAGAAACCTGAGGCTGCAGTGGACACAGACTCACCACCTGATGGATCTGGATTTGTGCTGAGTCAGCAGATGGTAGAGTCAGAGTCTGAATCCATGGAGACAACCTGCCTTGTGTCAACAGTCCAGGCTGGTGGTGGTGGTGTGATGGTGTGGGGAACGTACCAATCAATCATGGTCTGATTGTCTCAGTCTATCTGAGTATTGTTGCTGAATATGTTCATCCCTTCATGGCCACAGTTCACCATCTTCTAATGGCTCCTTCCAGCAGGATCATGCTCCATGTCACAAACTGGTGTCATCAACATGACAGTGAGTTCAGTTGACCCCCCAGTCTCCAGACCTGAATCCAGTAGAACACCTTTGGGATGTGGCAGCACAGGAGAGTGGCAGCATGAATGTGCAGCTGATGAATCAGCAGAAATGATGTGATCCATCATGTCAACATGGAGCAGAGTCTCAGAGGAAAGTTTCAACATCTGCTGGATCCATGACATGAAGAACTGAGGAACTACCCAGTGTTGGTGTGCTGTTCCTAATAAAGTGATCCTTGAGTGTATGTCAACAGTGTATATTAACTTTTAGTCTCAAAAAACTGCAAAATGTTACCAAGGTGTGACATCAGAAAAGTCACATACAAAACTTCATGAGTGAAAGAAACCGTCTTCAACAGAAAAACAATTAGTACTTTGTTCAAATGCTTAAAACAAGACATGTGATCTCCTGCAGTGATGACTAATTACATCCTCTCTAAGTAGCAAAAGCAGCAGTAGTGCGACATTGTTGCATAATGAGGTGATTTAGGAGATCAGGGTGTGTCGGGCATACAAATCATATGACTTTGATACTGCAGACTGCAGTATGCATCCTATCTCCTGCCAGTTGTCAACTTCTCTGGCCTCAGTCTAAACCGTGACTGTCTTCTCTCTGTGATCCGTAAAAAGCACATCGCTGGTCCTCAAGCAAAGGGCTCCTCTGCCTTTTAGTCTCAACGTAGTAACTATTAACAGACCTGTACCATGTGATCTCAGAATGCACCGAGGCTCATATGAATTGAGCAGGTCAGAGATACAGTCTGGGGCCCATTTCATTTGTGCCTTAACAATGGACCTCTGATGTTACTGCACACATTTAACTGCAGTCAGAGCCGGGGGCCTGTTGGGTCGGGCCTGTCGGGTTGTCCGTCCGTCTCATTCTCAAGGACATGATTTTTGGTGGTCTAAGGTCGAAGGTCAAAGGTCAAAGGTCAAAGGTCAAGGTCGTGGTGATCTCAAAAAACATAGTTTTGGTCTTGTGAGCACAATATTTCTGTAATAGGTATCTCTGCAATACCTCTGTCACTTCCTCCTGAAGTGAGAACACACCACTATTTCCCAGCTCCCTCTCTCCTTCTTAACAAAGCTGCACAACCTCCTCTAACCCTGCAACTCCACACTCCCCCCCTAAGGAGCTTGATCAATAATTCCACTAGACTGGAGCCCAAAACAAGTCAGCTGGGGGAGGAATGCACTGGGTGAGAGCCTTCAAAGTGTTTCTTATGGTGTTGGCAGTAATGAAGGGGGCTACAGCATATCTTTGCTGCAAGGAAAGCTTGCATCTTCTATGAAGTTGCGAGGAATCAAGAAAAACAAGCGTTGTCTCTACACTTCAGTTCCAACCTTAACAAGAGGATGTCCAAAACCTAAAGAGTTAAGGGGTTTTAACGCGACAGCAGTGATGTGTGTTCTTGTATTTGATGTACTGATCAGGGGCTTGAACTACTGTGTGGGAGAACTCCCACGCCCCATTCATTATTTAGGGGAGTGTGAGAGATATCTGCTTCCCAGATTACTTTCCTCTGAGGTGGAAGTGAGAGAGAGAGAGAGGGAGAGAGTCGGAGTCAGAGAGAGATAGAAATATAACGGCAGATTTAAAAAGAGGGAGAGATTCTTTCTGCCTAAGATTGTGGTTGTAATAAAACAGCAAGTAGAGACACCTGTGTTTAACATGGTTATTAGGTTATTAATAGGTCATTAACACGAGTGTATCATTATCCATGATGGCTTTAGCAACCACAAATGAGGCCATGTAGTTGATATGAGGTGGTGATATGATGGAGTAAAGGAACTGAGTTTGTTCTCAACTTAGCATGAAAAAGCTTTTTTCTTGTTTTTAACAGTATTAACGGTATTAAAATGATTGATTTGGGAATCCTTCCTGTGGTGCATTCATGTGCTGAAGTGAATGTCTACAACAGAGCTTCACCATTCATAACTGTCATACATGAATATTGTAAAAGTAAGTGCACAGTCAGACATGCAGCTGCCACCAGTGTTACACAGTGATATTTGGTTGTGTGTCGGTTGTGACCAAAACTTAAGGTTGGGACATTGTCTAATGCCAACGTCAGTGTCACGTTGAATACTGACACCAGCTGATGTTGACATTTTGTTGCTTATAAGTTGTGTTGTCAAGGGAACAAAAATCCAGTCTTCCAAACGTCTTATGCTAACGCCATCTTGACGTATTAAATACCGACATTCTGGTCATAGTAAAAAGCCAACATCTGCTAAGTGTCACAATTGTCATTTAGCAGATGTTGGCTTTTGATCTTCATTAGTAAATCAAATTTAACATCCGTCTGATGTTAGAGTCGTTAGAGTCCAACTCTCTGATGTCACGTTGATGCCCAGTGCATGCTGGGAAAGTACATAAAAAGGCAAAACACACCATTCCTCTGCATCCAACTAGGACTGTGTTCTGTCTTCTGTCATTTCACAAAAATGATATCTGAAATTTCAAGAATAAATGTGTAATATTTCAAGAAAAAGTCTTAATATTATGAGAATAAAGTCATAATATTACAATGTTACAGTCATGATATTATGAGAATTAAAAATGTAAAATTTAATAATAATAATAATTATTAGGAATATTACATCAACCAATCAAACAGGTGAGATGACCGTCAGTGTCAGTCTGAGCTGCTTCTGGCAGCTGCTGTTTGTCTGTCAAACAATAGAACAGACTCACTTTCTTCACAATCTTTTCAATGTCCTGATGATGATGATGCTGATGATGATGAAGCTGATGAGCCAAACGATGAAGTGTCTCCTTATTAGTGAAACTTCTGCTAAAGTAGAACTTCCCAGGATGCTCCACGTTCCTCTTTTTAAAGCTTCTGATATTTCCCTCTAAAACACACAACCTACAATTACCACTTTATTCTCATAATATTATGACTTTTCTTCTTCAAATATTATGATTTTCTTCTCAAAATTACAACTTTATTATTGTAATATTGTAACTTTATTCTGAAAATTTCCGATTTTTTTCCCCCCAGAATGTGGGCCTTATACTCCGTGGTGCTGTGAATCTGTGTTTTTTCCTGTGAACCAGCTACACCTTCAGTAGCACAACACAAACACTCTAGTAGTTTACTCACCACCTGGATCGTAGAGAACCAGATGGAAAATGCAGTTTCTCCTGAGAGCCGGACTGAAAGAGCCACAAGGTGCAGTACGTTTATATTGTAAATCTATAACTTTATATCTTTATACATCTTATGTCCAACAGTTGAATTCGTGTAATAATAATGAATGGTAGATGTTAAAAGTGAAGATTCATATTCCTATAAAAACATAAACTTATACATAACAACATAACATTTTCAGTGCGGATGTATGATCTTGATCTCCACCCTGCTGCCATAATATTTACACACCGATGTTCCTGAAAGTTTATCCCCTCACTTCCTCTGAGTGTGTGTTGACACACACAGACACAAACTTTAATGCTGTCACAGATACACAAAAGCAATGCACAAACACGCTCATGCTGATGACAGATAAACAGCAGACTGTGATGAGAGTCCCTGTTGACAGGTGCTGTCGTGTTTTCACAGGCTGTAAACTAAAGTGTTGACATCTGTATTTGTATGTGTGTGTGTTCTACATCAAAGGCCTGAGGAGCTAATGAAGGAGATCTCAGCTGGCCTCTATAAATCTCTCACTGTTCTCAGCTTCACTGTCACATTGGTTCACAACAGTGGCTTCTATTGTTACAGGAAAAACTAAATATTCAAATGATTTTAATCACATAAGTTCAAAACAAACACTTAACTAAGAAAAAAGTTCGTTGTAACCCCTTTGTGCCATGATCAAGACAACAAAAACATGGACAGGAAGTAAACTTTTATACCTGTTTATTCCTCCAAGAGGTTTGTTGTGAATTGTTTCTCAAATCTTTTGGTGAAAAACAGAAGTAATTGACTGTGTTTTAACATCATAGTAGCAAAATCATATTATAAATATATATTAGATATATATTATAAAAATAAATAATGGCTGGATTCCATTTAGCTGCTTCAGTTTCAGGATCACTGCTTCTGAATTTAGTTTGATCTTAAACTAATTTCTATAATATCACCAAAATAAAAGAAAATATTTTATCCACTACAGTTATGTGAATATTAGGAGAGTCATGATTAATTTGCTGAATTTGTTTCCATTATACTTTTTCACATTTTGTTTGTATAAATACACAGACTGTCCACATCAGCTATGCAGAAAAGCAATTTTGGTTTTTCATCCGTCCGTCCCGTTGTCATGGACACAATATTTCAGACTCTGTGACAGAACAGAACTTCTTCAAATTTGGCACAAACATTCACTAGGGCTCAAGGCTGAAGTTATTAGATTTTGGTGGTCAAAGGTCAAAGGTCAAGGTCATGGTGACCTCACAAAACACTGTTTTGGCCTTGTGAATGCAATATCTCTATGACCCCTTGAGGGAATTTCTTCAAATTTGGTGCTAATGTTCACCTGGACTCAAGGATGAACTGACTACATTACGGTGGGTAATGTCAGAGGTTAAAAGTCAATGTCACGGTGACCTCACAAAACATGATTTTTGCCATGTGAGCACAGTATCTCGAGAACTCCTCAAGGGAATCCCTTTAAATTTGACACAAACATTCACTTGGACTTAAGAATGAACTGATTAGAAAAGTCCAAATATTTACTGTGAAAAGGTCTGTGACTAAAGAGCAGAAAGGCTGGTGGTGTGGCTGTAGTGATGTCAGCGTTGGTCAGCACTTCCACCACTTTGATGCAGACTGAAATGTCTCAAAAAACCATTGGATGGATGGCCATGAAAAACATTCATGGTTCCCACAGGATGAATCATCATGACTTCATGGGTGTGTTTTAATCCAACATTATACCAATATTTATATCATTCAGGGTAATCAAATGGCTTTGTTTGCAACCTTATGTGTGTTTAATGGTTGTTAGTGTGTGTGTATGCGTGTGTGTGTGTGTGTGTGAGAGAGAGAGAGAGAGAATAAGAGTGGAGAGGAGAGCGGGAACAAAGGAGAGGAAAAGCAAAAGATGGCTTTTTGACAGACTGACTTACATTACCATCTGTGTGTGTGTGTGTGTGTGTGTGTGTGTGTGTGTGTGTGTGTGTGTTTGTGTGTGTGTGTGTTGTTGTTGGTTTAAGGCAGCAGAACCAATACTAGACCTATTTGTGGTGTTTTAACAGGCAGAGGCTGTTTGTGTGTTTGTTTTTTCAGGTGGACTGGGTGTGGGAAACCCCACAGGAGGCCAACACCAAGCACAGGAACGCACACACTCCTGGCGTGAACACAAACACTCCCGGTGTAAACAGACACAGTGGCCACGTCGCTGCTGTCGCTGTCCGTTTTCATCTGTCTCCCTCGTCGCTCAGCCTCCTCACTTGCCGCTGGACAGATGGGGGGGGGTCACAGCAGGGGGCGTTGTAGCTGGGTTAGGCTGAACAGGCGGAACCTCTGATGAAAGACAGGTGGATGACAGGTGAGGTGGAAGAAATGAAAACGCCTCTGTAATTGTCAAAATCATAATTTTTCTTATTTTTTGTGGACATCTCTCTGACACGAGCAGCTGGGTGATATTACATGTTTTTCTTATTGTGTAGAAAAAGACTGAAACTAACAGTGAACTGATAATAATAATAATACTTGCTAGAGCAGTGCTTCTCAAACTTTTTTACACCCTAAACTAACTCAAATTAGGTCACTGGCCCTTTTTTGCTTTTAGATGTTTTACTCATTGATTTATTTTTGAAGTTATATTTTTTGGAGCGTTTTTGCCTTTATTTTGATAGTACAGTGAGAGAGAGACAGGAAAGGCAGGGAGAGAGAGAAGGCATGACAATCGGCAAAGGGCCGCGTGTCGGACTTGACCCATGGCCGCTGCAGTTGGGACCCATGTCCCCTCTCTCTCTCTGCCTGACTTTCCTGTCTCTCTCTCTCACTGCGGCTATCAGAAGGCTCAGACAGGACAGGGAAGTCAGACAGTATTGTGAACACATATCTAGAGTAAATGTCTAAAAAAGTCTTATCCTTGAAAGAAGTAGTAAGAGTAGTAGCAGTAGTAGATAGTAATTTCAGTATGTTACAGTCAGTCACGGCTCATGTCTGCAGCCCTGTCAGTCTAATCCCATCATGACCTCACCACCAGCCTCCCCCAGGGGTGGAGAGATGCTGCAGTAAGGACAGTAGAGTCATTTCATAACTGCACTGTGGGCTGTAAACTCAAATTTTCAGCTGAGGTCACCCTCCTTCCACTAAATAATATTCCTTCACTTCACTCACTGAATATTTTTAGAAACCAAATTCCTTTATGAAAATGGAAACTTTTTAGTTTGGTGTTAAAATCAAAATTGACATCAGTGACCACAACAGAAGCACTGAAAAATAAATTACAACAATTCATCACAACATAACTTCATAACAAAATAAAGCAAAACATCAATGAGCGATGAGACTTTAGGAAAGTGAAATATCATTTTCTGTTTTACCTGGTATCAAAGTTTCTGGCTCATTTTTTGGTTTCCAATAAAACAGACCATCATTATTCCTGTATAATCTCATCTTCCAGCCTCGGAGTCAGAACCACAGATAACCATATGCAAACACGGTTGTGATTCATTTGTGATTTGAAAAAAAAAGAAGAAGAAAAAAAACTTGTAGCAGATGCTTGAATAATGATAAATAACCCATCACCTTCATAAATTTACAAAACTGCATGTTAGGTGATTTATCAGTTAAGGAAGGAAGCAACCTTTCCTGTGAGGTTTAGTAAGCTAACAAGTTAGCGTAAAGGCCGACAGGCTGACTGACCTATTCAGTGTGAAATGGTCTCTGTGGTTTTTCCAGTGGCTGAGGTGTTGTTCAATCAAACACCAGGAGAACATTTGGTTTAGACCAAGAATTGATTACTCACTGGTTCCACTGTGCACTTTAAAACGTATGTGTCAGTCTGCCTCAGATGAAAACAGCTGAAAGCCCATTCACACACACTGTTCTGATGAATGTGACGGATATATAACTTTCCAAAACAACAATCCCACAAACACCCCCCCCTTCATGCAGGGAAGGTGTGTGGAGGGGAGAGAGTATGCAGGGTTTGATACAATTCACTGTGTCCTCACCTTCTTCATCACACTCTTCACCCACGTACAAACATATTCACCCTTAAACATCAGCCTCTGTGGATCCCTCTGTGAGAACCTGTGTGACGTTAGTTCCACAGTTCTCATCTGCACAAAACGAAAGATCTGGCTGAATATGATTTAGTACTAGCACAGTGTTGATTATAGACTAACATTATATTTCCATAACTCTTAGAAATAATAACTCAAAAGCCATCATTTTAGAAGTTATGACAAAAAATATTCAGACAACATTGGGCCAGTAAAAAGTTGAAGACTTCCTGGATGTGGTGACTAAACAAATACTGGGAATATAAAAGGTAAAGCAACAGAAGAAATAGCCTTTCAAATGCTGGATGAGGAGGAAGAGAGAAAGAGGAAAGAGGAAGACCAAGGTGAAGGAAGAAGACAGAAGTAAATCCATGGTCATTACAAAGATGTTGATTGGCAGGAGGCAGCTTGAAGACAGACTGAGAGGAAGCATTTAAAACTCAGCGGTACCCCACATGGCCTTGTAAAAAAAAACAAAAAAACATATTAAAATCTTCCTTCCTTCTTCGGTCAAAAACAACACCACGCACATCTCTCTTCATCTCCCCTCCGTGTCTCCTCTTACCTTCCTCCCCTCTTACTCAGTCTCCTTCCTGCTCCCACTCTCCTTCCTCTGCCCCCCCCCCACTGTGAGCTTGTTATGGCAGATGAAGGGGTAGACCCTAAAATCACCAGCTCGCTGCGTTCCCACAGAGTAGCCAAACTACCCCTGAGGTCAGGGATCACAGCTAAATGCTGCCAGACTATCTGGGA
Organism: Seriola lalandi dorsalis; assembly: GCF_002814215.2. Lineage (NCBI taxonomy): Eukaryota > Metazoa > Chordata > Actinopteri > Carangiformes > Carangidae > Seriola > Seriola lalandi. Next base: position 1,184,104 of record NW_019525129.1, on the reverse strand, counting down.
ATCCAGTGGGCGGCTCTGTGGCTGTTTGCTGGGAGTCAAAATAATTTAGGGTGGCATCTGCTGAAAGTGTGGCTTCATAAACAAAACTGACAAAAGCCAACACACACACACACACACACACACACACACACACACACATATTCATACTTGACTGAGTGGTTATTGAAGCCATTAGCTGAAGTAATAATCAAAGAGACTCAGACAGAGGCTCTGTTTTCCTTGTGAAGATGTTTGAATTAGTAGATCAGAGCTTTTTTCATCGCTGTGTTCTCTGTAAATCACCTAGAGAGTTTAACAACAGAATAATTGCTTGCCTGAGTTTTTTTTGTTTATGGGCATCTGAACAAATATAGCATTTAGAAGTGATTTCAATAACTCAGTTTGGGCAGCTTGTTTGCAAAAGTCAAGCAACAGCATCAAACTGAGGGACATTCTGCAAAGAATCCTGTTTGAGACAGAAAGAGAAGCCACAGGAAAAACAAGCAGAATGGAAAAAAAATAATGTTTGGGCATTCATTGTAAATCTTACAAGCAGTGAGCATTCTTTTTATAAGTGCTCTTCATTGATCCTGCCTGTCGGCAGCAGAGTGCTACATTTCCACCCCCATCTCTCCAGCTCTGTCTCTTTTCCCAAAAGCAGCTACAAGTCAACAACTCTGACTGTGTTTTTAAGTGCTTCTCCAAAATATAAGGGTGTGTGTGTCCATTGAGTTTGCTCCAGTGGCGCACATTCCTTAGCCTCTGTTAGCATTCAGCCCACATAGGTCATGGCCAGCAGGCTTTTGTGTTCAACCAGCCTCGGTGTCACTGCAGTATGGTGGGTGAGTGTGTGTTTGTGTATACAAATGGGCGAGAAAGTCAATGGGAGCTGTGTACACACAAACGCACACACTTTGCTGGTGAGTAGCACTCATGGACAATCAGGAGGTTGCAAAAGCTTTCAAAGAGAAAACTTGTTAAAAGAGCCCCATGGTCTCACACCTCCACATAAATGTCAACCATGAAAGGAAGAGATAAAGTTACAGCTGGAGCCAGAATTGTACAACCATGTATGAAGAAGCCTCTCATCCATAAACCTTTGTGTACTTTGGTCTGGGGTAATTTTTCCTGGTTTGGGTCAGGCCCCGTAGTTAGTGTTAAAGGAAACCATGACGCTAGTATACAGTGATTATTTAGACAATTGTGTTTTAAACTTTGTGACGAGTTAGGAAAGACCCTGGTTTGGTGCGGATCTGACAGGACATTATTCCAACCACAGATCATGATGTAACATGGCTGCTTCCATCCCTCACTGTTTGTTTGGGATTTAAAGTCTTTGTTATTTCTGTGATCATCTGTATTTACTGATGTTAAGGATCCATGTCCTTGACAAAAACAGCTCTCAGTATACTGTGTATAGAGCTCAAGACTCTACTGCAGAGATTAATGACATTAAGCCGTTGTGCCATGTGCTACAACAGATTCTGCCTGCTATCCGCAGGACAAGGGATCTTATTCTTTGCACTGAAGGGTCAAACAGCACCTGTTCTGGGGCCAGATGCAAACAATTCTATGTAGATTCATGATTAAATCTATGAAAACCAGAAATATCCACTCACATTCTTTTCATCAGAATTATAAAGCCGTGTGTTTGCATGGTTCTGCTTTACAAATATCAGTCATTAAGAAATTAGGGGCACGTGCACGAGCCTCATTTCTACTCCCACAATTCGCCATAAATGGATGAAAGACGCTCATCTGTGCCACAAGTGATCAGACACAGAGAAGAAAGACGAGGAAGAAGAACAATTTCAGTGATTGTGAAACTGAGGTAAAAATGTTAATCAGTTTACTTTAGTACAATCACTCTAATGTAAAGTCCTGTTTTACTCTGAACTTTATCTGTTGGGACTAGAGACATCTCACTCTTTCTCAGCACTTGGAGATGCAGAAAACTCCTTGACACTCCTTGATTTAACAGTCAGTGGAGAGGGGCCGCTCTGCGAGTCCGGCTTCAGCGGGTATCAATGTAAAAAGTTCATGTACAATAAATATGTCATGCGCATGATGTGTTTTTATGCCTCCGCGCCAGCGACAGTCAGAGGAGGAATACTGTTTTCTGTCCCGTTCTTGTGGACATGATAGCTCAACAACTCAGACTTCACGCACTAATTATGACAAGATTTCACACAAATGGTTCATATTTTCTATGACTCTGGATAAACAGGAATGTAATCTGAAACTATTCTGAGTGGCGGAGGCAGACGACCACGAGGAGGTGATTCTAGTCTCGTGCACAGCAAAGGCAAAACATCCTTATTTTCAACACCACAAAGACTACCCTGCCATACAAACTGCACAGCCCTTAATGCCACACGTAGATTTTCAAACTGTGCCTTATTTACCTTGTGAACTTTCTTCCTTGACATTTTCTGTAATATACAAATAGCTCTATTTCATATGGGGGGTGGGGGTGGTTCCCTTGGCGGTGCAGCCAGTTCCAGTTTTCTCATCTGTTCCAGGCACATCCACAATGTCACCCTCGCCATAGACAGAACAAATTGCTCTAAGTCTGTCACTCCTGAGAGCAGGACGTCAGTTTTGAACCCAATTACCCACAGACACTGCAGAAACAGTCGCCGTTCTGTGCCTTTGGAAAAAGTGATTTGGAAATGGGGGGGAGGGGGAGTTTCACACATGGAAGAATTTTGATCAGATATGGATGTGTCCATCTCTCACTGATTATTGGTTTCATTTTCGTGTGTGCGTGTGTCTGCATTTGTGTGTAATGGTGTGAGATAATGTGGGACAGTGTCACATCTCCTGCAAAGCCAAGCGCATTATGGCTGCAGAGGAAATGTGGTGTGGAGCAATTTAGTGTGTTTAATGGCTGATGTATGAGCAGAGATGAGAAATGAGTCAGAGACAAAAAAAATAGCCTGAACTCGCTGTCGATGGAGCAGCAAAACAGTTAAATGAGGGAGTCTGAAAAATAATGAAGAGATCTGAGGGAAAGCCTGTGTTAGCAGCACCCACAGAGCTTGAAGATCCTGTCTTATTCATAGGCAGCATGTGTAGCATCTCTCTGAAGCACACAGTGAGAGTTCAAGTGAGGGCAAAGCTTGCCCACAAAGGTCTCAGGAGACACGAAAGCATATGTATATATTCAACATACAGCCTCACGTAACTGCTCTAAAGTATTGAACTGATGGGAATGGTGGCGTTAGCCTCTGCTAACCTGCCTGCTTGTTTGTGCGCTAATTTAGAGAGAAAATATGTTGCATATGTTTTGTTCCTTTACATCCATTTGACCTTTGACTTTTATTTTCTTGTCTGAGAATTCAGGTTGAGAGTTTGCCTCTTGCTATGCAGTGATACAGCCCATCTAAAAGAGCTACTTAACAGAGCCTGCTACGGCTAGACCCAGGCTATGCTAATATATTGGCTGCATTTCAGTCTTTAGTTCCAGCTGTGGTTTATAATAACTGTGGGGCATGAGACAGAGTCAGACTTGAGGATTTCACAATCAGCACTTCAGCCATGACTTTTTAATTGAATGTTAGTAGCTGGAGACACACCTTAGGGGTATTCAAATAAATAAATACACAGTTCACTTCATACAGTGGTTTATTCTGGTGATTAAATTAGCTCAGTAGCTCAGTGATGAGCAACAACCTCTGACACATAGTTAAGAGTTTAAGTTAAAATATCTGGTCATCATGGTTGTGTTAAGGATTGAAATTAAAACACATTCAGACCATAAAATGAGAGAAATCGCAGATGATATTATTAACAGTAATTATATAATTTAACAGTAAAGATAATAAGTTAAAATGTGAAATTATGTGAGTTTTAGATTACCCAGGTGCTGGTTATACTATTTTTCTTTACCTAGCTGCGTGTTATTCTGCCTCACAGTCTGGACTCATGAGCTCAGTTTTTATAAAACATTGTCCATAACCAGGGCAAAGCTAATCAGGTGCACTGGTCTGGATTTAGCCACAGGCTGACTAAAGCTGAGTGTGTGCTAACTTAATCTGATCCAAATGTTCATGATAAAGCAACTTGGGAAGAAAGAGATAAATTGTTAGTGATTAGCATTGGATGCTACTTTGTTTACTTTATTTATAAAACCTGCAAATAGACATAGATTGTGTACATTAAAGCTTCATGCTCCATGACAGAGCTTATAGACCTAATAGATGTCAGTTAAAACGTAACGCCACCCACCAGTTGAGGACTAATATGCATTAATAACACGATCATGCTCCGTCTCTATAGACATTCTCTCTTCTTTGCTGAGAACAGAACGACTTTGCCTCAAGTAACTCTTTTGTTCTTTTTTTGCAAATGGGATTTTCCTTCTAAATTGGATCTGCCCTCTACTAAAACCTGTAATTGCGTACTGAGGCCCTTGATGTTGATATGTCACTCACAAATGACACTATAAGAGATGATGACACCCCCAAAAAATAACACTTAAAAACATGTGGTCCAAAAACCATGTGCTGCTGTAACCGCCTCCACTCCTTAGGTTTCAGACTTTCTACTACATGTTGGAACCTGGCTGCATAACAATAACAATAATAATTATAGTTATAATTATAATTATAATTATAATTTTGTATTCATATATTATTGATAGGGCGGCACAGTGAAGGAGTGGTTAGCGCTGTTTCCTCACAGCGAGAAGGTTCCGGGTTGGAACCCCAGGCCTGGGGCCTTTCTGTGTGGAGTTTGCATGTCCCTGTGTCTCCATGGCTTCTCTGCAGGTTGGCTTCCTCCCACAGTACAAAGACATGTAGGTTTAGGTTAACTGGCGACTCTAAAGTGCCCTTAGGTGTGAATGTGTGTGCAAGTGGTTCTTTGTCTATATATGTCACCCCTGTGATAGACTGGCAACCTGTCCAGGGTGTACCCCGGCCCCGCACAATGTGAGCTGGGATTGGCTCCAGCCCCCCCACGACCCTATAAGGATAAGCAGTGTAGATAATGGCTGGATGGATGGATATTATTGACTGAGGAGGCCAAGTGCATTGAGGTTTGTGGATTTTGTGTAGAGACAGTGGGGTAATGGGACAATTTTACATTTCCATGGTGCAGAATGACCCTTGACTGTATGTAATTTGGTTATAATCGGTGTTGACATTTTTTCTTGTTTACACAGTGAGCTCCGGGGGCTTTCCTCAGGTGGCAGGTGACCAGAATACAGTGGAAAATCCTGTTTACTCAGGATATCACATCTAATGCTCAGCTCAATGTCTTGGGACGGAGAGGACCAGGAAATGGATCTCTTACTCTTTTGAGGATCCTGTCCACTGCTCCTGTGAGTGGGGTGGTGTGGAGCTGACCGGTGCCTTTGGCCTTGCTCCTAGCTGGATCCATGGACCAATGGGCAGAGTTGGAGAGGTGGCGCCTTGCCATGGAGCAGACGACTCCAGATCCGCCACGGCTGTCGTTGTGGCAGATTCAACAGATACTCAGCCTCCTGGATTTAATATAGAGTGGGTATTTTTTTCTATGGTAGCCCTTAGAGCCCAATACACTGCAACTGAATAAAACACCTGCAAATAGGTAAAACACAAACACATTCAGAAAACTGAATAAAACAACAGCATGGACCATCAACTGGTATGGATGCTAACTTTTTGCCTTTTGCCTGAGATATGTAGCTTTAGCCTCAAACATCTATGTAGAACGAGCATTTAATACCATTTTACCTTGTAAATACTCGATAGTCGTCAGCCAAAGATGGAGTTTTCAACAAACCTCTCATGGTTAGTGTTAATTAGCCAGTTACATCTCCTGACAGTTGGTGGTTGGTGGACAAATCAGTGGTTGCCAGTTAAAAAAAGTCTTTCATCTTCTTCTATCTCACATCAAGGAGACAAAATTCAAATATATATGTGTATATATATATATATATATATATATATATATATTATATTATAAACATGTGGCTGTAAATCTGCTGCTATTAATATTGGTCCAGGATTAAACAGTCAATGTCTGTTCTGTTCAATTTTCCGTTGCTTGTTGTCTCTACCTTGTTTTGTCCTAATCAATCAGAAGTGAGTGACGTTTTAGTCCCATTTACATCATTTTCAGTCAATAAAGCTAGAGAAGCCTATAGCCATTAAACAGATTAAAGAAATATGACCATTTAAGAGTTGTAAGCCCTCTTACATCTATGGCCATTTTCCTTGCTCTAGCTCTGGATGATGACGTCCATTCTTAATTCTACCCACAAAGATAACACTGACTCAGTCGGTTTTTTAAACCAGTGAAACAGCCTTTAAGGAACACAACACCAGACTAATTCACATGGCTGAAAACATGAAGGTGTGTACAATGACTCTGGGACTGGTCTTCAGGGACTGATCATGTGCTGTTAGATACAATATCATCAGTCAGTCATGTTCAGGAACGGTTTGGACTTATCATATACTACATTTCCTTCTCAACTTGCCTTGACTTCTTCTTCTTCTTCTTCTGTGTCATGTGGTTATTTCCAACATTTCCCAGAATGCCTTTTAACAATAGCCATATGAGCAAGAGCTCAACAGTCAAAGTAAGAGCAGAGACTTCGCATTTCACAAATATAATGGGTCGTGTGGCTGCATAAATAGGTGTTCGAGCCTCCTGTGTTTGAGTGTGTTTCAGAGAGGAACAGGATTGTCCACACACGCTATAATGCAATTTCTCATCACTTAAGCCTCCTGTATGAAGCAGACAGTGAGTCTGTTCAGTGTGAGAATAAAGCGTAGGAGATTGCATTATGCTGTGTGTGGGCAGTTCTTTTCTTCGATAGTATTTTGTTCTGACCGGCAACCAATTATGAGAATTAACTTGAACGTGGATTCAACCAAAAATGATGTTGCTTATTCATGTTTTGTTTTATAAAAAAATTCTGATATAACACATGATAATAGGCCATTAAAGGGAAAATTCACATTCATAAGTGTATATCAACAAGCTCCCGTCTCTATTCACTTCAGTAAAGCTGCTGGGAATGATGGCACAATCATAACATCCATCTATTCTGAAGGAACATCTGTCATTCTCATATTTTTGTCCATTAGTGCTCACGATAACGTTCTACTTGGAGACTCTGTGAGAGTTGTAGAGATTTAGGGAACAGCAAGGCTCGTGTTTGCTTGTATATTCTGGCAAGAATGATGTCGGACAGGGTGAAGAGCAGCGGCCTCCTACAGATTAACAGCTACAGTTTAACAGAAATCATTTTTCTTGAGTCCAGCTGAAAGTAAAGTAGATAAAGTAGTCCCTTGGAAATCCCTGTTGCTAGAAATAATCTCGATGTGGCATGGTTCCTCTACTTACTTGAAAAAAGGAAGAAAGAAAAATTCACCATCAAGCTACAACACTGATGCAGAAGTGCATTTTATATTTTATTTAGCTGTGTGCCAGTGTGTGTATACACTCTTTGTACATTCAGCACAAAATCTGTGATAGTTTTTAAC
>NW_019525129.1:1133294-1176582 GCF_002814215.2 Seriola lalandi dorsalis | reverse complement strand
AGACTCTGGATCACTGTGGCATGTGGTACATGCTATGTTTTTGTCAGTAATCCCAAAATTACAGGGGCACTACAGTGTTTTTGTATTGCACACAAAGAAGGACTCAAAAGAAAAAGATTAAAAACACACACACGCAAGGCAGGTGTAATAACTAGAGACCATCTCGCGTCAGGATCAAAGCAGCTGCAACACCCCTCAACATGCTGACATGCTGAAACATGAGCACTCAGCCGTCATTACTACATTATTGATACATTATTACATGAGGAACCAGTCGTTACTATTACAGTATTACATGAGGAACCAGTCGTTACTGTTACATTATTACATGAGTGCTATGTCATTATTATATTACTCCATTGTTACAATACCATCCGTTCTGTCACAGCTGGTAATCAATAGGGAACTCCATTTTACTTTATTTATTTTTTTTTTTTTTATTAGTTTTTTTGAATACCACATTCAGATCAGTGAGAAACCCTAAAATCCGCTTATTTGATATTGCTAATGACAAGCAATACAAAATAGTACCACAAAATTGTATCATCTACATAAAAATGTTGTTGTGATTCGAATGATATCATGTTTTAAAGGAGTAGAGATATTAAAGCTGGGGTAGGAAGTCATGTTTTGGTATTTCTGGTTTAGCATGAAAGAAGGTGATTTGTAGCTATGTTGAATGTTGCTAGTAGTTTAGCATTCTGCTAACTGTAGCCAAAGGCTGCAGCTGAGTTGCTTGGTTGGCGTGTATGCATGTGCCTGAGAGGGGACAGATGCAGGAGGGTGACTGTATTGTCCAATTCTGGAGTTTTTTATTTTCTTTTTCTTTTTCCAGATTTCAACCTACCTCAGCTTTACCTTAATGCACTGTGAGAGAAGCAGTGGATCTTAAATGGACCTGAGGCACACCTCTATTAATCTGTAAGATCAGCAAAGCATGTGAGCCAGTTTGAAACGTTTATTATGTTTATAATGAAGGTTTTCTGCTGTTGCCTCCAAACCCAAGCCACGATAACCCTGATCACATTACTGTGACAACTGTTTTCAAAGGCCGAATACAAATAGTCTGTATGTGTAAAATCAGTGGAGTGCAGCTTTAAGTTGTAGATTGTATTTGTCTTCATATATATATTTACCATGTGTGTTTTTAATAGAAGGAGGTGTGTGAAGTCTGAAAGCACTTGTGACTGTCTGTGACTGTCAGTCAAACATCCAGCCAACCTTGTTTCTAAACCTTTGTGAGTCAGTTCGCCTCATTTCCAATGAAAGGACAAACCAGTGAGTACATGCCACGATAAGACGCATGTCCCCCGAAGTTTCTGACAAACACACATTCTTTCTACATTTACATGAAGACCGTGTGTTTGTGACAGAGAGAGAAGAAATAAGTGGGCATTGAAAAATGTGTGTTCATACTTGCAGCTTTTGTGTGTGTGTGTGTGTGTGTGTGTGTGTGATTGTAGTTCTTTGAAGAAGAAAGGTGATGTATTGGTCTCAACTGTCTCACGTCATTCTCACAAACACACCTCCAGGCCCAGAGCCATTCCTGTGATATCACACCAATCTAGCTCACCTGCTTGCCCTTGCTCTCCTCTCCCTGGAAACTCTCTTTATGTGTCCTAGTTAAGCTGTACTTCACTCCTGCTCCACTCCATAAACTGACACTCCATTGCAAACAGATAAAAACCCGTCCCTGTCAGAGTGCCCCCCGGGTGCTCAGGCTAAAAGCGTTACTCGCTACATCTTCTTTCACAGTGAAAACGGTAACAATTTGTGTGTAAATGTTTGTGAATGAATTCTGAAAACCAGCACTCTGAATTAGGTGAGGCAGCTGATATTAGCCTCAGTGCAGGTATAGTGCTGACAGACATGCTTCCTCAGATTGTGAGTTAGCTGCTGGAGAGGGTTTACTGTCACTAGCTGACAGCTACAGGCAATGGCAGAGTTTGTGGTGTGACTTCATCATCACTGAGCCCAAGATCAATATGGCTTCCTGACTGGAGGCAATACACAGAATGTGAAACAAGTCTGTTTCCATAACAGTAGCATGCTTCTGGTTTTAAAGCTGCACTAATTGGAAGAACAATCGTTCAAATGACCATGTGTAACATGAAAGGTGTCCTTCATATGGAGACAAATTATCACTCAAACTGCAGTTCCCCTCAGATCTACATAGCACTTTTGCAGGGCAGGACGTATAATCTGGGATGTCCCTGACTGACTGACTGAATGACTGACTGATTGACTGACTGAATGACTGAATGACTGACTGATCATATTTCCACCTCTGGTCACCTGAGTGCCTCGTCACTGAGTTGGAGTTAATGGATTAAACAGGTTGTATTGAAGTCCACTGAGCCGCTCTGGTTTCCCTTCAGCTCAGGGACTGCAGGGAAGAGGAGGAGCGCTTCCAATACACTGAGCCTCGCCTCCATCACAGTAATCCAACTACTTTCATTCCATGTATCATTATTACCGAAGGAGGCAGAGGAATAACTAAACATAAAACACACAGAGCAGAGAGAGCAGGAGAGAGAGAGGGAGAGAGAGAAGTCATCAGTAACGAGGCTTCGTACTAACGACTATGACCAACTCTACATATCAAACACAGGGAATTAGACATAAAGACCTGCCTCTAATAAAAGTCTGTTACGTTCTGGAGTTGAAGTAAATAAAGACTAAACTATTGTGGATCCAGATGGAGGCTGTGTGAGAAACTACATAAGAAAGATAGTCTGTCTCTTCTAACTTTCCCTCTGAGTGATCACGTTACAGTACGTACAGCTGAAATCACAGCTCAGTCTTTGTCTTTCATTTATGTGTTTGGTGACTTTGTCAGACTATGTTGGTTATAAAATCAGGATTGGACTATAGTCAGTCCAGACATGTACTAAGGTTTGGTCCTAGTCTAGTTTTTTTTTTTCAGTTTTCTGGCTGACAAACTGCTCTTATCTATCTTGTTTTCAACAACAAGAGAGGTGAGATAAATCCACTGTACACCAGCAGCCCAGCACCAAACAGCAAACTGACAGAGTTCACTTAAAGGACTAAATATTGGACAGAAACATGTTTCCCATAACAATTAAATAAGGAGATAATATGTCAGTGTTGTGTTTACAGCTTGAAGCTGAATTTCAACTTTTGACCAACTGCAAACAATCTTCACACAGCTGACCTTCAGGGGAAGCTATTGTCTTATCTGTGGTGCACCATTTGATTTTATATAACCCTGCTTTGCCTCTGTTTCATGAACAGTTATATCAATAACACTTTCAAACTTTATCGAGCCATATATAGGATGATGGCACAACAGAGAGGGACTGGCCAACAAGCTTCCCCTTCCAAAAATCTACATTTTCCTACACAGAGTTTTGATACAGTAAAAAGAACTTAGTTAAACACTGTGTGAATAATGTGTGAATATAACATTCTCTGAAAATGTTACAGCCATTTCATATATAATGATTCAGTTAAAATGTTCCTTACTGACATTTTCATTCATCTCTTGCTACAGTGCCAGAATTTCATTTGGGCAAAACAGAGGAATCTACAGAATCTAAATGAGCAAGGAAGCTCCTCTTCATCGCAGCCGTGCAATCATTATATCTTCACTCTGTCGTGGTGTGTGTGACATTGTCCTCCTTTGAGTTAGCGTTGAACCATTTCACCAGAGGCACCTTCAGGTGTGTTACTCTATGTCACATTCTTGCTGCCCTATTTAATTGCTCTTCCTCTCCCCATGTATTTTTATTGCCTCCCTATTAACTCAACTTTGAATCCGCTCCTACGCCCTGTTTTGATGGCAGTAAATCAGCTCTGAGTGACCATCTGTCACCGAGTCATTGTTTTGCAAGTCACAAATAAGTCTCAGGTTTTAAAGTCAAATCTAAATGCTAAACTTTGAGTTTTGAGTCCTAAACAAGATGTAATGTCCTCTTCACCGAATATATGTGCAATATCAACAAACAACAACAATACCAACAATAACCGTGGTACGTGGAGACACAGGGAAATTGAGCAGCTAAAGTTTGCTGTATTTTAGTTATGGTTTTGGAATTAGAACAGAAGCTGTTGCATCAGAGTCTCAAAGAGACACGCTGTTGCCGTTCCACTGCATGCTTCTGTCTGAGCTGCTGGAACAGGTTTGTTGTGCTGCTGCTGCTGTGAGTTCAAATACAGCAGAGCAGTGTTTCCCACAGGTCGAGAATTCACCTGTGGTGGTGGGTGGAGCAGAGTGTGACTGGTGTGTATTCAGAGACTAATGCAGTTTAGAGAAGGACACCTCACACGTAGGTCATTTGTCACCTAGGTTCTTTTCCTGTAGCTACAATTTACTGATGACCTTAAACACCTCACATATTGACGATCGGTAGGTTTGTCCCAAGTGCAGCAACTCATACGGGTGTGTGGCCATAAATGAGTTAGTCTGAAAACAGTGAAATAAGATGAAACTGAGTGAAAAGTGAGAGATTTTTCATCTACCTGGACGAGCCGCTCTAGTCAAGCCTGTACACACACTGTAGAGTTCTTACAAACTTTACACAGCAGGGTGGTGTGTTCCACGTTGAACCATTTCCATGTCAGTGAGGCAACATGACTTCCTTTCTTTGTCATCTTCAAGCGGCTGCCATAATTCAAGCTTGTTGTTGACCTGCAAAACTCAGATCTGCAGGCATCTCCAAGGAAACGCTGACATCCTTTCACATTCTATTTGTGGTGGCAGCTTTATGTCTTCAACATCTATTAAAATCTACATGAATGATTTCACCTGGACATATATGGGGCAAAATTAAGCTTTGTGAGTGATTGCACATAAGGACATAACTGGTTAAACAAGGCTTATGGTTCAACTGTCATTTGCTGTGATTTGTATCTTATCCATACCCTTATTGATCTGGCTATTACTACTATTACTGGTTTATTACATTCTTTTTGTTTTGTTTTTTTTATTATCATTTAAAAAAAAAAAAAAGAAATTTCAGAACAGGATTAAAATTGATTTATATTTGAAACACAATTAAATACTGTTTATAGTGCAGCAACAGCAATGTTCATAATCACAATGAACTCATTTAGAAAGAATGAAGAGCACAGACTTCAGTCAGTACCGGTGCTCCCTCCTGTCCCCTGTTCTCCTCCCTCTGCTGCTGCTGCTGCTGCTGCTGTGACTCACTGCCTGCAGGTAGCGCTGGTAGAGAGAGGTCAGGCTGGTTTTGCCTCAGCCAGTAGCTGCGTTTACATGGATTCACCACATTTTAACCTAAGACATTCAGTCAGACGACAGACAGACAGCTTTCATTTCAGCTTCTTCATAGCAATTCGCTATTAGCTTAACCAGCGCTGTGGTTGTGTAAAACATGTCCTGAGACAAAACAGCTGAAAATATCACTTTCCTACATGTTTGTTGAACAGGTGGTTTGATAAAGTATTTATTGGCCTTTTACTTTGTATTGCACAATAACAAGCGTAGTTGTTGTCGACTAGAGTAACCCTCCATCTGCACTTACCCTGGTTCACTGTGTCCAAACACCACAGCCTCTCTGCTCTGCTGTTTGCTCTGTGTGTGTGTGTGTGTGTGTGTGTGTGTGTGTGTGTGTGACAGACAGCAAAACAGAGAACAAAGACGCAACACAAATCACAAATAAGTCAATTTCATGGGGAAGAGAGTTTTTTTAATCCTTGGTCTTGATGTAAGCTGGTGTAAATCCAGGTGAGGTGATGAGTCATTGGTTTTGATGTAGGAGTCGAGTTGTGAGTGTTTTTTGATTTTTGAAGTCGAGTCGAACTAACACAGACCGGAGTCCACACCTGTGTTATCTGCAGGAGAAATGATGTGAATGTTTTCTGCAGTGTTAGAAGGTCCCCCAGTTAGAGTGAGGACAGACAGTCAAACACAGCCGCAACCTGACCACGTTCCACTGGTCTGATTTGGGTCCACGTTATTAAAATCCCAGAATGCAGTGTTCTGCAGTGAATTTGTCCATGGATGCGGATTAAAAACTAATGTTAGGAATCTGGTGACAGCTGTTTGACACAGGTCTGCTATTGTGATCCCAAAGAGAGGTTCCTCTGTGGCTGGATAATAGGAAGCCGTGATGGTTCACAGCAGTGAACCCGTGCAGTGTTAGCCAAGGGCTGTGGAATGTGTGAAACTTGCAGAATGTGTGTTTCATTGCATTGTGAGTGGTCTGGAACGTGTGAACAGCATTTTTTCTGTTAATAATGCCAATGTTTATCCGTCTGGTGTTGTTCATCTCAGCCCCAATTTACTTAATGTTTGCAAATACCTTATATCGTGTATGTTTTAACCAACTTGGAACACTACATGGTTGAGGGAGGTCACATTAAAACAAACCGGCAGTTATTAAATATCCCACAGGTTCCACAACTAAAGGAATGTGAGACTCGTGCTACAGAGTGAAAGAAGGGGAATTATCAATTATCCAGGGAAGGAAGGGAATATAAGGGGATTTTTCTAAATGTGTCACTCAATACAAACGCCAGAGTTTTCAAACTTGTTTTACATTTTTATTCCTCAAGACTGTTTCCCCAAAACAGCTCAAACTACAGCGCAAACCAGACTGTTTACCCTCCTCATCAGCCTCCAAGCTCACAAATAACAAATTAGACTCCAGCAAAGTTTCTAAGGTAGTGGAAGTATTCCAACTCCATTACAAGTCATGGCAGGGTCAACGGATTTCATATCAAGGCTGGAATACATCCTTGGTCATAAAGATGTTTTTTGAATAGTTTAAACATTAAACATTACGAGCTCCAGTCATTTGAAAATACTTTGTGCCTATGAAAACAAGTCCACATCAGTATTTCAGGTTGTTTTGTTTTCATAAAGATCTCTCTCTCTGCCAAAACCTCCGAACCAAAGGAAAGAAATGTTCAATCTGTTCTTTGTCTGTTTCAATACAGCTCAACTCATGGGGCTCTATCTTACACCCAGTGTAAAGCGCAACCAAGTGTCTTTGCTAGTTTAAGACCGACACTGTCATTTTCCCATCAAGTGTCCACGTTGTTTAAACAGCAAATACATTTGCGCCCATCTGTGCGCCCACGGGTGCGTTGGTCGTAAGATAAGGTGTGGTCAGGAACATTGCGCATCGCTATCTTGAGGCAGAGGAAAGTGATTGACAAAGACGGACTATGTCTTAGATAGAATAAACAGTCAGGCTTCAGATAGACTGAGTCTAAATTCATCTGTTGCACAGATCAGTTTAGCTCTCGAGTATCTTAAACTGGACTGTGATACAATGACTTCTGGGTAAATTAAGACTTTTTTCAATATGAAAAAATACGGCCGACCAAGGAACTGCAGCCAACCACTCGGCTCCATTTACCCCAGCAGAAAATGTTTGTCATTTCGAGGAAGTCGACAGTTACAAGAGTGAATGAAGAATGTAACAATAAAAAGAAAAATCTGATTTGGTCTCTAAAAACTCTTTCCCTTGTCTTTGCTCTCTCCATAATAATGTTAAAATGGCAACTAATGCCTACAGGCTTTAAACACTCTTTCCCATCTCCATAGCAATGTTAGCAATGTTTCTTGTTGTTGGGTGCTACTACTGCTACAGATCTGAGTTATCCTGGGACTTAGGTGTCTAATGTTTTTGGCTTAAAATGAGTAGACTGTTAAAACAGAGCCGTTCATTTGGTTGTTATTTACAAAGAGAAAGACAGACAGTTGTCTTTTTAACTGCACTGCCATAGACAAAGACTTTATGGGCAACCTTTAGTCATTGTTTTCCCAAAGCTCTGTGAAAAGAGCATTTTCTCATGTGTCCATTCTGAGTGTTTTCACAAACCTCAGTTTTTGGATTGAAAAAACAAAAGCAACGTGGTGTTTTCATTTTCAGCCAGCAGAGAGTAGATGTTAGAGGTCTGCATGTGTCCAAAATGTTTGACCCAATTTGGAAGAGACCAATGAAAATCCTGCCTGAGCTAAACATGGGAAGAATGATCCAAAAGTAAAAAAAAAAAAAATGTGTCAAACTTCAGACAACATTTATCTTCTGGAGGGATTCAACAGTTTCAACCTCTTCCTCCTCTTATTGCTTCCTCCATAACATCCATGCTATGTTTCCCTTTTTTTTCATTCGTCAGCAGTCTTCTGTTTGTTACCATGGAAACATGGCTCTTAGTTCAGAGTTAACCTGGGGCTAGGGTGGGATTTAGACTGACCTAAGTCTGCAGTCCTGTCTAAAACCCGATTCAAACAAAGAGAGACCACAGGCACAGGAACACCACCCAATCCAACTGGACTGGATCTCATTTTCACCCAGCCTCAGACTCAGGTCCCAGTTGGGTTTCTGTTACTGGGAACAGGATGGACCTGGATGAAGGTGTATGTACAAAAAGAGAAAGAGAAACAAAAGATGAAAAGGTGAACTCAACATTGTCGGGTTCTGTTGGTACGTTCCATCTGCTCTATATAAGACACACTCTCTTCCCGAGGCTCATTCACCTGATGACAGATGTGTTGACAGATGTTTCACAGCCACTACACACTGTCTGCCTGCCTGTCTGCCTGGCTGTCTGTCTGCCTGTCTGCCTGTCTGTCTGTCTGTCTGCCTGTCTGCCTGTCTGTCTGTTTGGATGTCTGTCTGTCTAACTCAACACACTGTGCATGACATTCCACAAGTCCAGCCATTTGAATTTCTCTCTCTCACTTTCTCTCTCTCTCTCACACACACACACACACACACACACAC
The DNA here is from genome assembly GCF_002814215.2 of Seriola lalandi dorsalis. Lineage (NCBI taxonomy): Eukaryota > Metazoa > Chordata > Actinopteri > Carangiformes > Carangidae > Seriola > Seriola lalandi. The sequence continues at coordinate 1,167,862 of NW_019525129.1, read as the reverse complement.
AAACAGCTCAGTTATTGTGTGTGTGTGTGTGTGTGTGTGTGTGTGTGTGTGTGTATGTGTGTGTGTCCCGAGGGGCCAGTGCAGCCTGACCCTTGACCTTTCCCATGATTCTACTCTGCTCCTTGCCTCTGGACAACATTTTAAACTCCATAACTGTCCTCAACTGTCTGTCATCTCACACACACACTTTGGCAAATATAAACATCACCAGCACCAGCAGCCATACACTCTTCCAACACATTTTAATGCCACTGAGCAGCGTCACAATCATCATCATCATCATCGTCAGCAGCAGCAGCAGCAGTAGCATCAGGACAGTCTATTCTATTGTCAGACAAACAGCCGCTGCCAGAAACAGCTCAGGCCGCCACTTTCACCTGTTTGATTGGTTGATGTAATATTCCTAATCTGACTTTATTGTTGAAATATGATTTTATTCTCAAAATTACGAATGAAATCTGATTTTATTCTCGATGTGTGATTACCTGCCAGTCAAAACAAAGTGTGTGTGAAGATACAGTTTTAGGACAGTCCAGCTAAAACTAATGCAATTTATTACAATAACTCTACAACTCAACAGTAAATCTTACTTTCATGAAGCTCTGGGTTTAGTTGAGTTGTACTGCACTTCACCAAGAGCTGCTTTTTATATTTTGTCCATTCTATTTATGCCAATGAATCTAAATATTAGAAACTCCTCCCATTATTTGTTTTTATTTGATTTTACTCAACAACATACACAAAACACATAAGATAAAATATTTACAAAACAAAAAAAGTAAAGAAAAGAACAAAACCAAGAAACAGATTAAATTCAACATCAGATCTGGACATTTGAAGACAAAAAATATAAAAAGAAAAAAAAGATAAATAAAACATGACTGCCCCAAATTGTTTTAACAACAACTGAAAGGAGAGTTGATAAGATTTAAATACTGTAGATATTTTACAAATAATACATTTACTTTAAGCCCTGTGATTTGCAAAGGGGAGCTCTCATGGATCCAACTTGATCCAACCACAGACAGTAATTAAGGATGGATGAAGCCTCTGTGAGGTCACTCACATGTTTCTGAAGCTCAGTCAGCTGCTCCACCGTCGCCATCTTGGCAATGTCTGACTCCACCCCTAACTCTCATCTAGCAAGCATATGCTTGCCCACCTGTCACTCAAAGAGGCCACACCCTCAATTATTCCATAAATATTAATAAAATGTAAGGTAATAAAAAACAGGTGAGTTATATAAACAGGTGTCATGAAGGAGGAAATTAGCTTTAGACACCAAAACAGTTTTTGTACCAGGCTGTAAACATGTTTATTTCTGCTGTAAAGTTGGACATTTTAACATGGGAGTCTATGGGGACTGACTCACTGTTGGAGCCAGACTCTAGTGGTCGTTAGAGGAACTGCAGCTTTTAGCACTTCAGCGTTGATTTCATGTTTCAGCCTCAGAGGTTGATGTTTGTTTCCAACACAACACACTGTTGCCAGCTCATTGTTTGTCTCCTCAGACCACTGCTGACTGGGAGCCCCCACCAGGCTTGACCAGCCTCCACCACCAGACCCTGTCCATCTGTCCTACATCCAACATGTTTATTATGAGCTCTGAACAGACCTTGACATGTGCCATTATTACAAGATGATAATAGTGGACATAATGTGTTGGCTCATTGGTGTATGTTTATTAGTGAGGAGTTGCAGTGGTGTTGAACTGGACTGCATTTCATTGCATGAGAGAGGAAGAATATAAGAGATGCATTTGACTATAATGCAGTAAACTGGTCATTGTAATCAACATAAAGGAAGAATATGGGCTGGAGCTGTTTAATTTACAGGTGTACCTAATAAAGAGGCCAGCTTTGAATTTTAGTTTACTCCTGTAAAGACAATGTGACGTTTGAATACATTTCTGGTGCACTGTGGAAGGTCAGTCCACACAGACAGTGGCTGGAGTCTCTGTGTGCTGAGTCTCCAGGTGAGGTTCACTGGTGACTCTGAAGGTGTGAATGTGATTGTGAATTGTTGCCTGTCTCTAAGTGTCAAACCCTGTGACTGGCGTCCTGTCCAGGGTGTCCTGGGTACAGGAAAGATGGACTTTGGGTAATAATTCCTTAAACATAAAAAAAAAAAAAAACATTGTTAAATAAATCAAATGAATCAGTGCAGTTTCATTAATTCACAACGCTGCTGTTAAATTAAAACTTATATAATTTATTGTTTCTTAATAAGTTGAAAGGTTTAGTCACAACCATCAATTTCACCACATAAATCAACTGGCAAATTTACACTAATTCAGTGAGTTTGCTGTCAGCTGTTGGCTGATTCATGTGCTGTCTGCACATGTCTCAGTTAAAGATAAGAAACCACTCTGTAACTTTGATGTTTGTAGATAGCAGCTGTTTAGGTGGGTGGTCTTGCCTCACATCAACTTCACACCAGTAGCTCACAGATAAGTTCAGCTGTGGTTGAGTGCAGGTGAAGTGAACAGACAGTCGCATCCTTGTTTCTGGTTTTGAAGCATGTTGTGAAGCTGCAGGCACGTGTCTCACATTTACCAACAAACATTGCTGTTAAAGTCCATGTAAAACAATTCCCTGATGTTTTGCATGAAAGCAGGGTTAAATTGTTTAGTGCCGGGTGCAACATTGTGGTGGGACAACAGGTAAAGAGCTGCCGGAGCCACCGGAACGACACTCCGCTACTTTAATCTCCAGACGAAATAAAAAATATCTACATTTCACATAATCCGCTTTATTTTTATATACATTTTAAGCAGTTGAAGATCCAATCATCACTAAAGAGTCTGTCATGTAGAGAGCCAATAGAAACAAGTGAAATGGTCAAAGTTGTGTATTGATTGATTTCCAAACATCTTTCACACAGCGAAAAAACATTCCACCTGAAAAGTGTCTGGTAGCCTCTGAGCTACTCGGTGAATTTAACCGTTAATTAGAAAAGACAGGAAACATCCTTTCATTCATCATTCACTCTTGATGAAACTGTATCAGCGGCAGGAGTTGCGGGGGTGGGGTGGACACCCTGACGCCGCAGCGAGAGTCATCATGTAGCGGTCGTCTTGTGTTGGCATATCAGTTTGGGTGGAGGTGGGTTTAAAATTAAATACATCATGGGCTTATGTATTTTTAGATTCTATCACTTTAGTTTTAGTTTTCTGTCGAGAAATCCCATGAAAATGTCGCCATTAATGGATGTTTTGTCTGCAGGAGCAGCAGCAGAGCAGAGGAGCAGAGGAGGAAACAGGTGCACTGTCAGGGTTTGTGTTATTAAATATACAGTATTATGGATTAATTATAAGTTACTAACTTATATTTAACGTGACCATTGTCCACCTATTCTGATCTTAACTTGTAAATTATTTTAACAGGATAATTTCTTACTAGTTACAGTCTTTGATCTGACACTGCACAGTTAAATAAATATGTGAATGTAAATTCAGATCTTATTGCCTTTTTTGAGGTTTTATAACATTTCAAATGTGTCACTATCTAACCACCTTTCTATCTGACGTTCTTTACTCTCTGTTTCTTCCTGGCAACACATTCACTTCCCTTTCAGGAACACACATACACTTGAGTAAGTGACTACTGGGAAAAGGAGGAAGAGAAAGGCTGCACCTTAACTGATAATACTCACAGCTGACTCATTTCACTTTGGCTTAATAAACTCTGCTATTATGTTAGAGCCCATCACAATGTGGCATCAAATGGTTTTACATTAAGGCTTCCTCCTTCTACCTCCCTAGTGGAAGAGCCTATTGTCCCGCCACTGAGGTCTCTGCATGATGCAAATGACAAGCACTGTTGAACCGTGGCAAAGGAGAGAGCAGCTTTGAAGCAGAAGAAAGAAAAAAAGAGAAGCAGGAAAACAAGAATGTCTGGCAAAGTGGGGCGTCCAAAGAGAAGTCAGTCAGGAAAAAAAAAGAAGAAAAACACAGATGAAGGAGAGACAAAAAATGGGAGGTAGGTAGAGAGGAGGAGATGTCAAGAAACACAAAGCAGAAGAAGAGAAATGACAGGGTGAGAGACAGTAAAAGAAAAAAAAAGATTCTCTTTCTCACGGACCCATTTTCCTCCGGACTGAGTGGCTGTCCGGTTGTGCGCACACCACACAGCTTCTCTGGCTAACTACCTGACAAAACACAGAGGTACCACAGAACCCAGGCAGCCTGTTAGCACCGAGATATCAAAACGCCAGCCTGGTGAATCAGCTCTTGTGTGAGGGGTCCTGAAAGCACTGCTCTCCTCTGAGTCACAGCACCAGGTCTGTCAAGTGGCTCTGCCAAAGACAAACCTAGAGAAAAAGAGGATAGCTTTCAGGAGAGAAGACGTGAGAAACAAATGGCGGAGGCGGCGTGTGAGAAACGGCTCGACACGTGGATTCCCGCAGGGAGACTCTCAAAGCCATCGCAACAACTGAAGTCTATTAACAAAAGTAAAAACTGAAGTCACAGTTCAGTTTTCACAAACATACAGTGTAACAAAAGAAAACACATCAATGTAAACTTGGCACCGAAATACTGCCGTAAAAACTATATAGCCACAGACAGAAGAATCGGCACAAAGATGGTTATTTGTGTTTGTACCACCTCATCTTTACACTCAGCTTCACCACCACTGGAAACTTGCAGCACAGTTAACACTGTAATATTTTTTACTATTAATGGTATTTCAATGTTCCCCTGTTGAGTTGTTGTGCATTAACCTGACTCCTCCAGAAGTGGAAAACTCATGTCAGTGTTTTAATGTGCCTTCCGTGATAAATCTAAAGATCACCCCATGCTTTTTTTGTGTTTTACACTCCCTGTGTCACTAAGTGCTTCCTGGTTTCACTGTAGACAGATTGCCTCTGCTTGTTTCTGTGGATGAGCAAATAAAATCAATGAATCAATAAATAAAAACAATGTTGTTTCCTTCCTCATGCCCGGAAAAGGATTTCTGTTCAGTCAAGGTCTGATATCAGCCTGATGAAGACAGCTTGACCGCTCGCTGTCCTTTCAGGACGTCAGACGCCGCTGACAGACAGACGGACAGCTGGGTCTGACAACAGAGGGCGGAGGAGGAGTGGATTCAGAAGCACCGCTCACATCTGACTGGATCTGGATTCCCTATCAGAGTCTACAGCAACAATAGCAGCTTGAGGCACAGCTACAGTAACATTAGTAAATGCTAATGTCAACATGATATACAAGCATGCTAGCATGATCACCGTGGCACATGCTTGGCCCTCAGAGCAAATACAAACACACAACGGAAGTGTTTCCAGGGGACACTAAAAAGTGATGAACTTGTTGTTCAGTGCTTTTTACTTCAAAAGTCACAATTGGGCATCGAACAATAAGTGGTTCAACAGTTTTTTTATAAGTTATTTTTTGCCTCAATTCTGATAGCGATGGAGAGAGAGAGAGAGAGAGAGAGAGGTTGATATGAAGCAAAGCCCTCACATATACCCCTGCTTGTTCCTCGTGGAAACACTTCCATTGTGTTGTGAGCATCTGCAGCTCATGTGTTGTCAAACTGATGACGATGTTTTCCGAAGTTGTTTGTGTTTTGTCTGTATGTATTTTCTTAAGCTGCAGTGTGTTGAGCTTTTAGGGCCACCGTACCATTGTTTCCATCTTACTTCACCTTATCTTTAACATGTTAGCATTTTAACAGTTGCTAATTAGAGCTGATGGGAATGTCATCAGTTTTGCACGTGTTTAGTCGTAAAGCAATCAACAGATCCAGGATCAGCAGAAGATTCATCGTGTTTACTGGTTATGGTCAGTGCTACACCGAGCCGCTGACACTTAGGTCGTCTCATGTTGGGCTTGAAGATAGATTTAGAACAGAAACATAGCACTAATACCCTACCTTTATTGCTGGTTATTTATTTCTACTTTTATTTCTGGTTTTACTAACTTCCAAACATCTCCTCTGTTTGAGTATCTTATGCTGTCTTTATCACTCTGTCGTTATCTTTGCTTTCCGATCTTCAGTGTTTCCTCAGTGCACATTTATGAGATTCATGAAAGCGGTTCCTCAGTTCCTGTTTTATCCTGTCTTATTTTTATTGTTTTTATTTATTACTTGGTCATGGATTGTTCTGTGTGTAAATGGGTGTGTGTGTGTGTGTGTGCGTGTGTGATGGGGGCGGGGGTTTTATTGCTTTTAAAGCGCTCTGTGTTACAGTGTTTGTATGAAAAGTGAAAATAAAGTGTGATTGATAGATAGATAGATTGATTTCACTTTTGACCAAAGGGGTGGACTGACCCACCGACTGACCCCGGACCACCCCCAGGTGTCAGTCAGCCTTTAAACACCTCTACAGCAGAGAAGAGAAATATGTCTGTGTAGCGACCTGTGGAAGTTGTTACTTTATAGAAATAGAAACAAGTTGCCAAGCGAAAGCATCATCAGGATCTGGGTTGTTCGTCACAGACCTTCACAGCTGTGACACTTGCTCTTAAAGTGCACTCAAAGCTGAATAGTGTCTCTGCCACCTGTTAGGAAATCATTAGGCTCAGTGCATGTCATTCACATAGAGAACAGGTTGTTGTTCTTTGTCCTCTTAACTTTTCTTTGCCCCCACAGCCTCTCCTCTTTCTCAATGTTGCTCCCTCTTGAGTGAAAAATAAGATCCTCCAAAATGTCAAATTTGATGCAGGGACACAAATCATTACTGTCTGCTTTGTCATCCTCATTCTTCTCCGAGCACACAGCGTATTAGATCAGGAGAGGCTGAACACTGGCTGGTTTTGAAATGTTGTCTGGTGTAGTTGACAGCAGTGGATTGTTGCACTTTGATTTCATTAAACTGCGGAGACGGTGTAGCCGAGCATCACACAAAGGGAAGAGTAAGTCATTGTTATCTGCTCTTATTTTTCACAATGTAATCTGTGGAGGTATCTGGAGTTGTGAGAGGTGGAGAGGCTTTTGTGAAGAAATGTGGCTGTTATTTATCTAATAGAAATTTTTTGGGGGGAATGTGTTTGTGAGACTTAGAGCAAGTAAAAATGTGTTTTTGTGTGTGTGTGTGTGTGTGTGTGAGTCTTTATCACAAGCTGTTTTCAACGCATGCCTGTCAAAGCGCAGCGTATGATCTTACCAACAGCTCCAGATGGAGTCTGCTGGTGGGCACAACGCCTTCCCCACGTTAATCTGATAACTCCATTTGACAGACTCAGGAAAGACTTGCAACTTGACTTCAACCAATGACTCGTCACTTCACCTGGACTTGAGCCTCTGGACTTGAAAACAATTGATTCCTTATATGAAAAAGCTGTTTCCTTTGCATTGATTTATTTGTGGCGAGATGCCACAATATCAACACTGACGGCCACATAGTGATTTTGTATTTCTTCATTTACGGTCTCTTGCTTCTTTGTCCTCTCCTCTGCTCTCTGCCAGGGGCGGGGCATTTACTACATGGTCCACACACACACACACTCACGCACAGACACACACACAGCTTCACGCTGAGCCTGTGTGTGTTTGTGTTTGAGAATCTGTAATACAGCTGTGGTTCTGTCCGTGAGAGTGCTGTGTGTTAAGATCAGAAGAAGCCCCCTCCCCTCCTCTGTCACTTCAGGAGAAACATGATGTTTCAGGCAGTCTGAAAAGAGAGATGGTTTTTTTTACATTCAGTTATTGGTCTAATTCATTTTCGACTCTCCTGCAAGGCCTATGGCCTCTCTTGTAAAAGGTTATTGTGCAGAATAATAAGTGTGACTGAATCCAAGCCAAAGATGTAAAACACTCTGCAGTTTCAGTTCAGTTTTTCAGATTTCTGGCAACATATAGGTGAAAGTCAGTTCACTAGAGCTCATCATGTGGAAATCCAGCAACAACAGCCTTGGTCAGAAAGCAAACTGAAAACCAAGGGACCGCTCTGCCAGCGATGCAGAGCCGGGGTTGGATTTGTGATCTGGAATGAACGGCAGAGCGACCAGATGGAAGCCATTCCTGAAAAAGAGACACATGGCAACACGCCTCGATTCTGCAAAAAGGCTTGTGAAAGGCTCTGAGAGCATGAGGCAAAGCATTCAGTGATTAAACAAGACACTTGCATGAAGGGAACAATGAGGGGAGAACTACAACTACATAATTTATTGGACTGCAGCAGCCAGCGGGGCCCTGTTAATGCAAATGTCTATGACTGACTGACTGAGTGATAGAGTTGAGTGATCAAGTTACACCACTGGTCTGCCAACCAAGTGTTGGAGTTTCACCACTGGTCAAAATTAACTAGCAAATCAGTTTCTATTAGGGGGTGTTCACAGTCTGCAGTGGTGCCAACTTTGTATATTTGTTGCTAAATTTGGAGGCTTTATTTCTGAAAACATCTAGTTTTTCTATGGAGTAAAACTGTGAAAATAACCTTCAGTTCTTTAACCAAACTGAAATTAAAATTTGACTTCCTTTAAAACCAACCATCTTTTCTCACAAAGCCTTTTAGCCTTGTATTTAGACATTGATTAGCTTTTAAGGAAAATTTAATCTAAAGTAATTCTCTTACTCGACGAGTTATTCTGTCATAACAATTATCATCAAACACCATAAGCATCGTCACGGTGACATCAATGTATGGTGACATTATTACTCCTGTTTTGAGGTCATGTGACTTGGAGGAGAATGAATAACAGCATCTTTTTGGCAGGCTTTTTAGTGTCTCTGCATTCTCACTCCGCCTGTGTGTGTGTATGTGTGTGTGTGTGTGTGTGTGTGTGTGTGTGTGTGTGTGTGTGTGTGTGTGAGACTGCATGTTGTATTTTTAATACCTATGTACAAAGGCCAAGCCAGAGATGGCAACTCTAGCGGATTACCCAAACCCTCAGCTAGGGTGAAAAGAGGAACAGGAGAGGATGATGGGAGGGAAACCGTTGTAATTACAGCACAACACAACTGTTTCTCTCTCCTCCTTACTTGCTCTCTCTCTCTCTTCTGAGTAGTCCAATTCCATTTTTTTTGCTCATGTGCTTTTTAGCAGACTTGTGAAATGTTGCATTTCCAGTGATCCAGGCTCTGAGCACAGAAGCTTTAGCTAGTTTCCATTGAAAGTAGTTGTTTAGAGCAGTTTTCAACCACGTCCTCAGTTTCACACACTGACCACACATGGGTATGAGTCTTAAAGTTAACTGATGCTCAAGAATAGTCGAAAAGAGATAAATATTTAATGAATATACTGCTGGTGGCTGGCTACAAGAATCTTACCAGGAAATGGTCATCACAAGAGAGCCCAACTCTGAATGTGTGGACGGAAATTACAATGGACTTTTATAAAATGGAGAAGATAACAGCATTTGTGAACCATAAATTGGAACAATGTATCACATATTGCAAAAAAAATAATTTACTATGTAACGCCATATAGGCCTGATTTTATTTTCAGAAATCAATAATTTTGTTGTAATTTTGTTGTGAACTCCTTCTGTTCATGGATCTTTTTCATTGTCTTTTTTTTTTCCTCTATATGTTTACTCTGTTAAGAAGTATTCTGAGATCTGAGACGAACACAAGCATATGTCATGTACATTAAGTGTGAAATCTGAGATACATTGTATGGAAATATCTGTTTGATGCTGAATGTAAAAAAAATAAATAAATAAAAAATGCAAAGAGGTTGATAAATAATTGTAATAATAATTGAAATCCTCCTAAACCACAAAAACTAAATATGAGCACTTTTTATCTAACATTACATAACATAACAGCTAACATTAGCTGCTAGCTAATGTGATTTTATTACTTGTTGAGAGTGCCTGGTGAGCATAGTAGTCCTCACACATCTCAACCGTTCAGTGGCTCATCTTCTCCCCTGCCTGAGCAGCAGGGCTGTTTTCAGAGTGATGCAATGAAAATATAGCACATGTCATGCACACATGGGATATATGGGACCTATAAGTGAGCGGACTTTGATGCATAATTTGAGTGTACCTGGTTTTACAATGGTAAATCCTACATGGCTGAGACTGTGAGATTGAGTACATCAATGGCTGATGGATTGATGCAGAGGAGGAAGTGCAGGGAAACCATGCAGAGCTGCTAAAAATTTAAACAAGCCTGGTTGATCTAAACTATTAATTTAGGGTAGTGCGCTGAAAAATGGTTCAGGATTCCAAAGATTATTATTAATACGCCTGTTGGGACCATATTTTGAAGACATCAATCAATTAGTACAGACAAAACAGTCAGTGCTGAAAATAACAGAGATAAAGACTCCTCTGAAAACACAAATTAAAACAAACATAATACATAAAATATGTGTAAAACTTGCATGTGTAGTAAGACAGCATATATTTTAATATATTTTACCTCACATCAGATGCAAATGCTCTGGTGTTTGTTTATGTGACAAAGATAATAATTATGAATATCCAGCAATCTCACATCCAAGTAGTATCTGAAATGCATCAGCTACTGTCTGCACTTATGCCCCATGAGTCTCCTCTGTAGCAAACACTATATAGTGGGTGAGTAAGTAAGTGGACAAGTGGACACTCTGAACAAAGCTTATTTCTTGTCAAGCATCCCAGAGACTTGTTGTCACTGTGAGCAGCAGCTAGTAGCTAGAAACTAAAATCACAAATTGTAATTTTCACAGAGCAGTTCATGTACGGATTAAACAAAGAAAATAGGGAGTATTCATTTAGAAGGGCTTTTTTGAACTCAGGATAGAGGCAGGCTAAGTGTTTCCAACTGCTTTTAGTCTTTATGCTAAGCTAATCACCTCATTAAACAGACAGTTATTGAATTAAACCATAATTTTTAAACTTTGAAATATTATTTAAGCAAAGTTCTAGAACAGCTCCTTGTTCAGCTTCAGACAATATTTAACCTTGTAGAACATTTCAGATCTTTGCCCTCGGGCCAGGAGAGACCAGGACTTCTCTACTCTTTGCAGACGATGTGGTTGTGTTGGTTTCAGCAGACACGCATGTCGAGTGTGAACACAGGGGTTAAACACATGGGTTAGTGCAGTGGCAGCATTAAGGTGCATGTTGTACGGAACTGTTCTGGTGTAGAGGGAGCTGAGTCGGAAGGCCATTGACATTCCAGCCCTCACCTCTGGTCATCGTTTGGTGGTGACAGAAAGAATGAGATTGCAGATGCAAGCTGTTTCCTGCACTGTGGCTGAGCTTAGAGATATGGTAAGAGCTAGCTTAGATAGCTTGAGCTACCCCACACACACACACACACACACACACACACACACAAACACAAACACACACATACACATACAGGACAGACCCTGAACACGTCTCAGCTGGCTCTGTTTTTACCTTAACTTTTAAATGATCTTAAATGATACTTCAAACCATCTTTCAGCACAACTTAAAAATGTATTTTGAATTTTTTTTTTTTTTAAACAGCATTAATCAGCAGTCATCATTAGGGAAATTGCCTTCCATATCTAATTCAATCCATCATAATTTATGTAAATAGGAGCCTATAAATCCCTGGTTTATTCTCATCCCTGCATGCACTTCCTCTCCCCAGCCCTTCCCCCTGTCTCCCTCGCTCTAGCTCTCACTTTGAGTCTCAGTCCCATCATTATCACTGTCACTCTCTCTTGCTCTGTCACTGTAACTGTCACATCCTCCAGTCTCTTTCTTTTGTCACTTCAGTTCACTGATCACTCTTTCATGCATCCGTTTTTCTGGCTCTCGTTTCTAATTCACTGACCCACCCCCCCTCACTGGATTCCCTCCTCATTCGCCTCTACTTGTCTGCTTCTGTGCCCTCATTGGTGCCCCATAAACCCTGCGTGCCTCCATCCACATCTCTCTTCCTCTCTCTGTCTCTCCGTCTGTTTCCCTCCATCCCCTATTATGAGGAGAGAGCCGAACGGATTTGGGTTTTGTTGCTAGTCACTGTACGGTCATCAGAGTGTGTGTGACTGAAACAGTGCCTGCATGTGATTGAGTGTTTGTCTTTTTTGACTTATTTGTGCATGCACTCGGGGTGTGCACGCACATGAGCTCATGTGTGTGTTTGCTTTATCAGATGGAGCTCTTGGCAATCTGTTGCATCCTTCCTGTTTGAAGCTAGTGCATAAGAAGTGGGCCATGTTTGCAGGATTGACTCATGTAAATACTGGAATCTAGGGTGGGCCTGAACATCTGTACTCGCTGATTCCCAGGCTTATAAACCCTATATAATCCAAACCAAATCGTATGTGGCTCCTTTTTAATTATTAGCAAGCAGTTTCAGTGACCAGCAGTTGGAATCAGCTGGTAGTCACTATTCTTTTATCACTATCTTGATATGGAGCTTGAAGGTTTTTAACTAACCTTGGATATAGCAACAATTGACAATCAATCCAAACTCAAGGTGCCTGGTCTTTAAAGCTCCATATTTTCCTCTTCTCCTGTGTTTTATTTGAAGTGTTGATCCATAAGAAGATATATTTGTGGTTTTAAGAACCAAAAACCATCTCAGTGTAGTTTTAGATCTCCACTCTCAGGCTTCTCTCTGGAGCTCTAGTAACAACAGGTCATCAATCAGAATAGTAAGCCAATTAGAAGAAAGGAGGCTCTGACCCTCTCTTCTAATTGGGGCATGGTTACGGGGTGGTGACTGCTTTGTTGTGACATCACAAAGTTCCAGAAGTCCTGACGGCTGGTTTTAAGGCTCAGTTTCTGAATACAGGCTGTGTGCATTTCTCTGTGGACTGAGGCTTTGATACTTTCATAGTATTGATATAGAACCTAGACCTGATCTATAATCAAACAACACATGGACAGAGACCTTTATAATATATGGACTAATAGACTTCTATAATAAATATATTTATTAATGGTTTATTTAATGAGTGTTTATTCTGTTTTGGTAAATCCATTTTTAAATCTGAAGTATTTATTGATGGATTAATAGTTCATTTATGAATTCTTTTTACATTTCCTATTGTTAACGCCTATTAAAATATGAAATTAAGGAAATGCTCTTTTACTTTTCCTGCTGCAGAAAGTTGATGCATAATTTAAGAGTGTACCTGGCTTTACATCCACATTCAGAAGCAATAGCAACTCCTGCATGGATGAGACTGTGAGTTTGGACACATCAATGGCTGATGGATTGATGCAGGAAGTAAAAAGGAGGAAGTGCGGGGAAACCACGCTGAGCCTTTAACAGCTAAACATTTAAACAAGCCCAGTTAATCTAAACTATTTATTTAGGGTAGTGTGCAGCAAAGTGAAACAGTGATTCACAGGCATGGTGCATAAAAAAAGATGAAGATAAAGGGTTTGTGCAGGATTCCCAGGGATCTCACTTAGACATAAACATTTTGGAGAATTTCCACCGTGAAAAATAACAGGAGCATCATTCCCTCGAGCTACTGCAGGAGACACACTAACAGCACACAGGGATCTGTTCTCGTCTAAATGCACAGCAGAGACATTCACACAACACTCATTCATATTTAAACAGTTCATTGCCTCGTGGTTCCCTCCCTTTCGCAGTTGAACATCCACAGCTGAAGTCAGTTTTTTTTTCTTTAAGTTCAACAAAAGCACAGCATGAAATTGTCAGAAGTGGGTTTAGTAGATACAGAGGGCGATATGGTGATTCTCTCCAAACTCTGCTGCAAAATTATGAAATATATCTGAGGGTGCAAAGCATCCACACATATTGGCACACCCACAAAGCATCGTCTTTGACCCCTCTCCATGACACATCAAAAAGAAACAGATTCTATCTCTCTGCTCGTGCCCCGATGGAGAAAACACAGCAGCTCCATCTATATTTTAAAGCCGAGAAGCTTAGCAAAACTGTTAGCTGAAATGATGCTTGTTAGGGAGGCCTCAAGTGTCGTACAACTTTAAAATCCTTGTATAATTAAGAGCCACTCAGTGATTCACACGATGGCTCGCTTGACTACCACTAATTGCGAGCGTTTCAAGGTCCTTTGCATGATGTTTGGAAAGTGGAGCGATGGGGTGAAAGAGATGGATGAGGTGAGAGATGCAGAGAGCAGTGAAGAGAGGCTGACAGATATCACTTTGGTGTCACAGATAAGTATCTGCAGAGGGGGAATAGTAATAGAGGTTTTTACTGCAAATCAGCCCTTATAAAATCCGGTTAATACGAGCCAGAGATTATTCGCAGAGAGGTTGTTTGACTCCGTTGCAAAATGTTTTGGTCACGCTTTACTTTAGGCTTCTGGAGTTCTGAGTGCTCCAGAGATACTGAGTTAACTACTGCATATGATGTTCGAATGCAGGGAAAGTGCTGACTTGTGCCACCGGATTAGCACAAGGATGAGCTGAGGAGGAGACTATTAGAACAATGTTACACTTTGGAACGTGGTCAAGTTTGAGGTTTAGTGCTGTGAATATACAAGGATCACTGCCTGTGTAATGGCACACCATATAAAAACGCATGGCCAGAAGTCTGTGGATAACTAACCATTACACCCATATGTGATTGGATGTCATTCCAAACTTTGTGGACATTAATCTGCTACTGTGTCAGGCCTCCACTCATCTGTTACAGCTTTCCACAACATGAAACTTCAAAGTGACAACGGACGACAACCCACCTTTACCACTTCCTGGTCTTCACTGGAGGAGTGTCATGTGACCAAACATTGTGAAAATATGACACATATGACTTTCTCCAATAGCCTATCTGTGTGTATACCAAGCTACACTTTATTTGTATCTGTGTGTGTGATCTTGGAGGCCGGGGACAGACAACAGGGATCCCAGAAAATACAGCACTTATCAGAAATGATTCACAGCAGATGAAAACTATGGACCCATCTAGACTTGTCATCTCAAGTATCTTGTATCTGGAACAAATTCAGGCGAATTGAATACACTTTCATTTACACTACAGTTTGTGTCTCTGATAGTCAGCTCACACATTTGATCACATCCTTCTTTCCCTCTGTCTAAGCTCCAGTGTGGCGTTAATGCATCTGTAGCTGCTTTACAGTTTATGTACAGATTAGTTACAACCATATGAGGTAGCTAGCTAACAATGACTGCCCATAAAGTAACACACAATAGAGTTGGATATATTTCCTGTATTAACAACCTTATTACATATATCAGCATACACTATAATGGAATAATCTGTAGCGAGATCTAAAATTAGATACATTTATATCCATTAACAGCATCTTAAGAATGTGGTGAATGAGAGATGTACTTATTTATCTCGAGAGGCCATTGAGTTTAAATTGGTGGCATGTGGTATATCTGGTGTTTTATGTTTCATGCTCTATTTCAATATGTGGTGAGTTTGCATGGCTGCTATCTTGGCCAGGTCTGTCTTGTAAAAGGTTCACTCCCCCCTCCTCAGCATCAGTGTAGAGGACTATATAGTGAGCTCATGGGTAAAATGAAAAAACACTTTCTGACACTGTGTAATTTTCTCTGCACTGTGTGTCTGTCTATCAGCATGAGTGCAATGCATGATGGTATATATTGATGGGTTAGAGACCATCGGTTGTACACTACCTTTCATGATGCATTGTGGGATACTATGATTCCACTATATAAAGCATGATAATTCTAGCTATAAATTTGGACAGATCTCAATCTTACTCTATAGTCCACTATAGAGCGAGTAGCAAGTGATTTCGGACACAGCCTTTGTTTTTTATCTCAATAGGACTTCTTGGTAAAATAAAGGAAGTAAATAAAAAATATATATTGGTGACTAAGCATCAAGAAACTGCAGTACATAAATGCCAAATTAGATGTGAGGTCATTTCAGTTGATTGAACTGCAAAAGGATCCAGTGGGTGGAGCCTTCATTGTCCAACGTATTCCAAGATTCATTGTGCACAAACATGAAAGCAAACGACACTGACAGAGAGTCAGACGATTACACTGTTAAATATAAGTATTGGGTTTCAGCTCAGTTACAGTAACGGTACAGCTGGATCCAAGGATCTTAAAACATCCAGTTTTGGGAAAAAAAGTTATGTGTTGTCAAGGTTGCTAGGCGACAGGAACCACGCTTTGTGACGCAACAGTAAGGGTGGGCACAGCTGGTGACACGAAGTGAAAATCCTCCTTAGACCAGACCATCTGATTTCAGTTCGGCCTTCGCAGTCTATGAGGGGCCACACCTTGATAGACCATGTCTGAACTGAGACTCATGTCTAAAATGCCATCTCTGAAGGCATTCAGGTCTTCCTTAACTGAAACAAAGGATGCTAGCTCACACCCCGGCCATATATATTCTACTGCACATAACCTCCATTACAATCCTGATTTTTAAATAACAATAAGGAACTCTCATTTCTGGCCGACTCCATCATCTCATTTGAAATTGTTAAGAAAATGATTCATTACTCCAATTGTGAGTCGTGCCACATCATGCAGAACAATCAGAGGCATTGATTGAAGCAACGGAATAATTAGGCCCTTCTCTGGTGGATTAAAGATGCTGTGCTTCCTACAGATCAATTACATCTCTTGAAATATCAAAGCCGCTGGAGCTGATGGAGCTGGCCGTAGCTGCCTCGCCTGCTCACTCCCTTTCATCCAAAATGCAGTATGAATATGGATTGTTGAGAGAGCGGAGTGAGGCATTGCGGGAAGAGTTCCCCCCCGCGCTACTGTGTAATGATTTTGCAGCAGCATTGGTATGGATGGACGACGGGCAGAGCGGCACAGCAGAGCGGAGCCGGCCACAGAGCGTGCAGGTGGTGTGCGCAGGCTGTGGTCATACATGTAATCTCATTCAGCCAGAGAGAGAGCCATGAAAGATGTATGACCCCACACAGCGGTCAAGGACCAGCACATACAAAAACACACACACAGGGACATAGATACACAGGCAGAGATACAGCATGAGCAGAGGCATCACACAGGTACAGGGCTCAGTGTTATGAGTATCAATGCTGCTGCTGATATTATTGGATTGATGCTGTTTTCTTCACAGGATAAAGGAAGATTTAAAGGATAGGAGGATTTATATTGTTAATAATTGTACTTGTTAATCATGAGCATGAGCAGTCAGACAGTCAGACACATAATAAACACAAGCCAAAAAAATTCAAATAAAAGCAGATGTAAAACCATCCATCAAAATGCTTCTTGTTTATAGACTCACCTTACATCACCTTGCATGGTAGTTGTGCAGTGAAGGGATTATTAGCAGCAGTTCAGGTGGACTCATTTCAAAGGAGCTTTTTGTAAGCTTTGCCATTGCGAGATACAGTACCTAGCGTTAGCATTATGAGCTGTTTATTCACCAGTCCAGAAGAAGACATTGTGAGTTCAGCATCAAACTTCATTCCATTACTCACCAACATCTGTCTCCAGACGTGGAAAGAACATCACATCTTTTCACCTCTCTTTCTTTCAAATAGTAAGTCACTAAGCTCCTAAAAAAGGCATTTGCTCATAGGGTGAATTATATTATTATAACCTTTTGAATCATTAAGACATCGATGGCCGAAGTGAGAGTCACCACCACCTGCTTCTGGCAAGAAACCACATTCAGCGACGGAGAAAACTTATAAACAGACCCTTTGAGTTTTACCTCCAAATAAAATAAGTGAGTTGCAAAAAAAAATATTTTATGATTAGTCAGTTTCTTCTAATGTGTACAGCAAGAACATTAACTGATCCCAGATTTGCTGTCTGGTAATTCGATTTAAAACAACATTGAGAAACATGTACAAAACTGAAATGCCCAAATGCCCACAAGAAATTGACTAATCATATGATATTATACATAATTCTTTCTGCGACTAACTAATTTTATTTGAAGTTAAAACTCAAAGGGTCTGTTTTCCCTTTTTGATTGGTAAGTCAGCCTGATCTCCAGAGAATCCGTTGACAGTTGGATCGATAGTGTTCAAGTCATTTAGCAAGTAAACATATGAAACATTTGCAGGTTGTAGTTTTTCCCAGTGTGATAATTTGCTGCTTTGCTTTCATTAAAAAAATGAAACAGGTTTTTAAAGAGATTTTTGCTGTGTCTAGACGTCATCTTGGGCTCTGGGAACATGTGCTTTTTGCCCCCTTTTTTATAGACTAAACTTTTGATTGACTTACGAAAAGATCATTATTGACATATCACATTTCACTAATTGCATCCATATATCCATCATTAAAAGTGACACATAAATCCTTTCTAATAAATTATAAACGGCCACTGCACCTCTCCTTACTGCCCCCTTCTTTTTTTCTTATCTGTAATTTCTTCTCCTCCGCAAAAACCTTGTTGTCATCAAGACTGGAGGTTTGCAGGTGACACACCATGTAGGGTAAGGTAGTAAGTCTCTAGGAAATTAATGTAGGTCAGTGTAATGTCCTCTGAAGTGATGGAAACATGCCTGTGTGTGTGTGTGTGTGTGTGTGTGTGTGTGTGCGTCTGTGTGCGTGTGAGTGTGCGTGTGTGTGCGTGTGTGTGCGTGTGAGTGTGCGTGTATGCGTGTGCTTGCGTGTGTGTGTGCGTGTGCGCGTGTGTGTGTGTGTGTGTGTGTGTGCGTCTGTGTGCGTGTGAGTGTGCGCTTGTGCGTGTGCGTGTGTGTGCTTGTGTGTGTGCGTGTGTGTGTCTGTGAGTGTGCGCTTGTGCGTGTGAGTGTGCGTGTGTGCGTGTGCTTGCGTGTGTGTGTGCGTGTGTGTGCGCGTGTGTGTGTGTGTGTGTGTGTGCGTCTGTGTGCGTGTGAGTGTGCGCGTGTGCGTGTGCGTGTGTGTGTGTGTGTGTGTAAGGGAGAAGACAGAGGGTGAAGTAACTTTACCTGGCAGACGCAGACAGGCACAGACAGATGCTGAGGCTGAGAGAGACAAAGGTCACGGTACGAGACATTTGTGTCACAAGAGCCATTTTTGTCTGATTCAGCGGACGTTGTCTGGAGCTGCCCTTTCAAACATGCAGCACACAACCAGAGACTGTCTGTGTGAGACGCCTTCTGCTACTGCTACTGGAAACAGGTGAGGTGTAGGTGAGGGGTGACGCCTGGGGAGAGCATGCAGGAAAGGTTAAAGAAACATCATCACCATTCCCACTCGCTCGCTGCTGAATTCTGTAGACTATGAACGACTCTAGTCACACGCCGGCTCTGTTGGACATCGCACAGACTTTACACTTCCTGTACAAGGTAAAGTCTCTCTGAATGATTGCGTTCTTATGAACTCGCCTTTTGCCTGTGTGTCATGTGACTGAAATACTCATCAGCTGCAGCAGCAGCACCCAACTGGTGGACTGCTCTGCCTGCACCTCTGAGGTTTGCCAGTTTGCGATTCACCTGTTTAAAGCGGCTTTTGGATAAACTGCTTATATTTGACTGTGTCCCTGTGTAGTGTTTCTATGCAGACTGATTGTAATGTTTTATAGCTCTGTAGAGCGTTTAA
The DNA here is from genome assembly GCF_002814215.2 of Seriola lalandi dorsalis. NCBI lineage: Eukaryota > Metazoa > Chordata > Actinopteri > Carangiformes > Carangidae > Seriola > Seriola lalandi. Next base: position 1,148,538 of record NW_019525129.1, on the reverse strand, counting down.
AGGGCCCAGCAGGGAGCTTCCTTATGCGTTTTATTGTATCTCTGTGTTGTGTTTTCTGTGTTCTTCCACTGATCTTAATTGTTTTTGGCTCTGTGAAGCGCTTTGTGACTTTTGTCCATGAAAAGTGTTATATAAATAAAATGTGTTACTTACTTTACTATGACTCTGGAAACTGTACATAGTTTAGGATTCAGGTTCTCTTTTGTTCATCCTTCAGGGCTGAAGTACATCTGCACAAATGTAACAGTGCAAGTAATAGTACAACCAAACCAAACTAAAGAAACAGTGTGTTTGAAAGGAGAGATCCAGCGATGGAGTGAGAGAGAGAGAGAGACAATGGGGATGGATGGTCTTCAATACATTCTGGATGAATTGACCAGGTGCACCCAGCTGCACCGACACCAACTCCACCTAGCAGAAGCAGCAACCAAGGACAAGACAACTGTAGAGGCCACGGCAGAGCCAGAGGGCCGTCACATTATGATGGGAATTATTCTGCAGCTCTGCTCAGCCAGATACAGCTGTACTGTTGTGGTTCACTCTCACATCTCTCATGGCTTTGTTGTCAGCTGCAGCAGGTAGTTTTAAAAACCCACATGCTGCACACCAACTGCTGTGTATCAAACAGCAAGCAGACAATTAGCAGTTAGCTGGTGAGCATAGTGGAGCATTTATCAGCTATAGAGCCAAATATTTCCATCAGGAGCTGGTAGAGACCAAAAGGGAATACCGGACTTAGATTTGCCAGGTTGGCAAGAAACCTGACACCAAATGAATGATGATGTAGCTGCATGACTGCTTGATGTGTAAATAAGCAGTCTGCTGACTAGTTCACTGAGAGCTTGAACCTCTCTGTCTGTCAGACTATAAACATTTCCACAGAAGAGGAAGGGTTCGCTCATCCCCAGCTGCTCCATAGGAAGTGCAGATCAGACCACCACTGTACTGGGCAGCCTGCAGGTGTGCATGTGTGTATTTGTGTGAGTGTGAACAGAGTGTTTTCTGCAAGAAGAGAACTGTGGCTCTTAGTTGAACTTCTCTGAATGAATAAAGGTAAAAAAAACCCAGCATTTTCTCTTCAGAGTAATATTTGCTATAGTTCAATTTCTTGCACTGTGAAGTTGCTGGCAGCTGATAAAAGTCAGACTTTAAGAGAAAGAGATAAGTCCCTCACACACACACAGTTCATTACAAACTCTTGTCACATTCACACGCTCACCTTGACTGGAGGCCTGTTTCAGAGCATACCAGAGACGCTACAGTAATAACATGTCCCCAGAGACTGATGAGACACACACCGACGTTACACAAAAGAACAGATGCTGCTGATTTGTTTCCCTCTGGCTGGTTTCTATTGTGTGTGCACAGACTCATCTGGACTGTTTTGAACACAGTGTCTAATGAAATATGTAATGCAAAGTCACGTGACCTTTTCATGCTCCATTACACTCCCGTTCACATGTCATCAGTGATGACACATCAGCAGGCATTATGTTGACTGATACCAAGTCAGTTCAGAGATGTAACTTCCTGTTCGTGCTCAGGAAATCATTTTGACGACTGCAAATTAATGATTCGCTGATTTAACTTTAATTCCACCCCATGGTGCAGTTGTACGTCCATATTGCCATATTACCATCACTGAGTCAGACCACACACTATCCCTCAGAGACAGACTCACAATGTTTATTTGTGTTTTGTAATTGATTTTTCTTGATGTTCTTTTTATTACTTTTATTTTTATTATCATCTAGTTTTCTTTCATTCATTGACAGCTTGTGGTCAGAGCTGGGAGGGCTCCCGATACATTAGCATACTTGTGGTACTCTACTTTGCAAATGTTTTATCCCTCCAGCTCTATCTAATTCTGAGTTGTATTTTGTATTTTCTTATTTATACAATAAATAATTGATCACAAAAAAACAAGATCACACACTGCATGCTGTTACGTTGTTTACCCGGCCAGATGAAATATTTCTTGTCTTCAAATAAACCAACCAAATCCCTCTTGTCTGTCTTCACGTTTCTTTTGTGCACAGCTGAGTGAACCTTTTTCAGATTGTTTCTCCTGGTTTCTGTAAATGGTGGTTCAGGCAGGTTGGGATCCAGACACTACAGGGACCTGGTTTTGCAGCTGAAGTAATAAAGACACTGCGATAACTGTAAAAAAAATAAAATGAAATGAAAAAACTTCACCATCTCGGTGATGGACAGTGTTTCCCCGTTGAGCTGCAGAGGACGGACAGAAACGAAACCTGTTCCAGGGTCACATGATGTGACATGAGACAGGGTCATAAGACAGAGGAAAAAAAGCACAGCTGGTGATGACTCTTCACATTACACAAAGACAATCAATCCATTGTTATTATAAAGATGTCCTCCTCAATACTCTCATCAGGAAACAGCTTAAAAGTAAAAATGTATGATCAGGAAAATAAATGTGAATTATAAAAAGTAACAATAATTCCACTGTAAAAAAAATGAACATATATGTCGTTCACTGTGGGACAGTAAATCATGGGTTTCTGAAAAGTGTTACATATGAAGCGGAGTGAACACTGCAGTCTTTCCCTCTGACATAAAGAGCAGCATCAAATGGAAATACTCAAGTAAAACAAATCAAAATGTATTCCAGTGCAGAATGTGAATAAATGTTCTCAGGTTGTTTAATTTACTGTGGAACAATAAATCACAGGCTTTTTACTTTAACGTTGCTTTAATGGGATTTCCTCTCTCTCCTACTTACTATATTTAATATATTTATATTTCAGGTGCTTTTTAGGAAACCATCCAAACTCCCATAATTCATAGTCACGGATGTATCTTCTACAAAGCTGTATACTACTATACACACTGCTTCTCTCTTTAGACTGCACAGTGTTTATGGTGTGTTCACCTTGTATTTATGCCACTGGTAATGAATTAAAACATGTGTTTTTGTGGTCACACTTTGCCCAGCCCACACTTTGCCCCTGAGAGCACAATAAAGGTTTGGAGCTTTTAATTGTAGACTGCAACCTTGTATAACAGGTTGTTTGAGGCCACAGGTAGGAAGGTTACTTTTAGATTATGTGGTGAACATCTGGTGTTGGAGAAGAGCAGAGGCAAGGACTGAGGAGCAGGAAAAAATCTGATACGGTATATCCATCTTCCTAGTGAAAATGAGACAGATATCAACCTCCGGCTTAATGTGACTGGACTGTTTGCTGTAACAAAAACCCTCAATCCTGCCCATTTAAGACCGTGTGTCTGAGGAAGCGTGTGTGTGTTTAAGAAGGTGTGTGTTTAGGCAAAGGGAAAAGGAGCATGTGGCTTGGGTTACAGCAAAGCCTGATTCTCTGGTAACAGGAGCTGAGTCTTCATCGCACAACGACAGGTTCCCACACCCTCCCATCACTTCACTGTGGTTCTCACACACTCCCCGTCTCCACTGTGGCACTCAGGTGACACCGTGCACACTGTCGCCTGTCATGGCCATGGAAATCATGCTCGCAAGTCTGTGTGTGTGTGTGTGTGTGTGTGTGTGTGTGTGTGTGCGTATGTGTATGTGTGTGTGTGTGTACTTGAACATGAAAAGCCATTTAAATAAATTTAAAAAGAACCAATCGCATCAATACACCACCTGAGCAGTAATACACACACACACACACACACTGTCACATTGATTCATGCTCGGTTGTGTGTGCTCCTTGTGCCCTGTCCCAGTTTAACGTCACTCGTATTACAGGAATGGTTTCAGCAAAGAATAGTGAGCAGACTTGATTACTGGATGTTCTTGCCAGTGGCGCGTTGGTGAAACACACACACATGCACACAATCCTCATTGTTTCTTTTATAGTCAACATACACCTGGACACAGAGGAGGGAAGTAGGCCTGGTCATCACGTGACCCTGCAGCCAACGGCACACTGTATGTTTTGTGCACAACGCACATGTATGTGCACAATTTAAATACAATCAGAGAGCCGCTCTGTTCGATACACACACTTAGAGAGGATCCAATTGAGCAGCATTGTACTGCCTGACCGACACAATAGAGAATTGTTCTCTTTGTCATGAGTATTGCTCCATTCATTTGTAAGAGATGAGGTATTAAATCAAGAGAATGAGGCTCAGAGACACAGAGAGGAAGGAGACTGAGAGAGCGACAGTGTAACACAAGTACTTAAAGATGATGTTAGTGATAGAGACCAGCTGTGCTGTTTGAGCTTCTGATTCTGTGAGATGAGAGGGTGTGAAAATCTGTGCAACCTCACCAGAGTGTGTATGAGTGTCAAAAAGAAAAGAAAAGAAAAGAAAAGAGGAGGCAAATCCAGCCTCTGGAGAAAGAGCTGCAGGCAATAATGAAATGACAGAACAGTCGAAGTGTAATGAATTTATATTACTAATTACTCAGCAGCAAAGTAATGAGTTATGTTGCTCGTTACTTTAGTTTGGTTATTTAGACACTGAGCTTTGACAAGCAGACAGCTTGTAGTGAAGAGGCCGGCAGGAAACAAAGGAGAGAGAGAGAGAGAGAGAGATGTCTGATCTACAGCAAAGCTCCCTGGTCCAAATGGAACTGTGGACTTTGTTTCTTTCTAACATGATTTCATTCAGCTGTTTAGATAAAGACAGTGATAGATTGATTGGACAATAAACACAAAGGCTAGCTCACAAGTATTTAATTAAACTCAAAGAGAAGGGTGCACAGAATAATAATAATATATAATAATATAATATATAACAATTATTAGGCTATGTCAGGCTTCTCTATATAATAATATGATAACTATATGTTATTTTAGCAGTTCAAGGCTAATAACAGCTGTAATAAATAATAACTCCATGACAGAGGGCTTTTGAAAAGTTATAATAAATGAAATTAAAGTGTAGTTTGACTTTCCATTTTCTTCTTTTTCTTCCGTGTGTGTGTGTGTGTGTGTGAGTGTGTGTGTGTGTGTGTGTGTGTGTGTGTGTGTGTGTGTATCTCAATGACTGACTCGAGTCACAATAATTGGCTGAGCTTTGTCAGAATTGAAATGATTCTCAATAATTTATAGGTTATACATCTGGGTCCGGATAGGACGGCATCCAGATCAAGTGGATCCAGACCACGGTCCACCTATCAGTGACCTCTGGGCTACTGTAGATTGTTGCTTTACTTCATATTTTCAAACTATAGCCAATGTCTCAGTCCCACTGCTGTTATCCTGAACTCTGACATACTAGTAGTAGTGGAGCAGTATTGGGTATTACTACGACCGGGTACTCACATCTGAGACTTGTGTTGTACTGGCTTCCACACAAAAGGGGCTGTTACTCCACACACTAATTTAGCCAGCAAATTAAAGGTAGATGTCTGTGTGTTCTTTAATATAAAGCAGGTCTAGGTTCTTTATTAATATTGTGAAACCTACTGTATCTGTATCACAAAGTATCTTGTGATGTCACAACAAAACACATCTTGTAATGTCACAGTCAGCAGTCAGCCATGCCCCAAGCCCCGCCCACCTGGACCCACCATCCAACCTCGCAGGATTTGGTTTCTCTGTGTGTTTACCTGAAATCTGCTATATTTTTATTGGATCACTCAGAAAACAGTCTCCTCCATCTTCTGATGGATCAACACTTCAAATAAAACACAGGGGAAGAAGAAAATGTGTCCTCCACTCCAAACTCATAGAGTGCCGTACACACCTTCAGCTGACAGGCCCTCTGTTCCTAGTTACCACAGTTGCCAAGCTGTGATTGGACAATCATTGTTTGGAGTAGGGGTTTGGCGAACAGTCTGTTGTCTTTGATAGATTTAAGGATTTAGCTTGTGAAGTATGATCATCCCTGCTCAGTTCATTTCATCTGAAGAGCAGGTAAATCCAACATTTTGACATTTTATAGAAGACGTGCTGAAAAGAAGCATTTCAGGCACACAGCAAGTTTCTCATAGAAGAGATCACTTTTGTTGCCAAGTACAGTGCCAATGTTTTTGCAAGACAATGATTGGACTTCCAGCCAAGAATAAATGGCTCAATCATCTCAATACACTCACTCTTCTTTCTTGTAACACCCATCCAAAGCATTCTGTTTTCAAGAACAAGGCCTTCTGTTTAATCTTTAGGGGAATTGAGGGCATTATACAGGAAGATGAGACCTCACTGTCAGACCGCCACAACCTGTTGGAAACAGATGGGCATCCTCTCCTGAATTCTGAAGATTTGTTTTTCTTGTTGTTTGTGTTTCCTACTCCAATGGAGCAGTCCACAAAACACATTCTTTCATATTCAAATTCTCATATGCAAAAGGCTAAAAATGTACCTTCCTAAACCTCTTATACAGTAGGCGACTAGAATAAAGGCCTGACCCCAAACAGCTGTGGATTTACCCAAAGTTCTGAGCACTGTCACCTGACGTCTCAGTGGCAGGAACTGACTGTTTAAAGTTTCTCTCAGACGTGTTAAACTCTATAAAAATCCTCTGCTATGATTCATATTTAGTTTAACATGGTTTTCACTCATGAAACTGGGTCTGAAGCTCATCTCCTCTTACTTCCTGATTGATAAACCTGGATCAGGCCTTTAGCCCCGCCCACCGCCTGCTTGCTCCAGGTGGACAGGTGAAAGAGCAGAGAGCATCAAGATGGTTAGAGGAGGAAACATCAGAGAGACTCAGACACATGTTTGAGCCTCAGTCAGACCCAGACTCAGATGAGGAGTCTGTTGAGACCAGAACCAGAGACTAGCAGACGGATCAGAACAGTTAGCGTAGTTAGCATCTTTTACTTGTTTATGTTGTTTGTTAGCTTGAAACTGGCATAGGCTGACACAGTGTTAGCAGCTGTGCTAATGCTAACTCTATCTCTGTACTGACAAAGTTTCAGGTTTATTTAGCCCCGCCCCCCGTCCCCACAAGTTGACAGGATTGGTTCCTTAGGTTTGTGATGTATGAAACCCTGGCTGTCTGAATCTGTTTTTATGAGACTGTCATTGGTTCACTGCAGTTCAAGGTGGAAACACTCTGTCATGGGTCATTGCAGAAGGTTTAGGAGTCAGTCCAAGGCCACTTTTAAAGTAGTTGTCACTTAGGGATCGAGCTTTAAGTAAAGATCATGAAAGGTTTAGTTTTAATGCATAGCTGCTGGAGTCGCACCATCTGTGTTTGAGATAAAAATAAAAGTGTCTGCTTGTTAGAATCTCAGCTGCCACTTCACAGATGCACAGATTCAGAAAATACCTACTGCTTTGTTCTAATCACTTATGCACTGTGATCTAGTACTGTCACACACACACACACACACACACACACACATACAACCCTGCGCACCTAGGATTTAGCTGGCTGGCTTAACCTGAGACAGCCCGTTGATAAAGCAGTGAGATGATGTATAGCCATAATGATAGTAGGCTAATACTCTCTGAATCCTTAATCAACGCCTCGGCCGGACTATTCCATGGAGACATGGTGGATTAATATGCGAAACACTTTGTCCTGCTGAGCCTGATCCCATCTCTTCTTACCTCTTTACACCACTTCACCCCTGACCACCGTGATGAGCCCGTGACTTGCAGACAAAAGAGACTAAGACAGTGAAATTATCATGTCAGTCAGCTCGACAGAAGCAAGGGAAGAGAACAAAGCACTTCATCGCTGGTGGATGATGCCTGTGTTAAAGGAATTTGTCTGTAATACTAAGTCTTTTCTAATTTTGAAGAATCTGTTGGTTTATAGCGACACTCACAAGCACTTTAGGAACACCTGCACACCTGCTTATTCATGCAATCATCAACTTAACCAATCAAGTAGCAGCAGTGCAGCAGATACAGGTCACACACATCAGTTTCTAGAGTTTGTAATCAGAGTGGTACAAAAACAGTTGTGTGGATGAGAATGATGAGGCTGCAGTGGACACAGGCTCACCAACACTGGACATCTGAAGACCGGAAAAACCTAGCCTGGTCTGATGGATCTGGATCAGAATCCCGCAGAATCTGGCATCAACAGCATGAATCTTGTTCAGGACTATGTTCATCCCTTCATAGCCACAGTTCACCATCTTCTAATGGCTCCTTCCAGCAGGATCATGCTCCATGACTCAAAGCTCAAGCTGTCTCATCCTCTCCTCATCTTCCTCTTCAATGACTAACAGTCCAGAAGTTGTCATCACAAAACTGCTGTTTATTAACAAATCACTACACAAATGTCACAAGTAGTGTAGTTATATGACATGAATGTCTGGAGGAAGTGATCAGCTCCTTCAGTTTAGTCAAACTACTAATACAACACTCTGAAGAAATCTCTTATAGGAATAGTATGAATCTTAACTCCAGCAGTGACATCAATGTAGTAGAGAAAAAAAAATGACATCATCATATACAATATGAAAAAATAGTCAAATGAACTAAATTGTTCTGAAGTACGATACATGCACTTAGTGACATTCCACCACTGCTAGTGAATAATAGCTAGGCACGAAATGTCCATTGTGTTACATGTTGTGAAGACCCCTCCTAACTACGGCATATTGCCATGGAGCGCGTCCTGCAGCTGTTTGAAAAAAAGGTCAGTAGGCTGCGTGTTGTGTTGCTCTCCCAGCAGACAGCAGCCTCGCCTGGAGGAGGTTGTTGTCACCTGCCTCAGGCCGCCTCCACTCCGCTGGCTGGATGTTTCCGTGTGCGGTGGTGCTCCCTGTGAAGCTCGGAGGAATATATCTGATGTTCCCTGAATTTGCAACATCCCTGTGTGGTAAGCAGTTGTGTAAAACCACACAGGCTTCCACAATGTGTACAACACTGTGCGGTCTGCAGTCACTTTCCATGAAGCTGAATGTGGGTCCTTTAAGCCTGGGAATGTCGGTAGTTGCAGACCTTCTGATCTGTACTGGAACTGGGATATATAAACACTGAGAAGATGCAAAATGCAGATGCATAATACACCCTCTATTAAATATATGATTGTTAATCTTTAATTTCATCTGTAAATTCTGATAAAACATTTGACCTGGAAAGTGGTGCAGAGGTGTTGGGGGCAGTGGGAAAGCTGTGTGTTGGTGACATCCGTGTCCGGCAGAGGGTGGTTGTGGATGCTCAAGAGTCCCATCAAGCAGCTTAGACCCAAAAATATTTTACTTCTCTTTCAGGTCCATAGGCCTCCACGTCCACCATCATGAAAGGGTAATGGGCGTCACATGCAGCCATCAGAACAAGTGAGTGACTCCCCTTATTATTACAAACATCACTATACCAGCATTCGGGAGGGTATTGATGGTGACATGCAGGAGCGGACTGAAACAATAATTCAGGCTAAGAATGTGACACCACACCAGGCCGCCCTCCAAACCTTCAGACCACTAATGTTGGAGGCGAACCCTGTTTGTTGATTTAATGGTTACCAGGCTAAGTTTGGCCACTATGTTCATCTAGGAGGAAATCCAGATTACAGAATACAAAGGTTTGTGACTGACCAACAAATATGAAAAAAATATATGTTCAATCATAAATATTTTTCATTGTTATTACAGGAGAAAGTGGAGGCTACATGGGTACTATATAGTCATAACAGATGAAAACCATAATTATACTAAACAATGCAATTTTTGGAGAAATTGCGATGCTGAGAAAAACTCTGAAACTGAGCTTCATTGTTTGAAAAGCCAGCAGCTAACATTTGAAATAGAGCTGCAACTGTCTGTCTGTCTGTCTGTCTGTCTGTCTGTCTGTCTGTCTGTATGGAGTCAGTTAGACAGAAATGAACTGTCGAATGTTTCCTGACTAAAACATTTCCAGTGAAAACTGTTGAAATGTGTGTAAATCACTGTCTTGTATTTAGTGTTGGAGCAGTCTGCAGCTGAACTTTGACAGAAATGTCAGTAAAGTGGTTGATAAACACCGCAGATATCAGATTCTCTAATCAGGTGATTTGAATCAGCTTTGTGCCCCCTCCCTGAACTCAGAGGTTACCATGGTGATTTTAATTGCTTTGTACTGACTGAGACAGGGATTCAGTTGAAATATAGCTCTCAAACTCATGCTTACCAGTAAAATATTGTAACTGTTATCACATATATATTTTCTGAGAGAGGAGACTCTGTTGAGACCCAGTGATATAAAACGTTTGTGTGTGGTGCCGTAAACGTGGCATTTGCAGTGATTTTAAAACTGCCTGGCTTCCTGTTTCCTCCTGATTCTCTGCTCTCATTTTACATGAGAGTGAATGGGGCAGTTAGACGGCACTCCTGCCAATCTGAAGGGCACAGTCTAAATTCTGTGAGTCACTGTGTTTTGGTAGTCACATTGTCTTTTACCAGTTTCACCCCTTCTCCCACTCTAGCTGTGATGTCATCCACCCTAACCTTCTCCCATAGACACCCATTAAATGACTCAATGATTTTTTTTTTTACTTGTTTGATTTTCTTTCTAAAATCTCTCTGATTATTGTTTTACCATCCTGCCACCATAGTGACAGAGAAGAGGAGTTGATAAACTGTTGACACACTCATCTGAAACACCTTCAGTTATACAGTGTGAGTGTGAGTTCCCCTGACTTTAGTCTCCCAGCTTACATAAAGCCTTTTGTTCTTTAAATCCATTTAGTATTGACAGGGAACCTTTAAAATAGACGCCAGAATACTTCTATACCTTATGAGTATCTAATAATACAATTATTTAATTCAAAATAAATATAATTGCTCATCAATCTACACTCAATAATCCATAATGACAAAGCAAAAACATGATTTTATCATTTTTGGAACATTTATTAAAAATTAAAAACTCATGCTCATTGCCATCTTCAGGTCTCTCCACAGGTGTTCTATAGGGTTTAGCAGGTCCACTCAGGGACAGTCAGACTTGTTGCAAAGCCAAGAGTATGTAGTGATAGCAAACCCATACACATGCGTGCCTTAAAGGCTTAAATTCGTTATATTCTTATATATATATATATATAATGCATATATACTCTGGCTGAGGTGTCAGCTCAATAATGCACATGATCTGCACTACTTTGAAAAAGCACTACAATAAATAGGCTATTCATTTTGTTTTCATCTCATCATCCTGACTAATTTGGCAATGGTTTGACAACAGTAGGTTTATTATGCCACATACGCTGTTTAGAGACCAACGGAGGGACGAACAATGGAAAGTTTGAAAGATAGGCGTATTGGATGGGCTATTCTTTACGACTTTGAACGTTGTGCTTGGACTTGGATACGATTACCAGACTATGATTTCCAACTGAGGAATGGGTGAGTAGATAATGCATTTTTCTTCCATCTGGACCTTCCATGCAAACGTGAGGATTCACATTCAGAAACGATTCGACTTGGTGCTCTTGTCTTTCTGAAACGGGCCCAGATGTGCGCCACAGCCGTCATTCATCTGGCTTGTAGCCCACAGCTAACCCCCGAACACATTTCAGGCAGAGAAATTGTCCTTGCTGTAAGCGCTGCATATAGGCCCTAAAAATCTTACATGAATCGGCTTTAAGAAAATGTGAGTCTTTAATATGAGAGCAAGACAGTGAACAAACAGCAAAGAGATGCTTTTGTCCAACATGGCTGCGTATTTGGATGTTGTTCACTACTAACTCAGAGATAAGAACTGAATAGTAAATGAGTGGCACGCCTCTCTTCCTCCCTCCTGTCATCTCTCCTCTGTCCTTGCTTCCTTCCACTCTCATCTTTTCTCACATTGCTGTAGGGGCTAACGTCCTGTCTGGACTTGTAGAGTTGGAGTTCCCTCACGATACTGCTGCCTCACACACACACACACACACACACACACATACACACACACACACACACATACAGGCTATACATGTGCGAGCAGAAACACACACATCAAAGCAACAAGATAAGTACAGACACAGCTTGACTGAAAGTGTGAGACAGTAGGTAGGAGGCGGTGGCCAGGAGGCAGAGCTTTTTCTCTCCAATTGTTTTTTATGGAGGTGATGGATGGAGATAGAACGCTCTCTTTTTATCTCACTCTCTCTCTCTCCCCACTTCACTTTGTTTATTTGTGACAGAGACTGAGAGAATGTGTGGGTGTGTGTCAGATAGTTTGTATGTAAGAGAGTGTGTGTGTGTGTGTGTATATGTGTGTCAGCCATGCTTTAAGACAGTCGTTAGGGCATATTATGAAAACATTTTCAAAATGCTGCATGATGGGATTCCCACAATTAAGGCGTAAAGGCAACTTCTGAAACAACCATGCCTCAACATGTCAGGACTGTGCAACCAAGTTGCACCTAATTCAGAATAATGGACGACAAATGCAAGAAAACAGGAAGAAGTGTGGTGTGTACAACACAATAATATAACCTATGTGTTTTACACAATGCTATTAATTTTCTACTGTCATAAATGGCTGAAAAAGAATACAATAAGACCCACGGGCAATATACCATCAAAATGATAATAATTAATTAGAAATTATGTTTGTTTCATTGTCGTCTTTATTGCTTTATTCAATGTTCATTCAGTTTCATTTCATTCAAAAGAACGCTGTCTGATAACTTGTCACTGTCCTCTCTTTGATTCATGACTGGAATGTGTGTAAGTAAATCAGAATGAAGAATCACTGGGAGCTGGTAAGATGGCTATGGATGCACATACAAATTTTCTAAAACTTTTGATGTGTGTGTCCTTTGTAAAAGATGTAAACTTGCACCTTACAATTCTCCCAAATTTGACCAAATTCAGAATCATTACATGTAGAGACTTAACTTTTTTTTTTTTTTTTTTTTTTTTGGGGGGGGGGGTTGAGTAAATGTATTGCGTAGCTCACACATCTGTCGGGACTGTGCAGGACTGAATGAGTCAAACGTTGTCCTGCCTGAGGAAAGAGCAGCTTCACTCTCAGTCTTGAATCAATGGAATTGTTTTCCCTCGCGTCCACTTCGAGTCACTGAGCTGTGTCTTCATATGTCTTTTATTTCATTTCCTCCATTTAATTTCTTTTGACATCTGGTGGTTCACATGAGATTTATTTATGTATTGAGTCATTTTTGTTTTTATGCTCTCCTTCAAACCTCTTTAAGATAACGCTGAAAGAGAGTTCAATTCAATGACTCTCATGGAGTTGTACAAACAGTCTTCCATTTCTTCAAACATGCAAACATGCTGGTCTCTTCGCCTGTCCTGATATGTTATGTACTGTTACTATGCAACTAGATACTCCAGGAAATCAGTTTACACAGTAGCTCTGTAGAAAAGTGAGTATACATCAAATTATACTTCTTTTAGCCAGGATTCCAGGAACATTAGAGCTGTATTCCCTCTCAGAACCTCTGGACCTTCTTACCCCTGGATAACATTCATGGAATCTTAACATATAAATCTATTAATAAACAGAATAAATGTTTATGAAGTACCACTGAAGACCCAAAACCTGCAGTTCCTCTAATGACCACTAGTCTGGCTCCAACAGTGAGTCAGTCCCCATAGACTCTCATGTTAAAATGTCCAACTTTACAGCAGAAATAAACATGATTACAGTACCACGATGGCGACGGTGGAGCAGCTCACTCACAAAACTGCTCTTCAGAGACCTGTGGGTGACGTCACCGAGGCTACGTCCATCTTTATTTACAGTCTATGGTTGTGGGATAGGGTGAGGTGAGGATTTGAAGCTGTCCCTAACCAAGCCCAATTTTCAACATTATCCCAACAAAACTGACAATATTTTTATTCAGTGTAGCCAAAGTCACATATGTCGACAAACTGTCCATTTATAGCGAATGGCTGCAGTTAGATTTGAAAGAAAGGCTCTTTGCTGTTTGAGGGAGCAACGAGAATTAATAAACACATACATCACCATTAAACACTAAAGGAAGAGGTTGGTGTGACAGACGGAGCTGCCACAGCAAATGTCATTTCAGTAAAATATGGTTCTCAGTAGTTGTAACAGTCAGCTGTCAGCCAAACAGCTGATGAATGAGCCACTGACTGTAAAGCATGAATGAAGCAGCTGATACCAATCAGTTAGCACAAGCACACCTTTAGAGCTGTGCCTGAAATAACGCCGTGCTCCATCTACATTTAGTTAGGGTGTAGCAGTTGTTTCAGGCTGTAATTTGTGGGCTACGAAACAGACATGTCAGCAGCCTTCATACACAACAGCCTAAGGGGATCCATTATTCTGCCTGTCCACACAGCCCTGTAAGCTAACGTGGCCGACCAATAGTAACCTTTTGGTTCATGCAGAAATGTATGGGGGTGAAGCAGGTGAGGCGGAAAAAAGAATAAAGATAACAGGTGCAAACAATATCTGTCTTAATGAACCATTAAATTATGATTTTATCTCAAAATGTTTCAAAAACAAAACATGACAGACAAAAATCTGCCATTTGGTAATTCAAATTGTTTTTAATGGCTTATTTCAAGAATATTCTTATATCAGAGTAATCAACAAGTTTTGGCATTTTGCTCAGGAGAAAGAAAAACAGTGAAGGTGGACGGGGTTGGAGGAAAGAATAATAGGAATAATAGCAACTAGCAGAAAGAGATCCGAGGGAGGTGGAGGAAAATAAAAAATGACAGGAAATATGGACAATTGGCAGCTACAACAGATAAGAAAGCCAAGAGAAGGAATATAGAAAGGAAATGGTTGTGGCTGGATATGGAGTGGTGGGTTTCCATGGTGACTGAGTTACCTTCATATTTTACTTGGCTATATTTTGTGTGTGTCTGTGTGTTTACAGTGTGCTTTTACATATGTCTAAGAACTCTCCTATATATACAGATGATTTTTTTTATTTTTCAGGTGCATGATGGATGTTTCTGGACTCGGCATGCACGTGTATTTCCTGTGTGTGTCTGTGTAACCTCATGCATAATGTGGAATGTATCTATACAATATGTTTGCTGTCATCTTTCAACCCTTGACTACTCTCCATTCCCCCCATCTGTGTGAAGCTTCTGTGTGTGTGTGTGTGTGTGTGTGTGTGTGTGTGTATGTATGTGTGGGCGCGGTGCCAATCAAATGCTGGCGCCTTTCACGCTGGCAGGCTTGCCCAGGTCACGCGTATCCAAAAGATCCCATACATACTATTACCACCTCCAAACACCAGCCGTGGGCCACCTGCACACACAAACACACACACACACACACACACACACACACACACACACACACATGCACTCACTCACACGGCCATGCACTCACTCACACATATAAACAGAGTGCATAATTAGTTCTCAATCGCAGCACAGGGACCAGACCATGCAAAGGAAAAGAAAAAGAAACAAAAAGCACAGCCCCCCCCC
>NW_019525129.1:1091166-1133274 GCF_002814215.2 Seriola lalandi dorsalis | reverse complement strand
CTCCCCCTCCCCCCCAGGTGATTGGAGTGAATACAGTAGACGCTCAGCACAGAGAACTCACTGTGAAACCAGCGGGGTCAGACTGAGCAGCGCAGCGATCTGGCTGCGATTCAAAATGGACAGAGGCTGATGCATTTGTTTGATTTTGAATGATAACAAGCGAAATGTAAAACTAATCTAAACCCAGAGACTGCAGGGTAAGAGTGGAGGTTCATGGGTAATTGGCATCCCTCTCTCTGCGATTGGTAAATGCTTGTCTATGAATATATTTATCAACACTGGAGATAATGGTGTTTGTCTACTGAGGAACATCTTTGCTTGCTTATCTCCACTGTTTACCTTCCAATTTATTATCATTTATGAAGCTGTCAGGCTGTATCACCCTTTAATCCGCCACCTCATGTATGAAACAAGGTCTCACAGGTAAATGTGTGATGAGACGTGCCGGTGTCAGGGTTCAAGAAGGCTGGCTCGGCCACTTACAGTGCCTGTGGCAGCAGCGGTTGAGAGGAGTTGATCTTTTGTCACAGTTATGGAAATAAGTCTCCTGCACTACCTTCACATTATCAACCCCTGAATGTGTGAGTGCTGCTACAGAGACAGACTGCACAACGTCTTTGATAAAGCATGTCAGTGGACAGAGGTTGTCTTATCACCACTTTAGGCATATAAACATCTAAGGTTTGTGCACTTTTTTATTACCTCACCTGATTTAAGAGCTCTTTTAAAATCAAGGGATCATGGTAAAAGTAAGTGCAAGAGAACTCTACTGATGTAGCATTCATCCCCAATAACACTGCTGGAATCTAAATCGATCAAAACCTGTCACCTACAGTACGTTACCCATAGTGGAACTTGGGTAACGTAACGTACCTTTTGGTTGGAGATTCACATGTGTTGTGCTATTAGCAGCTAATGTAGCCTTAAGCCTCTGTCATCAAGCAGAGATGAGACTGAGATGAAACTGGTAGTCTTCAGCCCCGACCGAAGCTGCCTCAAGTGACATCACATGAGTTTACACAGCTCTTTCTAGAGCCACAACAAGCTTTATAAAACTCTTTCCACTGTAGCGCTCTCTAAGACCTGTAAATGAACTTTGATGCACACACTAGCTTCTGTTACCTTCTTCGTGAGATCAGAAGCTGGCCATAGATTCATGGCGATGTGGCTAATGTGAACATGTTGAGCAAAGTCTGCAAGGCTCAGTCAGAGGGTGGACGTTTGGACTGAGCCTTCAGACTTATAACAGAAAGGGAGACTGTTCTCATGTATAAAACAAGCCAACAGGCTGTATATGGTCGTAGTAATGATGACAGGAGCAAAGGGAAAGTGCGGTGATGTAGTATAAAGTCCACGTCAGGAGGAGGCTGTGGATGGATGAATGTGACACAGGAGAGCAGTGTTCCATTCCCATGTGAAACCAGCTGTTTATGTTTTTTCTATTATCCATGACCGTTCAACAAATAATCCAAATTGTTACTGTTGTAACCATGACAACAAAGATCATCTAATGCTGAGGAAGCACTTTTAACCCAAAATCAAGATCTTTTCCTAAGCAAGCTATTACTGTCATTTTAGTAACCATGGCGACGAAGGTGCAGTAGGGGCTCTATTTCAGGAGTCACTTATAGGAGTCGTATCAGAGGTTTGAAGAAACGACCTGTGTGGTTGTTGAGGTTGGAGGAGTGGTTTTAATGACATGAAGTTTAAAAGATGGTGGCGTGTCACAGGCAGGAGGGTTGAATGGAAAATGATTTTGAAGCTCCGCCCAGCTAAGGAAGTAAAAACTAGAACATTTCGAACTCTGCTTCACTAATTTTGACTCTTCAGTTCTTAATCTCTTGCAGGTTTCCTAACATTGTATTACTACCCCTTAAAATCTTCTTTAGAGTCATGGTATTCACCATCACACCATCACATTAAAAGGCTGGGTTCTGTTCAAGATTAAAACTGTCGCCAGGCGCTGCTCGTAAGGGAACGTTGTAAATAATATTGTAAAGAGCATGGACCTAGTCCTGCTCTGTATGGAAAGTACCCTGAGATAACTGTTATAATTCAGGGCTATATAAAAAAATTTCAATTGAACTGAACTAAATGCAGAAGAATACACCAGGATGTGTCATTACTCACAGACCCGTCAGGTGATCTGGGAAAGGTTTACTCAGTGTTCCCAGAATCCGAACCGCGCCTGGTGAAGCAGCTTTTAGTTTCTCTGCTCCTCACCTGTGGCACCAGCTTCCTGAACACCTGAGCTCTGTTGAAACTGTCAGCTCATTTACTGGAGCTCACCAATCAATCATATACACAACATCTTTTTAACCTGTGCATTTGAATGTCTTTTATCACTACAGCACCCCTTTTAAGATGGTGTCTTAAGTTTCCTACCTGATCTTATGTATTTAAATATTTTCATTTTTATCTATTCAAATGTGACGTTAGTAACCAGTACCAGGTAGATGACAGTGTGAATGCAGCTGCACTTCCCACAGTATTTAGAGGAGATGAACTACATTAGAAGACTGATGACTGCACTGTGATATTCGGCTGTTATCATCTTGAGAAGTGTTTCTAGCGGTGAGCCTGTCTGTGTTGTCAGTGAAAACTCAGCATGCATGTACAGAGGAGGATTTACAGTGGGCGACATGACTGCAAATTTGCATTGTAGTGGGACTCAGAAGAACACAGCTATCAGAACAAACACATTTCTTCCACTCAGCATAACTGAGGAAGCAAGTAATCTAAATTAAATTTGAGTCTGCTGCAGGCAGATTATTCCAGGGAACGATCAGGTCTACATACAAAGAGAATGGTGGGAAATGATCATGACTGCTAATCATTTATTTTTCTTCTAACGACTGCACACACAAGACTGAAGAGGAAGCATGTGAGGTCAGCGCCCCTCCTGTTTACTCAGATGATCTTATGCAAGGAGATAACTAGTATCCTTGAGCTGTGGGTAAACACAAACAGGTGCTGAGCGTCTGCTCGCAGTGACTCAGCTGCACACTGTAGGCTGAGACTTCACAGAGTCATGTTTACACCAATTTGGGAATAAACACATTGCAGCGAGCAGTCTTCGTCAGGAGCTCGCTGTTATGTCGGCGGTGGGGTGGGGGGCGGGGTTTAACCACAGCAGGCTGCTGGTGACAATGCCGAGGGGTCTTGAGCTCTGCAGCTTGCTGATTGATGAGCTCACAAAAGATAAAAAAAAAACCACACACACAACAGTGGCAAAGCGTGGCGCCATTGACTGAATTAAAAGTCGGGGAGCAGCCCATCGATTGAGCGAGCAGTGCAGAGGCAGCCACTAACATCACCCTCTGCACAGCACTGCTGTAAGCACACTGTTCTTTAACAACAGACATTCATACTACTGTACCCATAATGCACCCTGGGAGGGCGGGCTGATTGACAGGCGAGCTAAGTCCAGCTTCTTTCCTGTTTTTGTGTGATGGTGGGAGCAGAGAGAGAGAGTGAGAGGATGTGAAGATAAACCCAAAAAAAGAGGCTGATGTGGTGAAAGAGAGGAGATGCGGGGGAAGACAAATGTCAGTGTGATAGAGGGAGTAACAGAGAAATGGAGTGAGAGGAGAGGGAGGCTGAGTGTGGAGAGAGTGGAGCGAAGCAGGTGACATGGAAATTTAAGATAGAAAGATAAAAGGAGGGATAAGTGAGTAATGATGGAGAAATGAATGCTAAGAAAATAAAGTTCCCATACAGAGGGCTGGGGGAAGATCTTGAGAGTCAGATATAAAAGCAAAAAAAGTTCTTTCTTTTTCAAAAAGGGTGCTGTTTTTATTAGCATTTTTATTTTTTATTTAGTTAGAGGGAGGATGGAGAAGAAGGTAGAAAAGAATTTAAAGAGGCGAGAAAGAAAACTGAGATCTAAGATTTGATCTTAGACCAGTGGAGGCACAAATTTGATTTTGCAAAACTTAACCATCCAGAATCTTTTAAGTTTTAAATTTATAAAACTGTTTTGTTTGGAAAAGTTTTCCATTGGTTTAGAACTGTGCGTAGTGGGAATAGCTCTCAGCATTTCTAACCAGTGACTTGATAATCTCACTGGTCTCACTGGGGCATCAACTGATCATATCTCCAAAACCAACATCTATAAAAACAATAGTTGCTTGAGCCTCTAAGTGTTCTGACGTCATTTTGCTCTGCATCACTATTAACTCTTTACTAATATTTCAACCCTAAAAGTAAAAAAATGTAAACTGCACTAGTTATGTAACTTGTACACAAAAGTGTGTTCAGTGATATTACTATTAGAAAATGTGTGTGTTGATGCCCAAACCAAAGTTCTGCACTAAAGCCAGCAGTAACACACATGGCGCTCTGGGGCAAGTTGTCTCTACTTTCCGTAGCGGTGCTGTTGGCTCCACAGACACACCTTCTTCACCTGATATTACTGGTTGAACTAGTTTGTTTTACAAAAAGAGATTGAATTTTGATATAAGAATACAAAGAAACTGATTTTTTGGCACATTTCCAGAGGAAAGCTTTGCTGTCTTTTCTTTGCCTCACAGAAATAAACACTGAGTTCTTACCTGTTTCACCTAAACCCCATTTAGAGGAAAATAAGCAGCAAAAGAATATATACAGATCTAAGAAATCAACCCTGTCCAGTTTGAGAATAACAGGAGAAAGACACGAGGAAGAAAACAAACTAAGTAAGACAAATGATAGAGTTATAGTTGTGAGTGTGATGGGGTCGAGGTGTTTCTTCACCTGAAAAATATAATGAGACAATTTACCCCACAGTGTGACAACTTACCACATAGCACATTCTGTACTTAACCATGTATAACTCTATATTAAAGTGGGGAGTAAAAATCTAAAGTTTGTACATTTGCACTCAAGAATTTATTGTTTAACTGAATATGGAAAATGTGAGACTGCGATGTGCTGAGACCAAGGAACTGAGGTGAAAGTGAAAAGCGTGGCAGGATTCTCCCCTTCATACTGGACAGTGCGCACGTGGAAGGGAGGAGGAGGGTGACGACAGAGGAAATGTGGTTTGTCATGGGTGTGCGCGGTGGTTAAAGAGGCTACACGGAGGGGTAAAGAGGGTTTGAGGGGGAGGTCCGGGGTCGTGAGGAGCCGATGAGACGATGGTTTATTTTACACAACTCCAGGGGATTAGGGGCTCCACATGCAAGATAATGCAGTCAGGGCCTGATTATTCAACATCACGGAGGATTGATAACACGCTGAGATCACACACAAAACCAGCACCACCACCTCCGGAGAGGAAAACAAGGGGAGCGGAGGAGTAAAAGCCCAGAGAGGTAACTGAGAGGCTGAGGGGAGAAAATGAAGATGAATAATTAAGATCAAAATTGGATTTGGAAACACAGAGCACGAGGTCCAAAATGAAAAGAAGAGTCATCCAAGGAGGAGGAAGATGAGGAGGAGGAGGAAGAGGAGCGCTGCAGCTCTGGAGAAGGAGAATGAAAGGAAGCAGAGATGGAGAAGATGCTGGCTTTGGATTGTGTAAAGCGCAGCCAGGTGTGGAGAGGCTGTCAGCCCTCATATATACACACACACACACACACACACACACACAAGCACACATACTGTTTACACATCTATACAGTACCAGTCCAGTATTTGTGACCAAGGTAGTCCAGACATCCCCCTCTCCAGCTCCTCCTGGAGGGTCCCAGAGGCGTTCCTACTCCTGATGAGATTCAACTGGGCAAAGTCCATATTTTATTTATGAAATGAAGTGAAGAAAACACAACATCCTACATAAAACAAACTTTAAAAATAAACCTATATTTCATATGTTAATACACCATGACTCTATTTCATGGACTTGAATGGAAAAGAATGAAACAGTAATTGTGGTGCTCCACTGTACGAAACACCGTGAAGAAATATCAGGACCTGAAAGAGAGCTGTGGAGGACAAGAAAAGAACCGGAGGAGGTATGAATTTTCATATCATTATCATTTATTCACTTTGTTGTAACTGTGTGCTTTTTTTAGAAGAGACTACAAGCAGCAGTCGTATTGAACTCTGGCTAACTGAGGAAAGTGGAAACATCATGCTAATGCATTTGTGTTAAGGGTTCTTTTCCACGGTAACTGTAACCTGTGTTCATCCTGATCCTGATTTCCGTAACAGAGACCGGGGAAACTTGCTGCTGGGCAGAAGAAAAAAACCCAGGAATGTTTAGCCGACATACAAGTGGAGGCGCACCTTCCTGCCGTGCACAACAGATGCACAAACCCTTCCCTGCAAACTCATCACAAACATCAACATCTCAAGTCGTTTTGCCAACAGATGGACAGATGAAGTTAAAAGCTCTTTGGCCGCGGTAGCCGAAGGTGTGTTGATGGGATGGAAATATTATGCTTTGGGGTTGCCAGGGGCAACAGGAAACAGGAATGGATTCCACTAAAATCAGTTTTGGATGCAAATGTCATGCAGTCAGTGGAGAAAGTGACACAGGAAAGAGACTGGCTTTCAACAGGACAATGATCCAAATCAGACCTCGAAATCCACCATCAACCACTTCAAGGAAGTCGAGCTGCAGCTTTCTGCCCTGACAGTCTCCTGACTTGAACATCACTGAAGTCTGTGGGTAGATCTTAAACATGCAAAACAGCCTAAAGATATCTGAGGACTTGAAGTGATCTGCAAAGACAGAAAGGAGGGTTATGAGGTCCTCACTTAGTAGAGTGCCCAGATCATGAAATAAAAAAAGCATTAACATTTAAAGAAAGGTTGAGTTTTATACCTGTTTACTGTAGAGTTTTGTATTTTACTTCTTCTCACTTCAAAAATCAACCAAACATGGAATTTACTCAAGGGTGGCCAAACCTTTGCAAACAACTGTCCATGATTACTCCAGCATGTTCAACGCCAGGACATCGCACCAGTCGGACGTGCCAGGAAAACCTTCACAGGAGGGTGTCGTGGATGCTTCCTTATGATGCGCCCTAACCACCTCAACTGACTCCTCTCAATATGAAGTCTGATAGCGAGCTTGTTACCCTATCTATTTCTATAATCTGATTGTTTGCATGCTGGGTTACAGTTAATACTGCACTTTATGCACTACCTCATGCAAACTGTGCACTAGTGCACATTTGTTGTAAAAAAATAAAAATGAAAAAGCATATTGTGCATCCTCTGTGGACCTTGGATCATAAGTTCACGTCCTTCAGAAGTTGCATTTGAAGACCGATTGTGTCACAGCAGCGCGACTAGACTGTCCCATTTGAAAGCCTCCTTCAAATACAGCCGAGAAACGCATCCTTCTTTTCCTGGGCGATTAAGGGTCCGACGGGCGGATGCTTCATGGTCCAACCCATCCCAAGATTCATTGCGCGCCAGTAAGTAATGT
Source organism: Seriola lalandi dorsalis (assembly GCF_002814215.2). NCBI lineage: Eukaryota > Metazoa > Chordata > Actinopteri > Carangiformes > Carangidae > Seriola > Seriola lalandi. The sequence goes on along the minus strand of NW_019525129.1, from coordinate 1,125,914 downwards.
TCAAGAAATTAAACAGTGACAGAGAGCCTCAGGATATATATAAGTATCGGGTTTCAGCTCAGTTCAACAGCTAACGGTACAACCGTTAAAACCAAGGACCTCAAAACCTCAAGTTAAGTGTTGTTGAGGTTGCTAGGCGACAGGAGCACTTTTCTTTGCGACACTACAGTAAGCCAGACCGCCTCATTTCAGTCCGGCCTTCACGGTCTGCGACAGCTGCGAAGGGCCACGCCTTTGTAGACCGCGGCCACCAGATGAGGCCGCTGAACTGGGACACAGCTAATGAGACCCGAGGAAGCCTGTAAAACTTTATGAGCAACTTTCATTCGAACTGGCTGCCATCTTGGAACATGGTATCCACTGCTTTAATAAATCCAGGGTAAACTGTGATGGGTATTTACAACAGAGAGGTTCCAAAACAAACATTCTGTTTACCATCATTTTCTCCAAATAAGTTTGTCCGATCATCTGAACGCTGGAGCTTCTTGACCTATTCGACATTGACTTAGCAATGACGCCGTATTCCCTCATCGCAGGAATTGACATATAACACATTCTTCCGCGCAACAGAGCAACGAGTTGTCCTCACAGACACATACCGTGGTGCTCAAGCGTAAACACACTGAACAAATGAGCCAGTGTGGTGCTGTGTACACCTCGCCGCCGAGAAATATGACTCCTGTCTTGGTTTTTATCCCTCTTGACAAAGAGTGTAGCAGGCAATTCAAAACAGAGGGACGTAAGACTTGGGTGGAGATGTTTGTGTGTGTTCATGGTGATGCATCACACACACACACACACACACACACACAGACCAGGTGTGTGTCCTGCGCTGAGCAGTGGATCATTTTTCAGCCCTCAGGAGTCTTGGAATAGAAGAAGATAGTGTTTTGGGAAAACACCCAGTGGGGAGGATAACGGCAGGATGGAAGTGTGCTAATGTTATGGGTATTTATTGTGAGACTTAGGTCAGTTGTAGTCAAAGAACGTCATCTGAGCTGAGGGAGAAGTGTGGAGAGTAATGACCGTGACTCCCTAATTGACATGTGTATCTGCATCTCAGCACACAAGATGCATATTCACAAATTCTGAAACTTAAACACACAGGGCCACAGGGGGAGTTTGAAGCACACACACACACACACACACACACTCAAGTGCACACACAGCTGATCAGAAAGCGTTTTGTGCGTGACAGACAGACACACATACACGCTCACCGACTGCACTCAGCAAAATAAAAATCTCATTATGCTCATGAACCTGAAGGTATGAGAGCAGTCTCTCATCTCAACCCATGGCCTGGAATATTAAAAGGCTTTCTGCTCCTCTCCAACACTCTGGCTCCCGTCTCCCTCTCTCTGCCTCTGCATACATATGACTGCATCTCTCCATTTCCACACTCACTCGCCTTTGGGATCAAACGCACTCACGGTACCCCAGGGGCCCGGGCTTGAAATGAATTGCAATTACAGCCCTCTTTTTCTCACAGCCTTTTCTTATTATTTCATTGGCGTCTTCCTTTTTTTTCTTTTTATTCTCCTTCTCGACTCCTGCTTGGTGTTCTTGTGTGCTGGACAAATTTTCTTTTGAAAGCGTCATTGTGAGGACATTCGGGCTGCTCCTCACAACTTTCAGTGGCTGTTTGAGGATTATGACTTGGTTTCAGTGTCAGGGTGAGTGTGCAGGTGTGTGTGTTTGTTTAAATCTATCTATCCATCTATCTCTCTATCTATCTATCTATATTTATGTATGTATACAACTGTGTATAAGCCAGTCCTAAAGGGACAATCCACATTGAATTGTGTGTGTATATATGTATATATATGCATTGATATGAAATAGTTGACTCTCACCTTCAGTTAGTTGTTAATCTGTTAGTCCTACATCATTAGAAGGAATTACAAGGGAAGGAAATACAAACATAAATCTATGTCACTGTCAGAGAGGTGTCAGTTTGAAGATAATTACCATGATGTCAGCGAAAAGCTTTAAGTGAGGAGGAGACACAATTTATTTCTGCAAACTAAAGTAAGTAAGTAAAAAGGGTTTACCATCCACTACACTCCTGCAGGGTTTCATCATGTGTGACTGGCCTTTTTGTTAGCACACACACACTGTACACACTGTAACTTACAGCCATTTCACCTTTGGATATAGCTGAATGAATGAATACATATTGGTTACTGGGTTATGATATCAATGCTGAGACAAAGCAGTGGGGTTGGACTCAAGGTTGGGCGTGTCCCAAGAAATTGCGCGTCTGTATGTGAGGAGAGGGTTGGGGGGGGGGGCATATTGATCCTACAAGACGACAGTCGGGCTCTCTGATCTCAGCCGGACCCCTGGTTTCCCCACGGAGCAATCTGCAGCCGTGGCCGGTCCTCATGGCAACCAGAGTGTGTGTGTGTGTGTGCAACTGTGTGTCTCTCCTGTCGTCTCTCTACATGTCTGTCCTTGAAAGACCTGGCTACTCTATGTGTGTGTTTCAGTATCATTTCGTTCTATAGTTGTGAGGACGAAGAGTGAGGACATTTCAGCCATTGTGCCAGTGAGGGTTCTCACATGTACACAACTACAACCATTCTCAGTCCTCTCTTTCTGGATTTAAAGCAACACTGCTACATCCTCGCTGTTGCACGGAGGGGTGTGATGTCACACTTTTACAGCTGAGCCCTGTCCACGGTGACTCCATCACTCATAGTGAGAAGCTGATTTGTGATGAAGCTGACGTTTTTAGGGTCTTTAAGATGGCTCCAGAGACTGCTGGTGAAATGAATGGAAATTCAACGTGCCATCACTCAGTAATTCTCCTTTGTAGCCACTGTGTTGGCTGGTCAGCAAAAATGACATAATTTTGGTTTAAGGTTAAATTGATGTTTTTACATTTTTCATATTGTCAGCTAACCAGGACTAACCAGACCAAAACCGACAATGTGTTCATCTGTCTCTTAATACTGTCCAATGCCCCTACCCTGTCTATGGCACCAAGCTCATAGGTCCCCACACAAAGATCTGTCATGAACATCTAGAAATATCTAAAAAAAAAAAAAAAAAAAAATCAGGATTTCTTAGCAAACAGAAGGAAAATGTGAATTAGTCAAACTATTTTCACTGATCATTTTCTGTTCCCTCTGTGGATCCATGATTCAAGAAGCATCCTAAGATTCAGGATCCAAGAGTTTGAATTACTAATTAGATACAGAATCACTATAATGACCAATGAACATGTTAAGATTCATATCTTTGAGGAAGAGACAGAAACAGCATCATGAACAAAGGTTAGGATGGTAGACGGAAAAAGAAAGTAAATGATGGAGGCAGATGAGAGAGTTCAGAGCCTGACTGACCTTGTCTGATGCTCTCTACGAGACAGACACAGGGCACAAAGATAGTGGTCATGTAAATTAGGTTAGATTAGATTAAATTAGATCAAAGTCGATTGATCTGGAAGTTAAAATAGCAAGTGGTTGGTGCACAGGTTGAAACCCCTGATATGCAACCTCAAGGACAAAAACACACTGATGAGCCAGAAACTTTCCACCGTGGTCCGTCTCTACAGGAGAGAAGGAAAAGAAGAAAAAAAACACTGTGCATCAGCAGGTTGACAGGAAAGAGATGTGTATGTTATGACAACCACACACACACACACGTACAGATAATGCCCACTTCCAAAATCTTTTTACACGCATATTCTCGCTCTCTTTCACACATTTACACACAGCACACAGACTACTGACAGCACAGATGCCCTCATGCCCTTGTGGCTGTCTGAGAGGCTCTGCCTTACACACTCAGAGGCATCTTAAACACAAGTAAAACACACACTTCTACACTGAAAGATACAGCAAACACCCATTAGCTCTCAGCCCCAGAGGCAGTTGAAGATAATGTCAATCTCATGTACGCGTGTGAAGCGCAGAGCTGGAGTCAGGCCGCGCTTCGCCTGGCTTAGTATAAAGAGTGGAAACACAGGGAAACAGCTAATCCCACCAACAGCTTTAAAGTTAATTAACATAATGTACATGAACAGAAGTGTAAAAGCAGCAGTTTGTGGTTATATGGGGAGAGGGCATGGTGCAACTATTTCAGGACAAACAGACGTGACTGTGCCCGATCTGAAGTCTTGTGAGGTGACTGAGTTTAGCGACATCATGCCTGGACCAAACCTGTACTCTGCCCTCTGGCAATCTGCCCTATGGCTGGAGATGACTGCAGATGAACTGGGGGGGGGGTGTCAACTGTGGTTTCTCATGAAACAGCTTCAACATGTAACTCCTTAGCAGTGTCAGCCTGCCTATCCGCCACTCTGGTCCAAACTCAAACCTTCTGGATGGATTGGCTCAACATTTTGAACACACATTCATGCATCTTGTGAAACATCATCAGTCTCAGGCCAAGTTCCTAAGTGTTCTCACTCTTCCTGTTTTATCCATTTGGGGCGCATTGGTATGTGACTTGTGTGGATTTGGGACAATTGAGTATCCCAGAATGCATTTCACACCAATTAGCGACAATGGCAGAGATTCTGAGCCAGGCTCAAAGCTGAAACGACAAAGTGTTATTATATCACTTGATTAAGTTTTGATGTTTTTTTAGTGACCGCCTTGGCCGGTCAGCGTGCGCCGTCGTCCCAGTGGGAAAGTGTTATCTCTGCAGCCCACTGGTCATTTACTGGTGGCTCTGTGTCTGTAGTGTCTGATTGTGTGATTTGCTGGACAGTTCAACAACAGCTGTGCCTCTGTGAGCTTCCATGTACAAATATACCACTAAGATGGTAAACATACCTGCTACACATCAGCATTTCTAGCATTATCATTGTGGCATGTTAGCGTGCTGATTTAGCTCTAGCATGTCTTAGACTATTCTTATGTACAGAAAAGTGGCAGTGGGTGTATGTTTTCACACCTTGGACAAAGTCAGGCTGATGTCGGTGTTCATTCTTCATTCACTCTCTGCTCCTTCAACCTTTGTAACTATCATACGTGACAAATGAGCTCCCCTTTCCTTCCCACTCTGAGATGCTCCTTTTCTGTCTCCACACAAAAACCAGGAAGTTTCTTTCAGTGGGGAGCTGCCTCTCAATGATATCCCACGCTGGTTCCAATCCAGCGCTCTGGCCTTTTTAAAGTTGTCTTCCCTCTCTGCAGAGGCCCTTCTTTCATCTCCAGAGTCTGTCTTTTAGTGCAGCATCAGCCCTCTCTTCCTCCTTTCTTCTCCACCTCTCCCACTGTTCTCTTCTTTTTGAGCAACACCCAGATACCCAGATACATGTAACCACCCACCTGCCCCTCTCCCTGTGCCTGGATGCTTCTTTGGGCCTAGTTACAGTCTGCTAAGTTTGGTTGTAAGAGTTGCTATAGCTAGCCAGAGAAAAACTGAATTTACAAATGAGCATGAACTGACATTTGTGGCAAGAAGGATTAGAAAGGCAAAGCAAGTCTCAAAAACAATTGACAAGAAAAAGGATATCAGTCAAAACACTGTCACATATTTGGTGAACTAGCTGGAAATGAACTTTGGGTGATAAGCATTTAAGCAGCACACATCCTTCATTACCTGGTATTTGTGAAGTCCGCACTTGCTGGACCTGACTTTCTTTGTTTGGTGGAAACGGGTAGAAATTATCTTCACGGCCAGAAGTGCTGTATTTCATTATTAAGGTTGATTTCATTTGTCACTTTCTGGCTGATAACATTCCTTCATCTGGAATTACTTTGAAACAATCTGCTGCAATCTGGACAGACGGGACACTCATCTTTGTTGTACCTTTACTTTGTGATTTAGACAGGGAAAAAATGTATGAAATAAATAGTCAAGAATCTTCTGTGGGGTTTCTGCAGACATGATAACCACAGACTAACTTAGTTATGTTTCTCCATGCAGCTAATTCAACAACAGAAAAGGTTCAGAACAGGAAGTTTGTTCAATTATTGATAATTGGTTATTTTCCAGCAGGTTCATCAGTGCACTATGTTTGCATTAATATCAAAGCCAGTCCAGATCTTACCAAGTCAAAAGGAAAAAAGTTAATTAAAGAAAATTCCATCATGTTTTTTGAAGCGAAAAAATGCTTTGAATCGTAACAGCAAGTGCTATAGTAGATACTGATGTCGATACTGATACTGAAGGATATAGGGATAGTAAACCTCAACTACACAAAGACCAGTTACAGAAATGCCCCATAAGAGTTACAGAAGCTACGCAGCAGATAAGTGCAATAATCTTTCAAATGTGGATACAATCACCAAAATTGGTATGTTTATCCGTCTGGGGCCATCCTGGCTTAGGAGACATATTTTTACCACAAACTTTTACCCACAAGACAGATTTCAATGGTTTTGAATGTAATCCTGTGTTTTAGACTATGAGGATGTCAAATGAACAACTCTTACATTTCCTCAGAGTTTTATTTGTTCTATTTCTAATATGTAATGTGAAAAAACAATGTACTGTATTTGCAAACCATTTATCATGAATGATAATTAGCTCACTAGACTAGTTAGCAAGCTTGTTTTGTAAGTAATATCTTTGCTGAAATATAGTTTAATTTTTTACAGTGTACTAAATCCCACCTTCTACATTGTTAAAATGTTTGATCTGACACCTGGATTATTCGTATGAAAAATTGTGGATGGACAAAAAATAACATTTCCTTGCCATAAATGTCAGCCATTTTGACTTTTCAAGTGGCTAACAGGTTTATCAAAAGAGCAATACTTAAGGAGGATTTGTGCCGAGTTTAGCATTTGTATCCACATTTGAAAGGCTTCCCTGAAACATGCAGTTTTCTGCTGCGCTATTAGCATGAATAGACTTTGGATCTTTCTTTCCATAAATAAGTTAAAACAAGCTGATACAAAATATATGTGGCACTGTGTGTGTGTGTGGAATGAAACCTGCAGTAACTTCATTTTGGCAAACTGAGAGACAGAAGCTGTGAACACAACATTTACATCATCACCTTTAAGTTGATATGGTGAACTTGTTGATATCACTGCTTATTCACACAAGGAGCAACATTATCATCCATTTGGAGTCATGTTTGTGTCCAATATTTGCTCTGCTGTTAAATACTCCACTATGTTCACCATCTAGTCTCTAACTGTGTCTGTCTGCTGCTGCTGCTGCTGAGCAGGTTGTGTACAGTGGCTTTAGAGCTTTTCCTCTGAACCTGCAGCTGGAAATCAAATTGGACTGAACCAAAACTGTAAAGCTGTGAACCGCACAACTAAACAATGGGCTGAAAGCTGCTATAATGCTGCCTAAAGTGAAGCGAGCTGCAGATTCAGGTGATAATTCTCTGTCAGTTCATTAATAATGAGAGGCTCTTTTCACATTGTAACATTATTTTCACCCTGTCATTTGATAGATTCTTATCAAATACTTATTATAACCACTTCACAGCTACTTGAGGGGAAATGTATATTAAGTGGTTAAACAAAGACAATTACGTCATATATCTATACTAGATTTCAATAGTCAAGAGTCTTTTCTGGTGTCCTCTCTGCCTTTATATCTGCCCCTCTGTCACCCCACACATGATCTCAAAGCAGAGAAACCATTGTTCATTTTAATTTATATATACAGTATATTTACCTTAATAACTTATTTGGTCCACAGCCCACACACAGCTACAGACACACATACTCACACAGACCCAGAACGCCATAAAACACACACACACACAGATGGTCACTTATGCGACTTATGAGTCACAAAACCTGCAAGATAACATTCTTACTCCCTCTCTCTCTCTCCCTCTCTCTCTCTCCCTCTCTCTCTCTTTCTCTCTCTCCTCCCTCCCCCCTCTCTTTGTTGTTTGCTTCAGTGAGAGGCTGCTTGATGGCAAAGTTCAACCAGAGATCAGGGCAGTGGGCGGTAGCAGAACACCCCAAAGCACTGTAGTCTCCACAGCCATCACACTACATTTGCTGTACATACACACAAACACACATCACACACACACACACATACACACTTGATACTTTGAACCTGACTCATACCACTCTCATATGGACACTGTCTATTTATCTGTTTCAGCAGAGCTGCAAAACCAGGCATATATACGCATATCCAAAAGCTTACACATGCATTGAATTGATACATGTGCATTTGTTTGATCTTGATTGTGTGTTTCTGTGGGTCTGAATGCATCACCATATGTGCAGTCACAGTGTCCACATGTGCATCTTATACCCTGTACATGTTTTCATTCAAGTGCATTACCGTATCTGTAAATGTGTACCTTTTGAGAGTGTTTATGTGAGACTTATTGCATTAGCACATTTGTAAGCTTAAATAAAGCCTTTCACTGTAGGAGACTAATGACAATTGCATTGAAAAATTGTGACTTTGCCTTAGGCCAGTAAAAGCTTTGTGACAAAATCTTACACAGAAAGAAAAATAAAAGCACAGATCCTAAAGTCCAGTTCCTACTGAATCTTTTCAAGAGAGTGAGATAAAAATAAAACATGCCAGAGGCTTAGAAAGCATCTTGAGCCCTGCAGCAGTGATGCTATTCCACTGAAGACTTCCAAAAGTGTGAAATTTAGTCTTCACCCTGCAACATACTGTACATGTACATGTTGGTATGTGAGGGTCAGGGCTATAGACATTTTTAATTGCTTTGGTAAATGTTATAAAGTTTCAGTCCTTTGTTAGCTCCAGTGATCTACAGGAGAAGGAACTGACTAAATGTATTGTGTTCCAATGTGCCATTCATGCTTTTATATGCCAGACAATATGTTGTGAGGCACAGCAGGAACTAGCCAATGAATAGTCAACAGTGCATCATTGTATTGGAGTCACAACAATCGAATTCTATATCCCATGTCTGCTCAGCCACAGTAGTTGTTTAAGGGCATACAGCATTGTCCAAAAGTTTCATTAGGTGTGTTCATATATGCAGACTTTACCATTTATTTGGCACCTACTAAAGGGGTCATGTGTGAATAAGAGTGAGGAACAACACAAGCCGTATGTGCAGTCACGTACATATCACAGTGCTGGATACACATCTCACAAAACCTGGACCTTTCATACAAAGCCCACACTCTTAAGCTACACATAAGCACTCTTACATTAGCAGCAGCAAAGGTCCAGTGTATTTTCTCCTCTTGCAGAAAACCTGACATGTTGGAGACGATGATGAACACTCAGGTATTCATAAAATTCTGACATCATGCAAATTTAAAATAACAAAAAAAGGGTATCAATAATACAAATAATAATAATAATAATAACTTTATTTGTATAGCACCTTTCATACAAGAAATGTAGCACAAAGTGCTTTACAACAAAGAAATGACCTGCACCAAGCGCTTCACATGGAAAGAAAAGACATTAAATAAATATATAAACATCGATCTAAAATGAAAAACATTAACAACAGTAGAGTAAAATGAGATAAAATAATGAATAAAATAATAAATCATTAAATAAGCAGACATTTAAAAGAAGTGTGAATTACTTCAACAAGGAAGGTTTTCTCCCATTAAAGTCAAAACTGCACAGTATGTACTATGTAATGATCTTTATCAGTTACAGAGCAAATGATACAAAACCTCTTACCAAACATGAAGTTATATTTAGTCATCTGAGGTCTTCTACAGCTGTTTCACCAGCATCCACAATGAGTGTTTTTATTTCCAGATTTGAATCTAAAAACATTCCATCATCAGCAATCTAAAAAACTCTAAATGATCAAAGTTTTTATCAGACGTTATTTTGTCTCTTTACAGAGTGATGTCATCATACACTTAAACCTCACTCTGCATTTGTGTGTAGTGCAGAATCAAAGATGACACATGTTACATTTACATTTCTTCATCTGGCAGCTGCTTTAGTCCAAAGTGAGATACAACTGAGGTACAAATCCGAGCTTAGATCAAGTAGAAGGACGTCCTCCTCACTCACTGACTCAGGTGCTACTCAGCATAAAAGATACAGGCTCGTAATGCTACTGAAATAAACAATATATGTTTTGCACTGAGCACAATGCGACAAAAAACACAGTGTACATCTCCATATGTCTCCACAGATCTGAATCACGCCATATGCACCAAGCAACACCAACTTATTTTGCAATCCAATCAAATTTCAAGCCTTTGATTTAAATCCCTCTCGCACCAAAAATCCCTCCCCCATATTCAGACTCACTTGGCAATGCATCACATCGCTGAGGCTACATATCCTCTGACACTGTGACTTTAACTGAAATAACTTTTTTTCTGACTTTGGATGCTTCACTTTCCACTTTAAAAGTCACTCAGATTGATTTCTGGCCACCCACTGAGTTTGTAGTTTCAAGTCTTCCTGTAACGGAATCTGAGAATCCCAGAGTGACAGAATGTGACTGTCCTGGATCAGGACCAGAACCACAACACTGGTGAATCAGTTACAGTAATGTCTGCTCGCGACAAAACAACATTGCTGCTGGTTAAGTACATTGGCGTATTGCATGAATAAAAAGCATTACATTAAGTATAAGCTATAGACATATACAAGCTCATGACCCTATGTGTGATAGAAGAGCGTATGAATGTGTGAGTGAATGGGTGAATGTGGCTTGTAGTCTGAAGCTCTTTGAGTGGTTGTACATTTACCAAATAACATTACAACATTTATGTGAAGAACATAATCTTTAATTTCATTAATATAATTTTGTGAATGTCTGGAATGTGTAATGTGTTTGAAAGGGTCTGATGACTTCAATTATGAAGGAACTGTCTACTGGAACTAAAGTAGCATTGATGGACAGTCACAGGTCAAAGGTCATAGCTGCAGAATGATACACCGACACAGTGTTCCCCACAGTCTCTGTCCTAAATCCATCTGAACTCGATATGTCGATTCTAGTTTATTTCAGTTTGGGACGTTTGAGACACTTTTGTTTTCTTTTCAGTTTGAGTTTACTCCAAAAGTTCCCAATCCAGCCATTAACCCCCACCTCCACCCCCGTCCTTCCTCCGCCCTTCCTGTCATTTCTCTGTATTCTCTCCCAAACCCACACATCACACACATGTAGAATCAAGACGGATGGTCTCCCTGGCAGGACGTCTAGAAATAGCTCACCCTGTGGGCGATTTGTTCCAGTTCAATGACTGATGGTAACCAGTGACTGCCTTTTTTTTTTCTTTTGTTTTCAATTTCAAAAGTCTAATTAGTACAGGCTGCACATTTTACACACACACACACACACACACACACACACACACACACCCATCACTCCATGTTTACATCATGCACTACTTGTACTGCTTGTAAATCAAATTGAAAAGTATTGACTCATAATGTTACATAAATCTGATTATATATTACTGACCTATAAGAAAACATATCAGCCCACAACACAGTGAGGTAGGAAAGCGTTGCAGATGGCCTGTGCTCTGTGATGGGAGAAAGCTGTGAAGAAATTTACAAAGGAGTAAATTCAATTCATTATGTAAGCCGTCTACCTGCAGTAAAACCTAAAGTTCAATTTTACAAGAGAACTTTTAATTGTGCTCTCACTCGCTCTCTAAATCCACACCAGGTTTCTTTGGTCGACTCTCAGATCTCATTTCATTCCTCTTGTGCACAAAGTTTCACTCTCTACTGTAAAACTAAATGCCCTTTAGCTCTTTTCCACATCACGGTTCTCCTCAGAATAGTCCCACTACACCCTCAATCTTAATATTTTTTTTCAACTGCATTGCATTAATTTAGCTTCATCTGGGATTTGAAGCTTCATATTTTTCTCTCCTTTGCAATGGAGCTTGTTACAGAACCTTTAAAAAGAGTCTACAGCAGCTCTGTGCTTTAAGCCCAAATGCTAATGTCAGCATGCTAACACGTTTACAATGACAGTAGCAGGGATAGTGTTTAACACACTCACCATTTTAGTTTAACATTTGCTAATTTGCACTAAACACAAACTACAGTTGATGGGACTCTCATTAGTTTTTACAGGTTTTTAGTCTTTAGCCAAATCACTGTGTAGGAGCCACAAAAATACAAATAAAAGAGTGTTTTATTTCATATGCGGGTAAATTTAACAACACTACACTACACAACTACATTTACCATATTCCTTTCTTTTGTTGTGACCTGCAATGTCTGGCCATCGGCTGACAGTTTGTTTGAGTGATGTAATCTAAGATAAAATGTTTTAGGGAAAAGCTGCACTCTTAGCCAATCAGAGATCAGCTTGGAGAAAACAATAGGGAAGGAGAACGAGGAGCAGATGTTGAAGAGGTGGAGTGTGTAGCCAGCTGAGTGATAGAAACTAAGTTTATTGGCGAGGTGACTAATATTTTTGACTGAAATACTTCTAAAGTATCAGGACAAGTATTAACCTGCAGTTAAAAGTCTTGTGTATCTCACGGTTCAGTAACTTGTTTTCCGGAAAGTGAAAGTGAAAGGTCAGTCAGGTTAACTGCGTTTGTTGTTGTCGCCTGCTTCGTAGAAAGTGGAATTTGGAATGTGAAACGTAGACATTTCAGCTAGCACCGTGGTGAGGGACAGTCAGCTGTAAACGCCAGCCCCGTGTTTTACTGACTTTACGGACTGGAGGAGACGAGGACGTCGCTGGAGCACTGTTGGTACCTGCTGCCTGTGAGGACACACTCAGCCACTGGTTGATCAGTCTAACCACCAATGATTTGGTTGAGACTTTTCTTTTGTGTTGAATATAAGTCATGTTACAGTATTACCTGTTTCATATTTGATAACAAAGCTGTTTTACACTCTCACCATAACACACAAACACATTGTGAACATACACACAGGGGTTTTAGTTCCTTGCATGTTTTCCTGTGGGGAAAACAAGGAAAGTGTTTGAAGGTTTTTGAAGGTTGGAAATGTGTTTAGTCTTAATATTTTTGGTTTATGAATTATTTTTTTAAATTGTATGCTAATCCATTTAGCTTAGATTTCATAAGTAAAAACTTTGACCGGCTGTTGGTACAAGAAAGTAAAGTAAAGAAAGTTCAGAGGATCAACAGATTCATAAGAATTCAACTCCTGGTTAACTTGAATCCATCCAACAGTTGTCGAGGTGTTTCAGTGTGGACCACAGCGGTGGACCGACAATCCATACAGCCACGATGCTAGCTTAGCATGAAAGCACCAACCTTTCTTTGTCCTTTGCCCTTCTCCTGCTGGAGGAACAAAAGTCCTCCCGTCCTCTCCTCCCAGCCCAGCCCTGGTCCTCAGTGTACAGGAGAGTCCTGGCTCTTGTTAGCGGGTCTGGAGCCACTTTGTTTCGCTCGGTTTGGGACATGGCAGGCTTTTCATGCTCTGGGGGGCCGCGGCGGATCGTCTTGCAGCAGCTGAGAGAGGTCTTGGCTCACAAAGGGCGCCTTTGTCTGAAAAGACCCTTATCTGTCCACCAGCATCAACTTACTCCTCCAGCAGAGCCCCTCATATAAACCCCACTTTACACTTCAACCACACGTACACATAAACATGGGCAATGTATACAGATGGTACATACTCAGACAGTAGGGCTCAAGCACCCACACACACACACACTCACACACATATATATACATACAGTATATCCAGTACATGCTCTTGCATGTACATAGATATGCTATTAACAGGTTTGTACGTTGCATGTGTGTGTGTGCACGGCTCTTTGTCTCTATACACACATAAGGTGCACATTATTAGCAGAGATGTATAAATAAGCTGCTGCAGCTACACAGAAAAAAAACATTAAATATGGGAAAACATATGGTCATACTGTGCAAACAATAAATCCTCTCCTTGGTTCATCTGCCTGCACAGATTTACATACACCCACACACCCTTACCTCTTCAGACGCATGCATATCATCTCCAAGCAATTAACATCTATACTGATGGCTCTGCATACACATTATTTGGCTCATTTTTTTTCCACGGCTTTGTTTGTTTGTTCAAAATGGCATTGCACCAACACAACCTGAAGAAAGGTGTCTATTAATTTACTGAGAGCTAAAGCACCAATCTGCACTGTTTTCATATGAATAAATGTCATTTTGATTCTCGTTATTGCTTATGGCTCAATAGTGATACAGACTCTGCCCACTAAATAACAATTTTTATGTTTTCAAGATTTAGAGTTTACATCAGTTTTTCATCTCTAGGGGAAATAAAATCAACATCTCTGGTCCTGATAACAGCAGCTCCGGTGCTAAGCTTTAAGCAAGTATAAGGCTCATTATTTTTGATTTCCAAAATTCAATAATGCAACAATCCTGGTGAAAGTCGTTTTTTTTTTTTTAAATACCCTACACCCTGTAGTTTGACAACTTTTTTTTTTTCTACCCTAACCTGTGGGTAGAAGAACAAGCTGTTAACATAGCATTGCTATACTGCCACTTTATAAAGCTGTTGCAGCAAAGTCCAGTATTCCCTCTCTTTGAGCTCTGTGTTTGGTCTCAACCAGCTCCTGTGAAAAACGTCTGTCTCTTTAGCTGCTAAATGCTCCACTATGTTCACCAGCTGCTCTCTAATACCCTTCTCACACCAAAATCAGCAGGTATAAGCAGCTTTTTTTTCAATCCAGGTAAACCCACTAAAAAGGTCAACTGACTCCTTTCCCGCTGAAGCCAAGTTTGCCTCACAGATGTAGGGGGAGAAACAGTGAGCTGTTAGCTGCCATGCAGTCCGTCGTGTCTCATCATTGATCCCTTTTCCATTGCTGACCTACTCAGTAGGTTTCTTGACCAGTGGAAAAGGGGTTAAACTGTGGCTGTCTGCTGTTGTGGTGTGCGAGGGCGTTTCAGCGAAACACTGATCTGAAGCTGACTATAAAACCGAGGGGAGCTGCAGATACAGATGATAATTCTCAGTAGAGTCATCACTATGAACATTGTCACATACATTGTCACACTGTTTACACATTGTCATCATTGTTCTTTCTATTGTTATTGATATATTGCTATTAAAAACAGCTGCTTTAATGATGTCATATTTTCCATGTGCAAATATCACTGTCTCTTTGGATTTTTTGGAAATAAAGTCCTGGTGAAAGTCATTTTATGTCACTTTATGTAAAATAGGATTTTTTAAAAAAGTGTTAAATGTACAGTTAGCATGAGCGCCAATGGTCACCATGACGAAAGAGACAAAGAAAGATCAAAATCATCAGAAAGTAGACATCCCCACGCGCACACACACACACACACACACACACTCAACAGATCAGGGAGGGGATGTAGCCCGCAGTAAAAACTTGATGTATGTGTGTGAGTGTACGTGCATGACACCCTGACTCCTACTACACGCCCCACTGCAAGCACATGTGGGTGTATGCATGCTTTCACCTCTGCTCACAAAAATATGTGACTCTGTGCTTGAGGGACTGGCAGACATGGGCCCCTGGTTACTGGACTTCCTCCCAGCTTACACTTAATTACAAGGACCATTCTTCTGATTGGCCCTCTGAGCCCTTTATGTAACAAATACAAGATTAAGGTTCTCAAGGTGCGGTTGCAGGAGTTTGATTGACATTTGCAATTCAAATCTGAAACAACTTGCTACCAAGTGTGGTTGAAGTGGCAGTAAATGTTTGAGGATGGGGGTATGGTGGTACGGTGTGGGATTCCCCTTGTGCAGAGAGGAAATGACCATCATCTGCTGTGGCGTGTTTGAGTAAATTGCCTGGTGCATGCGTGCATACATTTGTGTTTGTGTGTGCATTTTGTGTGGGTGTGCATTGTCGGAGCAATTGAGTGAATGGGCATTTAATTGGTTTTGCAGAGAGCACACATTTTGACAGGGATAAACAGATTTCTTTGTCTGCCTACGTCAAAGATGACAGAGCAGAGACGGAGCTGCATTTGTTCGGCAGCACAGCGACACATGCTGAGGCAAAACAATTAAGATACAGATGGGTAATTCCTGTTTCAAAAAGGATTGGTTTGTCTGCAGAAAAGAAAACGCAGAATTTTCTTGGCAGTGTGGCGAAGAGATTTCGTTGTCTGCCAGGCCGGAGTCACAGAGCGGTTTATATTCCCCCATCCCACTTTACACCATCAACTGTTTTCGTTTGGATGGGAACAGAATTCATGAAAGTGATGTTTAGTTTGTGGTTATCTAAACAGAAAGCATACAAATCCACAACAGGGAAAATAAAGAATGAACAATGAGACCCAGTAAACTAAATCGATATGTAAACTTTTTCTTGTGGCCTGACACAAAAATTCAAACCCTAGGGAAGCAGAAAGCTAAAATATCAATACAACACTGAAGTGCAATTTTATTTTGTCTTAGCTCTGAATCAGTTCTGTGAATCTTCAGATTCTCTATTGTTCTACAAAAAAATTGATTTTGTTTTCCAGTTTTGTAAATCCTCCAGTGAATATGTGTGCACAACATGCGTGCCAGTAAAGGCTGAGATGAGGAGGTGGAGATCAAAGGGCAAAAATATTCTGTGTGGAACTGACCTCAGTCATGTAGTGTATCAGTGATGTATCACATGCTTTAAAGTAGATTTGTTTAAAGGTCCATTCAGTCTAAGGTAGATATCCATGTGTAGTTTGATTATAGATCAGGTCTAGGTTCTATATTAATACTGTGAAAGTATCAAAGCCTCAGTCCACAGAGAAATGCACACAGCCTGTATTCAGAAACTGAGCCTTAAAACCAGCTGTCAGGACTTCTGGATCTTTGTGATGTCACAACAAACCAGTCACCGCCCTCAGCCACACCCAAAGCCCCACCCACCTGGACCCACCATCCAACCTTGCAGGATTTGGTTTCTGTAAGTATTTTACCTGAAATCTGCTATATTTTTATTGGATCACTCAGAAAACAGTCAGCCAGTCAGAAGAGAAGAGGCTGAGAGCCTCCTCTCTTGGCTAAATTGCCATATATTTTATATTACACCACTCATCATGTAAACAGAAACATGGCTCCAAATGATTTTTTCCTCTGTGTGTGCTGGATTTGTTTTTACACACAACAAATGCAGAGTATATTTGCTTTATATTTGCCGCTGATGATCCTTTTGTACTTTTGATATTTAATACACCACTGACAGTGATTGCCAAAGGTTCAAGCTTGTACCCAGCATATTCTCCACAGCAGAGATGAAGACAGCTTGTCAACCTGAGAGCCAGACAGCTGAGATCACATTCAAATAAAATGATAATTAATGAGGTCTACATGTCATCACTACCGTGTCAGAGCGCAGAGAATCCAAACTCACTCTGTCTCATCTCTCTGTGCTCTGTGTTTTGTTTCGTCTATCTCGCTCTGCCTCTCTCTCTCTCTCTCTCTCTCTCTCTCTCTCTCTCTGCTGGCCAGGCTTCTGAGAGTCGGGGGAGACAGACTGGGTCTTTGACTGGAGCGGTGATGCTATCA
Source organism: Seriola lalandi dorsalis (assembly GCF_002814215.2). Taxonomy (NCBI): domain Eukaryota; kingdom Metazoa; phylum Chordata; class Actinopteri; order Carangiformes; family Carangidae; genus Seriola; species Seriola lalandi. The sequence continues at coordinate 1,108,577 of NW_019525129.1, read as the reverse complement.
CTGCAAGCTGCACAGGCCTGGCTTTGTTTTCTTCCTCCTCTCTCCTCTGCTTTTTCTGCGCTCACTGCGCCAGGTTTCCCGTTCCCTCGTGGAATTTCTGGAACATGGAATAATAAGAGGTTGAAATCAAGACAGAGAATATCAGCAGTTTTAAGAAATGCTCGGGGAATCAGGGAATATAAAGATGATTTACAAAGTAGAGTAGAATGTGTGTTCATCACTTACCAAGCACCTGGAGAGTTATGGAGAAGTCAAGGAAGTTTACACAAGGGCCACAGTGGGGGCCCTCACTGAATGTTTGCCCCCTATTTACACTTCTGACAAACCTCACTACATCTTCTCTACAAGAGAAGTTAGTTCTGTTATTTGAAACAAATTCAAATCTGATTGTCTTACCAGATCACACTAATTGCACTGAAAGAGTAAACTCTAGACATGTCTGATGTACGCACATCTGAAATATACAGAAACCAGAATGACCTCCTGGTGGTTGTCTGCCTCCTCCACTCAGACTAGTTTAAGATTATATCCCTGTTTATCCAGAGTCAGAGAAAATATGAAGCATTTGTGTGAAATTTTGTCATAATTGCTGTGAAGTCTTGAGTTATGGCTAAAAGTTGTTATGTGAGGTCACGCTGAACTTTGACCTTTGACCACCAAAATCTAATCAGTTCATCCTTGAGTCCTAGTGAATGTTTGTTCGAAATTTGAAAAAGTTCTGTCAAGGTGTTACTGAGATATCATGTCCATGAGAATGGGACGGACGGACAACCTGAAAACAATATGTCACTGGTTCTGGCTGTCGCCAACGCAGAGGCATAAAAATAAATCAGTATAGAGGAGTGGGAGATCAAAAATCCACTGACAGTGTCCTCTAATGACTGCGTCTCAGTGGACAAAGACAGACAAAGATACACAGATGCTCTACAAGAAAACAAGGGTATAAAACAATAAAACACAGGGAAGCAGGAACCTGTTCACCTACCTCATCACCGCATGCTCTGCTGTATTCATCAGCATCAGATGCTCTGCTGTATATCGACTAATCCAGGTGGGAGGCAGCAGTAAACAAACTGCATTTACTGCAGAGACATGTCACCTGAAAATCCCCCAGTAAAGCCGAAGTGATGAAAGAGTTTTTAACTATGGTTGAAATATGGTTATCAAAGTGCTGTTGACTCTCTCTCTCTCTCACACACTCTTTCTCTCTCTCTCTCAAAAATTCAAATTATTTCAAATTATTAAATATATTAATATTAATACATTGTATTAATTATATTATATAAATATAAAATTATGCTCTCTCTTATTATCTCTCTCTCTCTCTCTCTCTCTCTCTCTCTCTCTCTCTCCCTCATTTGACTTCTTCCAAAAAGCTGACTTCAGGTGCTTTTGGAAACCAATCGGATTTTGCCACAATCTCAACCAGCCAATCATCATTCTCTGTTCCCTCACTCCTGATGTCACTTATCACTTTAGTGCGTGTTACTGCGACCCTCCTCCACAACATCCACCTCCAGTCTTCATATCCAGCACCAGGTCCAGTTCATCAGAGTCCACATCACATCCAGACCTCCAGCATTCTCTTCTTCCCAACAAAAGCATGCTCAGGTGCTCCAACAATAAATTAAGCCAAAGACATGAAGTCAATGTCTTTTTTTCAAGAATTTAATGTGCAACAGTAGTTTATTTCATTCTGACCAGAATGCATTTCTCAGTCTTTCAGATTCTATAAAGAGACATTGGTCTATTATTTTTGGTGCTGAAGAGGCAGAGCTTTAAATAGCTTTAAAACACACATGTGGTGTTCTCGTGATTATTTACAGCAGCAGGACGGTGTAGGCTAGTAACCATGAAGGGGTATGAAACCTACTCCAGAAAAAAAAATCCCACAATCCAATACTCCAAACACCATAAATATATAAAAATATGGAAGAGACATTACACATAAAGTTTTTCACTGGTATGGAGGGGGACAAGTAGGTTCAAAATGTGTCAGACATGGAAAGATTGGCTCGTTTGATCAGTCTTCTTTTTTCTAAATGTCTGAAATCAGCTGTTTGGGGACCTGTGCTGAGACTGTAAAGATGGTATGGAACTATAGAGAAGCATCTCCCCTGACACAGAAACAAATGTGGTGGCTGGTGATTGTTGAAGAAAATCTTCTTAACGGAAATATCGACTTGAGACTTCAAAAAGCAGCTCGAAGAAAAATGTGAAAAAAAAATGAAAATTATTCAGGACTCAAAATGGCCACATTGGAAATGTTAATCCACAAGTAGAGCTGCATGAATGATGTATGAGATATTGCAATGTATTTCCCTGGCAGGTTTTTGGCGAGTTACTGTTACATAATGTTGCAAATCTCTTGCAAATAATGATTTAAAGTTAAAAAGGCCCATATCTTACAAACTCCTCAACCACAGTGTCCAACCAGAGATAACCCTGATGACACCGGGGGGGGGGGGGGGGGGGGGGGGGTATTGTGTTAGAGTAGAACCACAGCAGACTTTATACTCCTGTTTTCACAAGCTACAAGTATCTTCTTCATGACGAGCAGACTAATTCAGTGGAGTGCCCCTTTAACAGCGGCACTCAAAACATAAATTACAGCTGGTGGATGAGACTATATGCTCCCTCTCACATCCTGTATACATTACTCTCAGGCAGCCAGCCTGTAAGCAGCTACTGTGATTTGAATTATGAGCTGTGTGATGTGAAGACCGTCTTTGGTCCAGTTTCATGTGCTGCAGTTATCTGTTCTATAACTAGTTTGATTTCATGCCTGGTGTTTTATTGCCTGTAAATGGATCAAATCTAGGTCAGGGACCGTAATGAGTCACAACCTCTGCGTGCCCTTGTGCAAGGCACTGCCTGTATGTCACATATACAAAACTGCATTGAAGACAATGAGACGCCTCCTTTCAGTCAAGATTCCACACATAAAGAGAAACAGATCCATCCAGAGCCTTAAAGCATCAGCTCAGCTGTCAGATATATGAGGGAACACTACAGCATGTGCCCAGTTGAACAGCACTTTTCCTCTGCAGAAACTTATCTAATCACTTCCTGGGTCCTTTACTCACGAGTCATTACATATCTAACTATAGTGACCAGTAGATTGAAATGTGAAATTCTGGAGGTTAAGAATTTCATAATTTTGGGCCATTGCTGGCGGTAGCATCAGTTTTCTTGGTCTCTTCTCTTACCAAGACTCTTCTCCCCTGATTGTTCAGTTAACTCTAGAAGAGTCCTGGTTGCAGACTTCTTCATTTAAGAATTATGGACCAGTGTGTTCTTGGGAACCTTCAATCCCAGCAGAAATGCTTTTGTATCCTCCCCCAGATCTGAGCCTCGACACAATCCAGTCTCTGAGCTCTGCAGGCAGCTCCTTCCTCCTCATGGTTAGGATTTTGCTCTGATATGAATCAACTGTGAGACCTTATTTCAAAATGATCTCAAACTTTCACTGTTCTGACATAAATAAATAAATGTTGATCTGAGCCATCCACAAATATGTGGTAGAGAAATGTTGTTTATTTTGTTAGTTACAAGGGTGAACTTTGACTTTCGGTTTAGAATTGGGCAGGAGATCACACAAAACCAGGGGTGGGAACACTGGCCTACAATCCAGGACCTGAGGATCCAGGACCAGACAGGGGTCACTGTCCATTTAGACACTACATTACTAGTGAGCTTGGAAAATATGGCATCAAATCAAATTTGGGCAACTTATGATGCAAGGAACAGCTATTAATGGAATATGCAAATATATACAGGTATAGTAATTTTGGTCAATTTTAACCCATATTACAATAGATGTAACAATAAAAGTTTGAGAACCGTCTGAAGTAAATAAAATATCACAGTAAGTATATATTATAATTATGGATGAATAACAAGTTAATTAAGCAGATAAAACATTTTACTGGATCATCATTTCTGGGGCTTTTTTTCACTTATTGTTCATGAATTCAAACACAGGTCAAATTTGAGCCGATACTCTAAAGCTAAAGCAGGAGGGTTAAGTTGTGCAGGTTTCATTCGATGTGAATGGGAGATGAAGCAAAGATGTGCAGGATTGTCATGTGATGTGACCAAACGTTCAGACGTGACACCTCACTGGCTCTTTTCTCTGGACCTGGCTGTGGACTAGCTGACAAGAGACTGTGTGGGGCCGGTGGGCTTTAGCTCCTGCAGGATTGTTGGCAGGTGTCTGATCCAGTTCAATGGGAGAAAAGTCAAAGTTGAGTCATTAGAGGTCAGAGGTCATGTGATGATGCTGTGCTGTAAAACACCAGCACAGAGGTCGTCTGTGCAGCACTCAATTATGACGGGAGTGAAGGAGGGAGTTCAGGGAGTCTGCATCAGGAGGAGGATAGACCTTTCATTATGTTTACTATTGTAACCATGACGACAAAGTCCTGTAACCTTAAGGAAGCTCTTTAAACAGACACCATGATCTGTTCCTAAACCTAACCAAACCCTGACGGCTCCGTAAGCTCAACCATGTGTTCATGATGACAGAGGTATGGTAGGTCAGCGTGTTCATCATTGTCACCGTGGTGACGAAGGTCTGGAGACGCTTGTGTGGGTTGTATTAGAGGGTAGAGACAAACGACCCGCTGTATATAATCATCTAGGTCTCTCTGCAGATCTCTCGCTCTCTCTCTCATACACACATACACACTGAAAATACACTTAAACACATCAATTACTTGCCGGTCCACGTATGAGGTCTCAGTTGTAAAGTGTGTGTGTGTGTGTGTGTGTGTGTGTGTGTGTCCAGCACAGATTTGAATGCACCAGGGCTGGTCAGGAGTCGAGAGAGGATCAGTGGTGGAGCTCATTCAGCCATGGCCTCAGACTGCCAGACACTGACCTCTCAGACACTTGATGGACTCATTGTAGATGGGGAATGTTTCACTACACACATGCACATGCACACACACACGCACACACACACACACACACACACACACACACACACACACACACACACACAGACATCCTCTGCACCCATTTTCAGGTTCACAGTCTTTTTCACAGCCTGCTGTGAACAAAGCCTCCCAACAGGTACCATCAGATGGACAATCATGTCTTAGGAGCATTAACTTGACAACATGTGAGAGCTGTTTGTCATAAAGGATGTTTCCTTATTACAAACAGTTTGTCTGTGTTTATATTTGTTATTTTAATTCTTACATTTGTTCTTGTTTTGTTGAGCTTTGTGTTGTGTGTTTGTGTTTCTATCCCCTGGGGTAGTTTAATCTCACCTGAGTACCCACCCCCCCAAACACACACATACACACACACATTTTTCTCCCCCTCTGTGTGTGTTGTTTTTGTATTTTTATCCTAATTTTTCTGTCATTTCACTCATATTTGTTTCAGATATCAAACAGAGAATAAACTTGTACTGACACTGCACTGCTGTGACAAGCAGATTAAAGAAAGAAGACATCTTTTTACCTTCCAATAGTGAGAGGGAACAGATACGCAGTTGACAGTGATGCCTCAGGTAGATGCAGAACCGAGTCTGTGAGGGCACATAGGTATAGGAGCCAACATAGAGTGGATGTTGCATAATCCCATTTTGATGCATATCTGCCCGGAGTGTCCACACAGAGAGGTCCATTCATCACTGCTGCTGCTGAATCACTGTGAAACAAGACCAGGTCAAAGCCTAGTGTATGTCAAGTAAGTGTGGTCAACAAGGGACTGCTGGTTGACTTGGACCAATGGTGTAACTTGATCACTCATCTCTATCAGTCAGTCACTCAGTCTGTCAGGGATGGCCTGACTGCAGTCCAGCCAAAAATTATGAAAAAACATAAGATACATTGTTAGAAGTTCACAGTTTTCAGTTCACAGTTTTCTAAAAGCTCCGGTTCAATAGCTGCTTAGCAAAAAACAGCAGACAGACATTTTTCACAAGAGTCGGTAGAGAGTGAAGAGCGAACATTAGTGCTCAGAAACATGACTCCAAATGAACGCTAATGTTTCTCTGTATCTGCTTATGTAGAAATAGGCAACTGTTTGCTGCAACAATCAAGTGGCAGTATGACAATGCTGTCAACCTTGATCTCTGAACACATCACTAAAAAGGTCCGACTGTCGTAGACAGGGGTTGCCACCCGTCAGGATTTCCCAAGATTGTTCTCTTTTTGAGCGACTGTTTCGGAAAAATAATATTATTTCCGGGGCGTTCTCGTTTTTTTTTTTTTTTTGTGAAAATGCTCGTCTAATTTAGAATATCATAGTTTCAAGTAAAACCTCATTTGTTTCCTTCTGCTGTTCGGTTTCCTTTCTGGTTATGTCCAATCCTGTGTGCATCAACGTATGAAAATGGGTACAACACTGACGACTGGCGAATGGCCTACACTTTCATTTAATTGGAAGCAGAAATATGAAAACGTACCTTATTACCTAGCAACTGCTGCACATCCACGATCCCATCATGAGTTAGGCGACCCGGTAGAGGAGTGGTTAAGGAGCATACTGTGTGGGCGCAGATGCCCTGAGCGGCGAGGAGGAGAAAACAAAGGCAGATGATCAATTGTAAACACTGATTACAGTTAATAGACTACCTTTCAACTGACCACACACGCTGTATTTGTATGTTCACATGGTTTTCTTGTGCAAAGACTATATAAGCAACACTTCAAGGGCACTAATTTTCAATCTTACCCCTAAATAAACTGATAGCTAATCAGGCTGAATTTAAAATATATCCAGTCATCCTCTCAGGACTCATGTTTGTTGCCACTTCAGACTTATTTTTAGCAACATTGCTGCAATCCCAGACCTCAGCAATTACTTTAGTGAATATAATGTTATCATAATTGAAGAATCCAAGTTACACTATAAACTTGGGTTGTTATAAACCATACTGTTTCTGGCAGTGGCATCAAAACCTCGAGCTGCTGCACTCACAGTAACTGAGACTTTGTGGTCGATGTTATGTTGCCCAGACAACATTTATTGTTCATCCAAGCACATTTTATGACCAGAATCTGTTAGATCTTTAATAAAAATGCAACTTGAGGCGAACAGCTTCTTTTCATCTGTGGAAAAGAACCAGAGCTTAGAAACACAATTTATATTTTGAGTCACAAAGAAATAGTCACAAACAAAATCACACACCTGTCATCCCACATCATCTGTGTCCTTTTACCCATCAGCCCCTATTTGTCTGGCATTGTTTCCCTTATTGGCTTGGACAAAACACTCACAGTTTTCCTAGAGAACGACTGAAAGCCATATTTGCAGCCGCCTGGGAGCGGTTATTTGAAGGAGCTTTGGTCTTTGAATAAACCCCAAACGCCTCGGTGTAAACACACCACAACACTCCAGTCTGCCTCCAAATGATTCTCAGCGGAGCAGCTCCACGTTTCATCTCATGGGTGATATCACAAATGAACTTTGGGTCCTGTGGACTGCAGCTCGAGAGCAGGGAGAGTTGTTTATGTACTTAATAAAACAGACTGAGCTCAACAGAGTAATGTATGCGAACCCAGTTTTAGCCTGGATTATTTTCACTTTAATGTCGCACAGTCGGGGGAAGTGATCTTTCCCTGCACAGGCTCTGGGGATTTTGACATATTAGACACATTACTCTATGGGCTTACCGTCACTGAGATAGGCCACACAACACTGAGGATGATATTTATAGTGAGCTACATATATCAGCACATAATGTAATGACTATACTTCTTCAAGCGCTCATTAGAGAAGATACAGCCTCCAGCACTGGAAAGAGAACTGTTATTAAAGTTATTCATACATATATTGTATGCACACAATGAGACGAAGATAAATCCATGATGATGAAGATGAATCCATGTCTCCTCTTACATCCACCTCGTTACCTTTTTTGTCCTTTGCGGTCCTTTTATTTATTTTCCTGTAGCTTCCTGTTGTGTCCGTTGTTTGTTTCGGGTTTCTGGGTTTATTTCTGCTTTTCTTTCTTTATGTCAACACAGGATTAGCACCATGACAAGAAAAAAAGCCCCAGCTTTACAACCAACTTAAAAATTGGTTGTATTTAATTTGATTAATTGCAATTTATTCAGTTCATACTGTGCTAATACACAACAAATTAACAACAAAACTTGACACACAACAAAAACAATTCAATTAAAAAAAATCATAAAAAACGGTTTCAACTAAAACCATCTGGGTTCCTGAACAGACATGACTGGACAGTGAAGTCACACTGTCTACAGTCTCGACCAACAAAAGTTATTTAACACATTCATTGTTGCTCTAAGTAACATGGTCTCATCCCGCTCCATCACATTTCAATGAAGACTAAAGCTGCAGTTATTTAATGCTAAAGAGCTAGTCAGTGATAAAAATGGAAATTGAAGAAAAAGACTATCTGAAGTGTAGGTGCAGTGTGTAACATACTCTAAACACTTGAGTTAGCATGTTAGCCTGTTAGCAGTACTGCTGAAAGGTTCAGTCACAAAAGCAAAAGCATAAATAATAGGATGCATCAGTGAGAGTAAATCTGCAGGAATCTTTCACATCAAGTTCAGTTTTGATTAATTATGACATGAATTCACACTGTTGACCCACAAACTGTCTTGATCAGGGTTGTCGTGGTAACGTAAAGTGTGGGTAAATTGTGTGGGTACTTTTCCTCACCTACTCCATCACAGAATGAAAAGGGCTGTCATAAACGAAAGACCCGCCTGTCTCTGTCTCAGAAACACAATCTGCTCTTTAGTGTTTGGAATATGACAGAACTAAAAATAAATGAACAGTATATAAAATCAGCACTTTGTGTTTCTCAGCTAATCACAACTGAACATATCTGACTATTATCTGTCTACAAACAATAAATTCATACAGTTGTTTTATAGTGTCAGTCTGTATTTAAAGATCTGCCTACTGTTTTATAGCAGGCTTCAATCTTGTGATTTGAATTTGGTTGGATTTAGATTATGTCTTTAATATGTCTTAGACTTAAACAGTTTTCTGTGTTTTCTCTGAGTTGTAGCCTGCATGTCTCCCTGTCACCGGACTGCTGGGCTGGTTCTTAATCACTTCTTTCTCTTTTTTTTTTTTTTTTAAATCTTGAATAATTTCCAGCTTCTTTACTTCTGTCTCAGGTTCTGAGCTGTGGTACATTCAAGATAACTTTAACTATAAAGCAGCAACAAAGCTGATAAATTGAACAGTTAAAACAATCCTATGGAAAGATTGTTTAATGACTCAAGTCACTCCAGAGCTCATAACTAACTCCTGACTTTATGGTTGGCACTTTACTGGTTTTGAATAAGATGTCATATCTTCTCACTGAACTCTTTACAGTCGGCCGGCTGGCTCTAGCCCCCAGGGTGCATTTGTTGTGATTGATAGTCACTCCGTGTCAACAGGATACAATGAGGCTGACATGGGGACACAAAGTGGAGGCGAGTAACAAGGTTCCAACAAAAAAAGCTTTGTCCCTAACAGGTAAGCTGGCTGTGGTATCTTCAGGGAGTATCCGTCCGCCATCTCAAGTACTCTGCTTTGTGATGCTGCATCTCGCTTGTCATGTATGTGTGTGCACGTGAGACACTATCATCACACACATCTGTGCCAGTGAGGAAAGAAAATGACGCTATTGTTTTTGGACTTGCTCTTCATTTGTCTGTCACCACCACAATGAACCAAACCTGCCAATGAGGCGTCGCTCTCTGAAACAAAAGAGCTAAATCATCCATTTATAGTTGTGTAAGCAAATGACCCCCACACACACGCACACACACCCATCCACACACACACACACACACTCTCTCTCTGCCATTACAACAATGCAAATGAAACCGAGATGATTTATCAATTTGTCTCTTTGTCAACATCCCCAGCAGAACTCTCAGAAAGATGAGGATCTGTACCTTCGTGCTGTCATGCATCACTGAACATCAGTTAATGACAAAACCACAGTGGGCTGATAAGACTGACAAAAGATGTCCATGATCTCAGAGACAGAGACAGAGAACTGACAGGTAGAGCCATAAATGACTGGGTTAAAAGAAAAGAGGGATGAGGTGAGAATGAACCTGGACAAAAACCCAAACCAGTTTTGGGTGTTTGGAAGAATTCTGACACAGACTCAAAAGAATGAATTAGAATACGGAACAGTCCATTTCATTACATGAGATGGTAATAATTATTTTCTTTATTAGCTTTTTTGGCTTGATAAATAATTTGTTTTACTCAACCCAAGTAAAATGCTTTATCACTTTGGACAACTGGACATTAAAACCCTGATTTCCTGTGTCTTTTGTCATTTGAAGCAGCCATGATGTTCAAACTGATCATTGTGATTCTCAGCAAAAAATGTTTTGTTGTGGTGGTCATTCAAACTATTGCAAGTTATTGACTGCAACTAACTTTATTTTCTTAAGTTCAAGGTGAGTTAATTCAGAAAGTTAACAACCATGATTTACCTCCAGCTCCCTTTCAGCTGCCTTGACGAGGAGTTCAGGGTCTCACGCACAAGAGAGGCAACTCCACTCCACCAAGACTCCAAGACCAGGACTCCAAGGACCCAAAAGTGGCAGCAGCAGGCAGCAGCAGGCATTGATGTGCGGACAGGCAGGAAGTGTAGGCCCCAAGAAGGCTTGGACACAGCAGAGTCTCGGCTGAGACACAGGGCTCTGGTGGGCACAGTAGCAATTGGACGGGCAGGGGCTGGGAATCATCCCACAACCATGATACGATAAGGCCCACAGCAAGGACAGATGCCGTTTTGTCCCGGAGGAGGTGCAGGCAGGTGTCAAGGAGCAACAGACCAGTAGGATGGTGGGGCCTGCGGCAGCAAGGAGCATGGACAAGGTGGGAGGGCAAGTTGGAGAAGAGAATCTCTTGGAATGACATCTGTCCGGCAGAACCCCAGCAGATCAAGTTAATGGTTCAAGCCAAATACGACGTCCTGCCTAGTCCAGCAAACCTTCATGTCTGGGGCAAGAGTGACTCTCCAGGATGTACTCTGTGCCCCAGGAGAGCACCGCAGGCACAGCCCAGACCAGCTGTCAGGTAGCTCACCTCTGCCTTGGACTGGGAGCTGCGAGATGACTTGGGGAGGCAGCTCAAGTTCCCGGACCATGTTGTGACTATCTTCAGCCTCTTCAAGGCAGGTGCTGCTCATAGAGCTGACAGTTCGCTGGGAGGACCGCATGGAGGAGGCCAACAAATAGAAGTGGACCAAATACCAGGACCTGGTAACCCGGAGGAGAGGCTGGAATGCACACTGTGAGCCCATCGAAGTGGGGTGTAGAGGTTTTGTTGGCCACTCACTGAGCAAGGCCTACACCCTGCTTGGCATCACCAGGGCGGCTAAAAGGAAAGCCATCAAGTCCACCATGGAAGCCGCAGAGAGAGCCTCCAGATGGCTGTAGCTCAGGAGGAGTTCCACGTGGGCCGATGCTGCTGGGACACGAGCCAGAGCTGGCTGGGTCGCCTGAGCGAGGGTGTATGACGTTGAAAGACCCGAAACACCATCCTGGGATGTATCCACAATCATTACTCATCCCTGTGATGGACTGGTGACATGTCCAGGGTCCAATGCTTGGTAGTCCCTCCAGTCTCTCTTCTTTCTTCTTTGTCTTCTTTCCACATTAATGAAGAAGATTCATAACTAATCAAGCTTGTAACTGCTGCCTTATTTCTGCCATGATATTGTTAATGATGAGGTAACCTCTGAGTGCTGCTGTGTGTTTCCATTGCCGCCCTAGTGGATATCATTTTTGATTCTCCAGTATAAAAACACTGCAGCTTGTATCATAGCTACTTGTTGACATACGTGCTCTTACAAGCACGTATGTCATGAGTCACAGAAATATAGAATTCTTGGTGTGCACATCTCAAGCAACGAAAAGTGAGTTATTTGAACAAAGTTGCTGAAACTTCTGAACATTTCAGTTTCCAAATTAAAAACATACATTGCAATGAGTTGCCCTGATATTTGGAGTTCTCCTAACTTTAATTCTCTTTTATTCTGTACTCACACTTCCAGATTCCTGACAAGTTTTTATTCAAGTGCTATTAGAGAGCTAAACTGCTGAATAATCAGTACATGTACTTATTCTGCTTTTATACCTCAGGTTTATACTATTTATTGTTTGTTTTATATTGATTTATATAGGCTGTAATATGTCTACCTGTCTGTAGTTATGTTACTGTATGTAGCACTGGAGACACTTCATTTCATTGTACACTGGGCAATGACAATAAATGCATTGAATTGAAAAGAACTTTTATTCACAGTGCAGTCAAGCTGCATCTAAGGAGATTCCTGCTGTTAATATGGTCGGTGGAGCCCAAACCCAAGGAACAATGGAATATTGATTAGCTTTGACCTAAATTTATCATTAGGTCTGTTTGCTCCAACCACAACACCATGACAATATAATGTCTATTAAATACTATATTTCCTCATGTTCATTTTATTATTTGTAACATGTTTGGTTTTAAAGCTGCCACTTTACCTTTCAGACACCAGACTGAAGAAAATTATTATCCGAGAGAAGACACAATAAGTTTTATTTCCAAGTACAACATGACAAGCAGCCAGTAACTAGGAATAAAGGTTTCAAAGCAACAGCAAACTGTCAACATCCAGTGGTGATTTCAGAGGCAGGTGATGAGAAAAGAATTGGAAGAAGTAGGTGGTAAGAAGTAAAAAGTGAAGAGGAGGTGGGAGGGATTTTCTCTTTTGTCACGATTTTCTCTTTTGTCACGATTGTATTAGACTTAGTAGAGGAGGAAAATGTAGGTGAAGGGATGTGATTATATGTGTGAATGGTAGCATGAGGTACTCTTTGAAGAGATGAGCTTTCAGCCATGGATAGAAGAATAGAGAGTGAGTGTGGCGCTGACTGGAGTAAGAAGGTCAATCCACTTTTAGAAATGAGAGGGGAGAAGAGGTTGGGAGAAGCAGGAAAGTAAAAGCTGGGAGTCGGGACGTGGCTTGAATGAGAGTCCTTCTTTCTCACTGCTGTGAGATGATCCTCTCCCTTCCTCTCAGCTGATGGACATTAGCTTTGGAAGCGTGATGGGGTGAGGAGGTATTTCAGACACTTTACACTGACATCCAATTTTTCTTTTTTGTCCCTACGAAACCGCACTGCAGTGGTCACATTCAATTTCAGCTGCAACTCACAAAAAGTCTTTAAACAATGCCATCACACATACACTGTCATTACTCTTCAGATTGTCCTCCACTCCCTGTAATAACATATGGTCACATGGATTGTACAATGGTTCCATTAAAGCCATCACCCTCAAACACAATGTTCTCGTCAGTTAAATTGCAGCTCTTTTAGCTCATTAACTGAAAGTCATGCATATGAAATAACTGCAGACCACTTCCTACTTTTTCAGGCAGCCACTGCTTTTCCATTCATGTGAGTCCAGTGTGACAATCAACTTGGAGGTACTTGACAGTTGCTTGAAATAGTTAAAGCAGCACAGTGAATGTACATTTCTTGTCAACGGTGCATTACTGTTACTAATGCTGGATCACCACCCAAGCAGCAAGGGGAACTGTTCCAGTGACCCAGACCTCAAGGGCGCCCATAAGCCTCATTGGGGTAATTGTGTAATTTTCTAATGGCAAATTTGTGTAGGAATCTGCACCACTAGTAATACCACAAGTATAATATCAGTTAAGAGGGGTCATTCATTAGTACTGAATCTTGTGGCCCTGGTCTCAAAAAGGGACCCTTCAACTTTTAAATGGTTTAGCATTTATACAAATGTGGTTTTCGGCTCGACTGCAACAGATGGGCTAGCCCTATGATCTGCAATGTCCCTGACTGACAGACAGACCATATTTCTACCACTGGTCATCTGAGTGCCTCGTCTTTGAGTTGGAGTTTCTGGATCAAACAGGTTCATAGGTTCTATTCGGGGGGTGTTTACAGCTGCAGTGTAGCCACCTTAGCTCATTGTCTCTAGATTTAGAGACTTTGTTTCAAACAAAAGGTATAAACCTGGTTCAGGTCTGGGCCGTGTATGGATGCTGAGGGCCACACCTCTTGTTATGGACAGTCCCCCGAGCTGCTCTGGAATTCCAGCTGCTCAAGAACTGCAGGGAAGAGGAGGACAGCTTCCAATACACTGAGCACCTCCAAAGTTCACTTCCCAATGAACACATTAGATCTCATTTTTTAACCCAAATGATTTTATGGTGAGTGATGTGGTTAAACTATTTCCCTCCAGACACAGTGACTTCCTGCAGTCCTGTTGTGAGCATAACGTCAGATCTACCTCATGGACCTCTCTGCATGAAAGTGAAATGCATACATCCCAAAATGTCAAGACCTTTTATAGATGTTGTAAAATCCTGGCTGTTTTTTTACAGCAAAAATCATAATCACAATTATTTTGATCAGTATTGAGATCACAATTATTCAATACAATTACGTATTGACTTTGGAAGCACCGCGCATTTATTGAAATTAAAAACAACATCTTTTTAACAGTGGACATTCTTGAACTTTAAATACAAATCAATGGAAAAACTGATTTTGAAATGATTTAATGAGATAAATAAATAATAAATATAAATAAATAAATAAATATACAATATCAAAATATAAACAGATAAAGATAAAATATAAGAATAAATAAAAATAAATTTAATCAACTACAACGTATCAACCCCTGGCAGCAGCTTGTTGATAGTAAAGCTAATGTCATGAAATAACAAAAATAGATTTCAAAACAAAAAGCGTTGTAACTATAGCTTTTCTGGTTATACACGATATAAGTCAAAGATATGCACGTGGAAAAGCAACAAAATAAGGCATGTCCCAACAGACTATATCTAGAAAGGCTCTGAACTGGCAACCTGCACAAGAGGATGCACTGGCACGTACATTGTTAATCTAACCCGGAAGTGGATGGGGGGATGGTTTTTGTAGAGGGAGTTAAATTTGTTGTGAAACAGAATGCAGCACAATCGTCGTTTTATCACAATTATCTTGTTTTCATTATCATAAAATTTGATATATCGCCCAGCTGTAATTCAGCTGTGTTTAATTTGTTTTTTAAAGACAATAAAAAACATTTTATAAAAAGAACAGAATTAATGCAGAACTAGAACTTTGTCTATTATTGGTATCAGTTTGTAAAAGATCTTATGTTGCTAAAACGTTATCTTTCCAGGAAGTGAGAGAACTGTTCTTGTTTTCTGTCTGATGACTGAATTTTTAGCTTCAAAGAGGTTTTTCAAAATGTTAAAATCTCTACAACAACAATGTGAGTGTGAGTGTTTATGGGATGTGTCTCACCACTGGGACAGCAACAGAGCACAGTGAACTTCAAACAGTGCAGTGGCTCCTCAGGGGTCCATTATGGTGGGAGTGACATGGTTCTAATGATGCTGATGTGATTCTGGCAACAAAGGTAGCTGAGCAGTTCAAGGGAAGGACGGTCCCATGACAACGAGATGACTGACAGCTCCCGGGTCGTCGTGGTCAGTGGGAGGGAGGGCTTCCTGCACTGATGCACCCCTTGATATGTTGCCAGTGAGCTTGATTGACATGTGATGGTAACAAGGCTTTAGCTCTGCTCATTTTAACGTCCCGCCCTCAGCTGGTAAGACCCATGAGGTCAGACAGGTTAATGCGCACACATTTACCCTACACAATGTGTAGGCTGTTGCCTAAAGGGTCACTTCACCCAGAGCAGGATGTATGTAGCCGTAAAGGTTTTATCTGCTGAGGTTTTTTTGACACATTTCTTTAAGATTTCTGCGTCCACCCAAACACAATGAAAGTGAATTGATTTGTCTTTTCTAAAAACAACTTGGTCCACAGACCTCTTAATGATTTTAACTGGAACTGCTTTTCAGTGAAGGAATAGTCTGAGGCTGTCCTGACCACAAAACTCACAAATGCCTGAAACAGCCCATGTTCACTTTTACCTGACAAGCTGTTGTGACTGGAACGTGAGAACAACGACTCTAAACTGTGTTGTTTCTCAGAATAGCATAACAGTGCTATAGATTTGCAATACCCATTCACTGCAATACAGCCTGCAGGTCTGTGAAAAAGTCACTTCACCTGATACTCAGAGACTCAAGAGTCTTGTTTTTCCGTTACAATGTGAATAGAGCAGGAGGGGAGGAGGGTGAGGAGGGTGAGGAGGGTGAGGAGGGTGAGGAGGATGGTTGTGTCAACAAAGCATGTGACTTAGACACCACATGACTCAACTGTCTCTCATTTTCAGTGCATTGCTTTCTCTTTAAACCATGACTACAAACCAGGAAGTAAATGATCATACAGAAATATGTACAGTATACATATACGTAAGTCTCCATGTATGTTTCAATTTTCCGTGTCTTAAAGTAGGGTGACTTATTTTATATACTGTATTAGACTCTCTTTTATTATTTGTTATCACAACACTAAGGTGACATTTCTTTCACAGGTTCACTATGTTAGACTTGGACTTTGGACTGTCTCAGTAAGAGCTGACAAACAGAAGAACGAAGATGATGCTTCTGGTTTGTGGAATGTTATTGTACAGACAGAAATGTAAACAGTGAGAAGGAAGAGGAAAATTCAGTTGAAGAGTCAGAGTGAAGAGATTTATTGATTTCAAAACTTCCCCTTTTGTTCCTTGTTCATTTGATTAAGACTGTGAGCCACAGACGCAAACACCTTCCATTCATCCACACAATAGAGAGGGTGAAGCTGGGTGTGCAATACCAGGGCAGAGCAACAGGTGAGGGAGGGTGTCCGTGCGGGGAACTGAAACACGTTTGAGAGGTGTGTGTGTACATATGTGGTTGGGCTGCTCGGTGAGTACTTGAAGCTGTTGGCTGTGTTTACACACCACAGCTGCATGTCAACAAGGTCACCACCCAGAGCTCATGAGTAAGAGCAGTGACATTTGTAATGGCCCAACACTTCTACTGAAACTGTGTGCTATCAGCGGATTATACTGATTCATAGTCATTATGTAGTGATTCATGTACATTACAGAAATTTAGTAATAAGTTTCATGTTTGTATTGAAAGCCTGATATGTTCCTGTGTGCCATAGAGCTCCATGTTCCTTACTTTGACTCAGTCACAGTCCTGCTGCTGGGAATACTATACCAATACCAAGGAACTATAAGGTTCCTGTGGCCCATTGTTGTCTGCGTTTCCACTGCAGCCTAAATTCCTGGGAAGATTATGCAAAAATATTACTTGACATTACATTATTCACAGCACTTTGAGAACATAAAATTTTGCGTCCCATATGTATTCAATACAGGACGCTTCATTGTATTTTTAAATACAGGACGATCCCGTATTATATGTGACGGGTGGCAACCCTAGTCACTGCGGTTGTTGTGGTCCTTTATTTTGTTGAAGTCCTGTTTCAGTTTTTTTAACTTCTCACGGACCTGTTTCACAG
>NW_019525129.1:1088592-1090734 GCF_002814215.2 Seriola lalandi dorsalis | reverse complement strand
TTTTTATATTCACTCTGACCTTGCTGCAACTTGTCATTTGATGTCAGATCTCATGACATGTCATGTTCAAAATGAGCGTGGTAAAAGCTTCTTATGCTACTTACAGATGGGATGGCGTTCTATTTTCCCAATCTATTTAAAGCAGCATTAATCAGTATTTTTGAATCAAATGACATGTAATGTGAAAGGAACTACTTAGTGTGGATCTATTTCTAAGTATTTTGGTGTAAGGGTCTTCTAACATAATACCATGTGTCTCCCTCTTTCTCTCTTTCTCTTTGTCCTTGTGCAGAACGGAGACACACAGGGGAGCGAGCAGAGAATAGTTCATGGATCGTGGATGGCATCGTTCTGATGGATTAAAAAACATACAAATAAAATGTCAAAATGAGTTGGCAGATATATTTGATGGAGTATAAGGGCCACGCTGAGGAAAAATTTCAAGAATGAAGTCATAATATTACAATATTACGGTCATGATATTACAAGATTAGAAATGTAAAATCTTTTGAGAGAAAAACATAATTTTTAGGAATATTACATCAACCAATCAAACAGGTGAAAGGACAGTCAGTGTCAGTCTGAGCTGCTTCTGGCAGCTGCTGTTTGTCTGTCTAACAATAGAACAGAACTGATGCTGATGATGATGATGATGATGATGCTGATGATGCTGATGATGATGATGATGATGATGATGAAGCTGATGAGCTAAAAATGTGTCTCCTTATTAGTGAAACCTCTGTTAAAGTAGAACTTCCCAGGATGCCCCACGTTCGTCATTTCAAAGCTTCTGATATTTCCCTCTAAAACACACAACCTACAATTACCACTTTATTCTCATAATATTATGATCCTTTTTCTTGAAATATATCATTTTTTAATTCTCAAAATTATGACTTTATTCTTGTACTGTTTATTATTCTCGAAATTTCAGATTTTTTTTTCCTCACTGTGGCCCGAATACTCCGTGGTAACCTGGGTGACAGGTCCAATTAAGTCTAAGTGTGGGAAACCCTGGTGTTTCCAGGGAAAACATTCAGATAAACCCACTGTACGCTGCCTGCTCAGCGCAGCACAGCCGGCCTGAAACTCAAAGTGAACCCTAATGTTGCTCTGTAAGTGCTGGATGTGTATTGACAAATGTGTCACTGTTGTGGTACCGGCAGTTTATTTCCTCGGACCCTCCGAATATTGCTTGTGACTTTGCTCTCTCCTTTTGAACTGAATCACCCACTGTCTATATTAACTGTATTTAAAATGCGCTTCTCCAATGCTATATGTTCAAACGAACATGTAACATGAAAGAATGCAGCAGTTTGACTGACACATGTTTAATATGAACAGGTTCTCTCTGATGTGACAGATACTGCCTCTCCCATGTGAGGAGTTTCTCTGTGGATTATCTTCTTATTATAAGATGTTGACACATCCTTTTGATTATTTGTTTACGCCCTCCACATAACAGAAACCAGGATGAAATTCCACACTCACATGACACAACTGTACGCATGACTGACTAATTAACTCACTCAGTGGAGCTTATCTGTGCAGATGAGTCCAGGGCTGGGCTCACGTTGCCGGGCTCACGTTGCCTGGCTGCCGCAGCGCGCTCTTCGGATCACACAGGAATTTTCCTCAGTGGTCGACATGACTATTTTGCAGTTGTTATGTCGGTATGCAAAATGAGTGCTGTGTTCTCAGTGGCTTTTTCCTATATTTTACACCCATAAAACAAGATATGTAAAGTATGCATACACACACACACACACATATAAACACAGACACACAGTTCTGCATTCAAAGCAGCCTCCAGAGAGATTTCATCCTACTCAAACAACTCCAAGCAAAGTCCTCGCAGTCGTCTTCCTACCACACACATAATCAACATTGACACAGGAGCCTCCTGGGCATTTAAGACACTGGCCCTTGGGTTCTGAACAATGCTAAATTACAGACATGTGGAGAGAGGTTAAGGGCCTAAAAACCTGACTACTCCCCGATGATAAACTCCTCAGCCTCCTCAAAACGAAAAACCCATTACACACCCGCAACGCCTCGTCGCCTCTCTCCGCAGCGCAAGGCATAAAAGCAGAAAAGATAAAACGGAAACGTTAAATAGGAAAAACACGAGGACCCCCCCCC
>NW_019525129.1:1028686-1088572 GCF_002814215.2 Seriola lalandi dorsalis | reverse complement strand
AATCGAGAAGAGAAGCGAGTGATGGAAGCTTCACAATTGTTTTCTCTTTTTGTTTCCTGCTTTTTCCCTGATAAACAGTCGAGGGCTGAGCTCCAGAGCTGTGCAGATTTTTTCATTTTCTGCTGCTGCCTCATAAACAGAGAGCTGTGAGAGACAATGTGGTTAGAAATGATGAATATATAACCAGTGGCTTTAATATCTTTAATACTTGCTGTGGATGTGGCAGAGAGGAGAACGGTGTATTAGACAATGATGAAAAAGAAGAAAAAAGACGGCAAATGCTTCTCAGCTCTGAGGTTTTGTGCTCCATTAGGGTTTTCTTTACTGAAGGTTTTAGTCACGATGCTTCTTTCAGGACTAACAAGGCAGTGTTCTACAGTTATGGCCTCATTGTTCCAAGCTGAATGTCACATATTGGAATCACCACAATGACAGAAGAGCTGCAATCCTGTGTTGCACTGATGAGCAACACAGATGTCCAGTAAACACCATAAAGCCCGACAGGAAGAGTCTGACATGTTGGGAAATACATGTATGCACTGTCTTGTACATGTGAAGATCGATACCACTCTGTATGATACATATGAAGCTACATATTTATACTGCAGCTTTTATTTACTTGGTACAAAAATTGAAGTGTTCAGACTGAACAAACAAGATATATCATGTATAAATATCTGTGAGTTTTAAAGGTTCCTGTGAGCAAATGTTGTGACCTCTGAACAAACCAGCGGCTGGTACACAAAGATGGACTTTGATTATATCTTATACAAATAGTCAGACTTCAGATAGACTGTAAAATGTGATCTTTCTTAAAAACATCTAGGAAAACGATTGCCTTGAAAAAATTAAGTAAATACAAATATTAGTTTCAAGTTATGTTGTTTATATCCACCTGTTAAGTTTTCCTCACATTTTGTGTCTTTACTTTGTTTTATGAAGTTGTTCCAAAATGGCAACTAAAGTTAACTTGCTCTTTTTAAGTTTAGCCTAAATTCATCTGTTGCACAGAGCAGTTTAGTTCTTGACTATCTTAAGCTTGTCTGTCGTACAATGAATTCTGGGTAAATTAAGACCTTTTTCAATATAAAAAGAAATGGCTTACCCGTCAGCTCAGTAGCAGAATGTGTTGGTCTTTTGGAAGAATTCAACAGTGACGAGGATGTTTACTTGAAGAGTGAAACAATAAAAAGAAAAATATGATTAGGAAAAAAATGGCTTCCTGTTATTTGCTGTTGGGTTCTAGTCAGCGCAGGTATTATTGACTGTTACCATGGTAACATTTGTTTTTCATTTCATTTCTATATACCTGCATCTGGCTGTTTTCTGTTTTGAATGGCAATGAGTACTCAGTTCATTCATCCATAACATGGAGATTACTGTGATCCCCTTCCTGATCAACTGACACAGCCACATGAGGAGCTGTGAGGCCTGAGGGCCGACTGTTAAACAAACAATACTTCAATTCTAATAAAAAAAAAGAAACTAAAATACTTTCTAGTCTCAATATAACACATACCTCGACACCTCAGACCCTGTTGTGAGGTTTTCATCTCAAATTCAACCTTTTTCCAAAGCGAAGACAGACCCCAGTGAACTGGTGTCGATGCTAAAATAAAGCCAAGAATCTGAGCACCCTAATCTAGACTTGGCCAAGACGTTTGGCGAGCTGGGTGCTTGGCTGTCACAGCTACAATCTTGCCTGTTGCTTGAAACCCTGGCCTGCAGACGCTCTGGCTGAGCGCAGGGAGCTGTGGTGGCCAGCTGATGGGCTATATGAGCTGATTTGGTGGCTGACTGACTGGTATTAGCCAGATATAGTGGAGGGGATGTGTGTCTGGCGCTGGCTCTGTCTTTGCCTGGCTGTATTTTGGAAGGTTCTCCTCCTGACTCACTGGCAGCCTGGCTGGTTATCCAGGCTGGTTGCCTGGATATATTGGCCGACAAAACAACAAGACTGACTCACCAGCTTAGTGACTGTTTGACACTGTACTGGTTCTGTGTCAGAGAGCAGCCATCATCCCACTGATATGATTCTTAATTCTCTGTCTCAATATTACATCACCCACCCCACACACAGCACCCACCCTGGGCCACCTACATACAGCAGGCACACCTTTGCTACTCTGTGTCCTCTGTACTCACTGTGTTGTGAGACTCATTAATCTCTTGTGTTGTACAATACATGGCCAAGACTATGTGGACATCACCATCCACTTCCTGTGGTCTGAGGCTGTTTGTCATTGTTTGGGCTCGACCTGCTTTCAATTAAGAAATGTCTGTGAAAACATAATGATGGGTTATTGGGAGTATGTATATATATGTACTTCTCTGGGAGACTATAGAAGGCAAGGAATTGTGTGTTTCACACAAGCAGTTATGATCGCTGCTCTCACACAGACCTGCCAGAGTCCTGTTTCACATAGATTTGCAAGCGTTATCATTCTGTTGCTCATGAGGCTTAGCCAAATTATTTTATTATTTCCAATGGCTTGCGCCGCACCACCACGGTTTGTCAAAGTTCAATTTAGTTTAACTTTGACCACTGTGCGCAATGACGAACACGCACGTGGCCAATAGAAACGAGGCATCCAACCAGGCACGGAAAAGTAAACAGAAAGTTGACCTGAAACCGGTCGCTGTGGAAACGGAGCTCCTTCCCCAGGCTGCTCTCTGTACCTGAGGACACCCACAGCCTCTTCCTTGCTGCTCCCCTTCCTCTTCTTGTTAGAGGGGCTAGTGCTAACACTTGTTTCTTAGCACTGGAAAGATACATCTTGTTAAAAACACAGTGTTAAACACAGTGAGAGCTTCCAGCTTCATAGTGATGTGTCCAACCACAACTTTGAAAAACTCTGCCTATGTTTGCTCTGTCCTCCGCAACAGATCCTGTCCGGTCTGAAAGCTCCATATCTCTTTGCACCTGCCTTGTACGTCACAAGCACCGCTTCCCGCTCTCTCCGAGCTCCACCCGCTCATTCTCATCTTCATCCAATCACAACCTGACATGGTGTCCTTCAGCCAATCACCTGTAAGCTATCAAACTCTCTGATGCCTTTCAGCACCACCCTTCACCACCTCTACCGTTGAGCCTGACCATCGCCAGTCAAACCATCCAATCTCATGAAGACGTTCCATCCTCGAGCTCCACTCCTCATCACCATCATCACCACAACCAGCGTCTCTTGGAAGGACCTTAAACCTACGGATCGTTTCCATGGTGATCCACTTCCTGTTGGGGTCTAAGCACCAAAGTCTATTCCTTCTGTTCACAATAAATTTAATTTTACTTAAATTTCTTTTGTTCCTCTCATGAGTCTCTCCTGAATGAAAGTATTGTGTTTCTTTTGATTAGATAAATGAATGTGAGAGTAAATGTTGTAAGACTGTTAGTCCACCCACACGTCCCATTGGTGTCTGGGCATCTTCACACTCATGACAGCAGTGACTGACACTGTCAAAAGTTTTGACAAATTCCTCCATAAGAAACGGACTGTGCCACCTTTAGGACGAACTGGAACACCGACATGAGCCAGACCTTATCACCCAACATCAGTGTACGACCTCAAGGATGTGAGAAAATCCCTGCAGCAACGTTCCAAAAATCTTATTGCATGTTGTGTAATATTTGGGTCTCCAGATACTGTATGTTTTAACATCCAGTACATTTTTCTAGATAGAAAATGAAAGATCTGGATTGTTGGTGTCTTATTTCAAATCTTATAAAAGTTGTGCTTCTGAAAACATAGATCAAACTGTCCATCAGTGCTGAGATAAATAATATCTTAAATAAGTAAATATAAACTCTGTCACTCTCAGGTTATTGTAATAATAACAACAATAATAATATAATTATAATCATTATTCAGTCATTGTGTATTAAAGCAGAGCAACAAAGCAATACAGACAGACAGCGCGTCCATAGGAAAAACATTTTATTGAAAAACATTTTCAGTTTGTAACAGACTGGTGGAATGTGTGTCATTTATCCTCACTTTGAACTTGTTTGAAATTTTTAAAGTTAAAACCATTTTTCACAGCCTGGCCATCTCATACTGCAAGGAAGGGAAGAAGAGGGCTACAGCCACCCAGTAACCATGACGTAACTAAAGAAAACCAGGTGTAGACGAACAAACAATGCAAATATAATACTGTGTTACTTACAAACTGGACTGAAATTAAATCATAAACAGAACAAAGAAGAAAAAAAAGAAACTAATTCAATAAATATTTATGGTACACACTTATGGCACAAATATGCAGCAGTCGGTTTGGCAACTTTTCTCTCATTTTTTTTTTTTTAAACCAAATTACCATGGAAACAGTGCAAAAGGGGAGGGAGTGGGGAGGACATGGGCTTTCCATCGCGCGCTAGCTAAAATACATAGCAAAAAATTCAAATTTTATACAAAACATCTTACTTTAAGAGTTTATAAAAAAATGTTTTTATTGGGTTGTGGTCAATATTTACATCAGCTATTTACCAAAAAAGTAGTATGCTCTGTTTTACTGAAGTGTATTCTGTTTTTTCTGGACTTTTTTCCCATTTACTTCCCTAAAAAGGTGAATAAGGCTATTGTAACAACCCAGGATCCATATACAATACAAACATTAATGTATTTACAGTTTCTTACCTACAGAAGTACGGTGCAAAATTACTGTGTCAAGTGACCAAGGGCTGACCATACGAGCAAGGCATTTACAGTAGCCTGAGGTGCTTCTCCTAGCCCGTGCGCTAAGACTCCCACAGCGTCGCTATGACGTTTCATAACAGGTTGAACCAGTCCTGGTCTCTGTTGGGAGAGCGTTAGTCGAGTGGCTGCTAAGAAAAGGACGTCAGATTTAAAGAAACTAATAAGATTGTCATTTTCTGCCGCAGACAGACAGCAACTAAACAGACATTTCTTTGTTGTATAAGTGTGTCTCTTTTCACCTTTTCTTAAATACCTGTTCAGGTGTGGTATACGTATATATGATTTGTAATGGTTTCATTTTTCACAGTTTACCTTTGTACTACGGCACATAGTTCAAAAAGAAAAGGTTCAAATAATACTACAAATAATGCAGGAAAGAAAAACTAACAGCAGGCTTGTGTGAAGTACTTTGCTAGTTTTGTGTCATTTGTTTGTTGTTACGTCTTTCAGTGGTTAAGAACACTTTCCATAGGTGTTTTTTTTCTCATAATTGATTAAAAAAATAAATAAGAATTGCATATTTGCAGATTTTGTAGCCTCTTGGAGGCACAAACCTCAGATCATACAAGGCTTGGCTTTTCGGTGAAATTTGATGTTCTTCATGAACACATGACGTTGATGATGGCCTGATAAATGCACGTGACCGGCCTCAGTCACAGTCGTGATCCTAAGCCAAAGATATTAATGAATGTGAAATCACTGAAATATAGACTTGCTCAACACACACACACGCGCGCACACACACGCGTACACACACACACATGCACAGAGAATATGAAAGGTGTGTAAGAGGAGAATTGGGGGCACTGGGTGTTCATGGGAAATATCCTTTGGGAGATGCTACACAGAGTGAGTGTGGGAGACACAGCTACTCTGCCCTTGTGTACACCAATGTGAGCTATTTTGGGTCAGATAACTCTACTCCCCTGGGGGGCCGGGGGGGCCCAGGTCGCCCTCCCTTGGTCCTCCTTCCCAGGACCGAGCCCTGTGTCTGTGGACGACAGCTCATGAAATATGGTATCAGTGGGTTGAGAGATATCAAATAATCATAAACCTAGATTGCATAATGTGCACTTATACCATAATATATTAACATTACTTCTTCTTCTTCCTCTCCATACCGCCTGACAACACCTGTGCTCTATGTGTCTATCATAAATAAATTCTGCTTTTTATTTTTTTATTTTTTTTATTTTTCATCTTTGCAATGTCCTTTTTTTAAATGTACATCTATTTTGTAACAAAAAAAAAGAAGTAAATCAAAACCTCACAATATGGAAATGCTAATGGAGACTGAGAAACAGTGAAAATGTAAGTAATGTCCCTGTGCTTTTTTTTTTTTTTTTTTTAAACGAGAATAGGAGAGCACCAGTCACACTGATTTTGGGCAACCTTAATCATCAATGGACTCCTACATTACAGTACCTGGAGCTGTTTCAGCTGCGCTAACCTCGACTAGACCTCGGGCCTCTTCTTCACCTGATGCAAAACAATGGCAGTAAGGCGAATTGGATTTTTTTATTGCCCCTAACACTTTCCTGTGTGAAAAGCTCAGGTTCCAGAGACATTGAGGCGAGCTCTTTGCTACTAAATCTGACAGGATACAGCTGCTCTCCCATCTCCAGCTATGACTGTGTCCCACATGGATCGCTGCGAGGAGTGGAGGTACCAAGAAGGGGTTAAAAGTGCTGCTCTATGTTTATGAAAGTCCTCCACTCTTCCCAGGAGCCACCTGGACAGACGGTTTTTGCGCCCTCTCAGGGGGGTAGGGTGCAAAATTACAAAAGTCTTCACTCCCTCTTTTCACGGTCTCGCCACTGTTGGGTAACTTGTGTTTGAACATCACACATGACATGTCACTAAAGGAAAAGAAAAACCACGTATGAAAACCAGATATGACCAAAAATAAGATAAAAGGTAAATGTTGACAGTTAATAAAAAAAAACTGTCTTTCTGTCTTTAAAACCTTCAAGTAACATCACAAGTTTTCAGCCGGGCGCAGACAGCGATCGGCTGAGAACATCTGGGAATGAGGAGAAATGGTGCGATCCACACTTCAACCCAAAGCGTTCACATTGACCGGCGAGACGGAGTGTGTCTGCACGTGTGGGTGAATGTGTGTGCATGTGATGGTGAGCATGTGGGTGGCAGGGTGAATGGGTGATCTCAGAGAGTCAGTCAGGAGAGTCCCGGAGAGGACTGGTGTGAGAATCTCTCTCCTTCTTCCTCGTCCGGCGGGTAAATCCACAGAGTCTCTCTGGTTAGTGAGCATCAAGGGAGGGCAGCCATTTTGTGAGTTCATGGTTAGCCCATTTCCTCCTTTACCTCTCCTCCTCACTCATTTTTTGTCTCTTTCCCTCTCTTTTTCCAAGCAGTAGTCTCTCTTTAAGGTGAGGTCAAAAATTTCCTTTTCCTCCTTTCGCCCCAGGAAACCTCCACATCCATACGTCCGTTTGTCCTTCCCAAAGAAACAACGCGCTGTGCGTCTGTCAAACTTTCTGATTCAACAACACTCAGTTTTCCCCAAAAAACAGGCAGCGACACCGGGGGAAAGAAGAGATTGTTCTCTCCACTTCCCAGAACTCCCAGAGAGCAGCAGCAGTGACAGCAGCAGGCTTCTCTCTGGCCCTGCACTCAACCCATCGGCGCCAACTGTGACCACATCAGACGGCAAGGTATCAAAGACAAGAATAGTGACAAAACAGCAGAGAAGAGGAGGAGGAGTTGACAGAGTGAGAGAGACAGAGAGAGAGAAAGAGAGTGTTTGTTTGCGGGCGTGCCGGCGGTGCCAGAACCAGAAACCTGCTCTGCCCGGGGACTGTTCCAGTTTGTCTCCCGCCTCCCCCTCAGACTTTGTAATAGATGTTGGCCGGGCTCTGAGGCGGCATCTCCTGAACTATGTAGACCGGGTGGCCGTAATCGCCGCTGACCTTCTCGTAGTGCGGGCAGAAGACGCTGTCAGCAGTCCTGAGCGGGATGATGATGTCGCTGGGCTCCGAGCCGTTATTGTTCCCGCCGCCTCCGCTCCGCTTGGGCGTGGCCAGGGTGCTTAGAGACAGCGTGGCGGCGTGCTGCGGCGAGTGCTTGCGGTGCCGCCGTCGGTACTTGAGCAGCAGCAGGACCAGCATGATGATGATGATGATGAAAATGACACTGCCTGAGGCGATGCCGACGAAGATGGCCACGTCAGAGCCGATGATGCTGGAGGACTTTCCACCGTTGTTGTTGTCGTTGCTTTCTCTCGGTGCTACATCTGAAAGACAGAGGGAAGAAGGCGTGAGTGAAATGATGAAACAGCAGGTTTATTCTATTCTTTTCTATTCTATCTGTCGTCTGACTGAAGGCAGATGTTTACAGCTGTGACGAACACATTCGCAGGCGAGGTGAGGAGCAAGCCAATCCCCTTCTGACTATGGAGAGTTGTTGGGGGTTAAAAGAGAGAAAAGATTTTTTATATTCTTCATCATCTTTTCATCATGTCACGGTGAAGGTGTGGAGAACAGGCCGGTGAAGCCAGCCTATAGCAGCCTTTTCTATTAAATACCGTTATTCAAATTGAGCTGGTTGAGACTGCAACCTTGAAACTAGGGCGAGCGCAGCCTGATAGGACAGAGAGCAGCTTGGGAGATTCAGGCAAATGGCACTTTGATAAAATGCATTTTGAAAAACAAAGAAAAAGTTTATTTTCTAAATAACGTCCCCGCATGGAGGAAACTAAGAGGGAAATATCTGATGTTATCATGAGACATCAATTACGAAAGCCAAGCTGTGGGGGCGGTTGTTTTTCTGTTCTCCCCAGGATGGGAGCATGTTCCCTGCGTCTCTGTGTCCCGGCTGCTGCTCTTCTTCTGGGCCTAAAAGTGCTTCTGCTGTGTGATGGGGAGTGGACACAGGAATGGCAGGAAGCCCAAAAGCAAGGACCCTTCCATTGTTTAACAAGGGGATTATGCTGCCTCAGACACTCTGGCCGTAGCACCTATATGCTCCTGCTCGCCGCCCAGATGGATGACACATAAAAAAAGAACAGGAAAACAAAGAAAACAAAATGCTGATGTCTGCAAAAAAAACCTGTGCCAGCATGATTTAAAGAGCAGCGCCATCCACGTCAGATTTGGGAGTGAAAGCACAGAGTGTCAGGCGAGGCCACACCCACAGCGAAGCAGGACACAGGGGGAAGGAGCACAGGACTGTTTATATAGGTCACTTTGTTTTTGTTCTCAGGCCCTTCCTGTTTCTTTTTTCTGCACACAGCTCATTGCGGAAATTGCCTGATTCAAATTTTCTTCTTGGGAGATTTTTAACTGCAGTGTAATGGCAGAGATAAGGGCGGCGTGCACGAAGTTGCGTGTCTGTCTGTGTTGTGATTTGGCACAGGAACAAGTGTGTGTCATTAAAAAGATGGCAGACTGAGATCGGATCATTTTCCCGAAAATGTCACTTAAGAGGTGTGTTCAGGCTGGAATGGGGCCAGTGTGGAGATACCTTATAAGTCCTTGAGAGGCCAGAGATGCTTATCAGTTTTATGGGCAACATTCAATTACTGGCTGATGAATCTCTGACCTTTCTTTCCTTCGCTTTCACACGCACCTCAGTGTCTCTTGCAGCCACGCACACACTCACTCCACGCAATCTGCTCTCGGCCGGCTGAATGGTCGTGCGCCCAAATGCCAAATTATTTCGATAAATCCTCCACTCAATTACCACCATCCCCGGATTTCAGCTCAGAGTCTGTGATCTCACCTGGTTTCTCCAGCACGTCATTTTGGTTGTAGTTTTCCTTGCCGTCCGAGTGCTTGGGAGAGTAGGGCACTCTGGTGGGGTTGTCTTTGGGTGAAATAGGGTCAGAGGGATCTGGAAGAACGCAGGTAAGACACACAGGAATTAATGAGCAATTCTTTTTCACAGCAGTGTGTGTGTGTGTGTGTTTGTGTGTGTGTGTGCGTGTGTGTGTTGTTTCATGTTAAGCAATAGCTTCAGATTTTTTCAGGTCAACCAGGTAGGCCTGTTCATCCTGGTTTTCGTGTTGTTTTGTCAGACAGAAGGAATTTTATATGGAAAACAAACTAAAACTTGTCCAACAATTGTCATTTTGGAAGATATTCAATAAGTCTAACTCATAATTCATCTCACTTTTTGAGCCTCATGTTGACTTTAGCTGAACCTTTCATGCATTTTTGCATCAAACTAGGATTTTGTCCTTCAGCCTGGCTTTTAATTAAATATGTTTTTTAGTAATTAGTCACACTATTTTGTTCAGTTATTTTAATGTAATTATATTCAAAATTGAATTTAATTCTATTTTATCTGTTCGTTTGTTTGCTAATGTTATCATAGCTTTTTGAATCTATTTTATTGCATCTCATTGTCAGCTTTCTTACTTGATTGTCCTTTTTGATCGATTGAAGTTTGAACAGCACAAGTCACTCTTGACTTCACAGCTCGTGTGGACAGGAGGAACAAGAAGAGCATGTGTACGGGCATGTGAGTATTGTACTAAGACAGGCTTGGCAGAATTCTTTGAGCTATCGTTGATCAATTCATACACTCTTCAATTCAAATCTTTCCTCTGATCACCAAAAATGTGTCTCAGAAGACAATTTGGAAAATCTCTTGAACCTCTAAATGCTTCAGCCGTGCACCAAGCAACTCATCACGCAGCCAAACCTTCTTTGACTTGTTCAACTGGATCCATGTAAAACAAAGTGGCTCTTCATGGCTCAGATATTATTGTAATCAACCATAAAGAGTGGCTAATGATTGGTGTTGGTTCTGCAGTGGCTCCATATGGTTGTAAAAGCTGCTGAGATGTATGTCAGTGCAGAACAAAACATTCACTGAGCATCTGCTCTTCTTATCACTAGTGCTCTCAGGCTGTGCACTGTGAAGCTCAACCGTACTAGAACCACACTTGATTGTGCACTTCATATAATAAATCCACTGGTTTATAAGTAACTCATACCAACACTGGGACTGATATTCAGTGCCATTAATCAGCAGAACCAATTTCCAGCCTGTTCAGCACCTGTTCTTTTACAGCAGCTTCCATTCAGTCCCATTCTCAGTAGCACTGATGCTGGTGTCGACAAGAGGGCCGAGCCCAGGACGTTACCAATCTGAGTGGCAACTGATTTATAATTCTGGGTATAATTGTGACTGTGTGATCGTGTACTCTTCAGAGACAGAGTCTACAGTGTCATACATGCAGGATCATGGATCCTGAGCTTTATGTGTTCTTCTGTTCATCTGAATTGGACTTGCATGTGTGGGAAGTCTTCTAGCTGAAAGAGCATATATCAGCAGATATTTCCTGTGTGTGTGTGTGTGTGTGTGTGCGTGCAAGTAGATACAGCTGTGTTTGAGGGAAGTGTGTGCCTGTGTGTGTGTGTGTGTGTGCGCATGTTTCAGTGCATTAGGCTTCCGCTAGATTAAATCTGCTGCCCCCTCACAGCCCCAGGTGTCATGGAGACGATGGAGCTGTATTGTGCAAAGTCTCCTATGACCTTATTAAGGTATTTTCAGAGTCTCACACAATTTTGCACAAAGTATAAGCTGCATTGTGGCCGTCTGCTCACATTAAAACAATACTCACTTTGTCCCACTTTCATGATGATTTTCATGGACTTGGTTTTGCACACTCCCCCCTCCTGGTTGTCGATGCCCTCCATGGTGCCGTTCGAAGTAGCTACAGCAGAAAAGAGAGAGAGGGACAAGGTTAGAGTAACTGTCACCAGCCCCTTATATACCTCGCCATTCTATATAAAGGGAATGGGGGGGGGGGGCATTGTTGTTCCGCCTTTGCCAGCAGCAGAGGTAGTCATGGCGGGACAGGCGCCAACACTGTTGTGTTACACGTCACACCTCTGATTCCATCGTCTAAAAAACACACGGGGGTGGAGATCTGCTGGCTTTGTTTGGTTCAGTGTAAACAAGCAAAGGCACAATGATGAAGGGTCTGCTTAACAGCAATGTAGCGGGATCGCCGTTTGAAAGCGGCTGCTGTGGTACAAAAAAGATGTGATGGAGAAATTGTGCTGCCATACATCCCTGAAGCCTATCTCAGAAAAACAGGCAGTTCCCAAAGACAACAGAGGCAGTGAAAGCCCTCCACGGAGGAAGGAAATGACTCATATGCTTTAATAAATTCACAATTCACCCGTTCATCCCGTCAGTCGTTCCACTCCAGCAGAATATTTCACATCCCCAAAGTCAATTAGCTTGAGTAATTGTGACTGTAATATCTCTAACTGTGCTGATGGGCCTCATGAAGGAGGCAGTTAAGGGGAGTGAGGAGAGGGGGGAGACTGAGAGGAGGAGACGACGATGGCTACGATGACAGTGGCCATCTTGGTAAACTGCTAACGACGCTACAGAGAGTGGTAGCCGGTTATGAAAGATTTTAAAAGCCCTGAAATACTCAGCTCTAAAAGCCAAATCAGCATCACCATGAGAACATTCAGGGATGTAAACAGGAGAAATGCTTTCAAAAGAAATGGGCACCTTTCCAGGAGACGCAGAGGAATTATGGGAACAGAGGGAGGTGATAAATTCCTCGATAGTCCTGAGATGAAAAGAGCTTAAAGGATCTAAAAAATGTTCAAACAGGAGAAAACAGGCATGCACCACTCAACACTGCTGTCTCTTATACACATCTAAACTGGCCTTTTGATAAAATAAATGTCTGTTTGTGTCACAGTCATACAGATGTGGCCCACACACACAGAGCAGGCCGCCCTGCCAGCGCTCCATCAGCTGGATGTTTTCAAGCCCATTAACTGCTCCTCCGCCTCTGTGCCTGTCTGCTTTTATCTGTGCTGCCCCTGGAGGCTGCGGGGCAGAACTGCAGCGAGCTCAGATCATGAGTGGGACAGGGAACAGGCGAGGAGGGAGGGAGGGAGGGAAACGGGAGGAGGGGGTAGTAGGGCTTGTGGTCTATCAGGTCGGTAACACAGAGGCTAACGAGCTGCCAGGGCTTAGCGGCTTGGCTTCCCGCCAGTGCACAGTGGCCCACATTCACTATGACTGCTCCCATCACACCGACTCCCCTCCCCTTCGCTTCCCCTTCAGCCTCCTCTTCCCCCTCTCTGAACAACACCCCATCATCCCCAGTTTCCTCCTCTCTAGGATGGCCACCTCGTGGCCACCACCTTCTTCCCTAAAATCCTTTGCCCCTGAACAAACTTACACCCCTCCCACACTCGTCCTGCACCTGAAGCTTTTCCATCACCTCCAGATCCCGATTCGAACAGCTTTGAAAAATGAAGCTCTGTGGTTTGCCACTTTCTCTTTCTCATCCTTCTTTTTTCTTCCTTTTCCTCCCTCTAAGCCACCAATCATTTTGATACGAATCCCCCCCCCAGCTTTAATAAGACGGTGATGGGAGTGGACACAAAGAGCATGTTAACAAGGACTTCCTGCTACCCTCCCTCCTTCTCACCCTCCATCTCGCCTCTTCTCCCCCTGTGTCTTTCTCTCGCTGACCTATGGCAGTGGGGACTGAAAAGCACATTATAGACAAAGCTCCTTAAAGGCTTGTGCTCCTGTGCGTGTGTGTGTGTGTGTGTACGCAGATGTGCGTGCATGTGTTCATTTCATAAACCTGTTAGTGAATCACACGTGAATTTTACAATCCTGTGGGACATTATTAACCATCTTAACATGTTTACTTTGCTGAGTGATCGGCATGGTGACGGTGTGTTCGAATGTTGAGGTGCGTGCACGCTCAAATGCTCCTGTGCTTGAGAGGTCTCGTGAACTCTGACCTCCACAGAAGGTGTATTTGGGTGTCATATGGTGCACGTAGCACCACTTGTGTCGCCTCCTCTTCTTCCCCTCTTTCCCTTTGCCCTATTAAACCATTTAACACATCCACACCGATCCAGACTGAAGATTAAAAAAAGAATCATTCTTCTTGTCACGCCTCAAAAAAACAGATCTGCTTCAAACTCGCCTGTAACATTTCGCTGACATTTAAAATACATCAGGAAAAATACTTCAATCTGGACTCAGTTTAAATGTTTAAATTCTCTTCCCCTTTAAATGCAGAGCAAAACACACACTCTCTATGCCAAGGCTGCAGTCCAGGCAAGCCTGACTTGGATTTAAACAGAATTTGATTGTCAAATCTGCTAAGGCTGGCTGAATGACTTGGCCCTCCTTGGCCCAGCCAGACAAGGCCAGGCTGGACTGGCTGACAGACTAGCTGGCTAGAGTTAACCAGCTAATCCATAATGCTGGGGGAACACAGTCGAAGGAGGGGGTGGGTGGGAGAGGAAGGAATAAAATGGAAGATTAAGCCACTACTTCGTCTTGTGTGTGACCTTCTGCAAACACGCAGAGAAAGAACAGGAAGAAAAGCTACATATGATTTTCACCATTCAGTCCATCTTCACTATGAATTACAGTCTTAGTTTTCTTACTACTTTCAAACACACACACACACACACACACACACACACACACACACACACACACACACACACACCTCCAACCTCATACATGTGACACACTGTCTCAAACAAATGGATGAAATGTGTCAGAGACGTGTCGTCACTTTGTGTGTGTTTGTGTTAGAGCCTCCTCTTAAAATTAGCAGTCATACACCGAGCATGCAGCACTGCAACCGCAATCCCACCCCCATGCTGTAAACACACCAAACAAACACCCCCCCACTCCCCCTACCCTCACCCTCCTTAACTCAATTTACCCTCCTTAACTTAATTTTCTCCTGTTTATCAAATCAAGAGGCTGGAAAATCAGCCAGTGTTTAACGAGACAGTCAATTGTGAGCTGTAATCCAGATAAAGACTGAGCAGTTAACTCTGCTTCTTCCTCTCTCCTAATGTAACCAGCAGACAGCCAGACAAACCTGCAGCGCTGCAGAGAGCTCTGCTCGCATTCACAGCTGGTTGGAAAGTAGCAACGGCTAGTTCAGCTAACGTAGCGTGCAAAGAGTGACGCTCATGGTTCATAGCAACAGTTTAGCTGGGAGCTAAAGTTGTAGTTTCATTTAACATGAAGTAGGGCAGTGTCTCTGAACTATCTGTAGCCCTGTGTGAAAGCTGCTTCGCTGACGTTGCCAAATTCTGTGGGTATAATTAATACACAATGCACTGCTGAAAGATAATGCTGGGCGGTTCATAAATACTGGAACAGAGCAACACAGACAGACAGACAGACAAACAGGAGGGGAGAGAATGATCAGATGGAGAGAATGAGGATGTGTCCCAGAAAAGACAGAGAGACAGGAAGAGGAGAGACAAAGGCAGCTATCATCTAAACTCTGAGCATGATTACCGTAGATGACCATTACCGCAGTGCCAGAGTTATGGACCGGTTAATGCCTGTAACAGGGGCCTTCGCATATAGGGACCCATCCAGTGACCCTCACACACAGGCCGGGCCAAGCTGAGTCAGCCAAATACCAGCTGCCAGTCAGCACTGCACTCAAAAGCACACACACATTTGAAATCCATCATTTCCATCTAGAAAAGTGTAGGTGACATGTTGAACCCTCAGTTGTGAAAAGTGAAAATTTTAGGTTTAAAAACAGAAGTTGAGCTACTTTTAGCTTTTATCCCCCTCACACATCTCCCATACTCACATGCTGCTGATGAATGAGTTTTCATTCTATAATAATAACGCTGTCACTGATTGAATACTATGAACCCGGAGTAAATAAAGAGCAGATCATCTCAATCAGGCAGAAAACTGAAAAGACATTTTAAATTCATGTCGACGTTAATGAGAGGGATCGCTCCTCGGAGCTCACACTGCACTCACAGAACAATGAGGCGAGGGGACTATCTTCTGTTGTGACTGAAGGAAAAGGTGATTAAAGTCTTGATGAAATTCTGCTGTGCATGTCTGCTCTGACTGTGAATTCAGCCTTGTCCTTCTCCTGCCCTCTTCAGCTCATCTCTCTCTCGTTGCTATGCCTCCGCTTCCCTCTGCTTACTGTTCCCTCTCTCTTTAGCTCTCTTTCCCTCTCCCTCTCTTTCTCCCTCCCTCCCTCATTAGCTGTCTTTCGTTTTTTTGTCACTCTTGCTGCCCCTTTTCCCTCCTCATTCAGCTCTCTCTCCTCACTCCCTCTCCCTCTCTCTGCTTTTCCAAATGTCCCTCGACCTCTCTCTCTCTCCCTCTTTAGCTCATGTAATCATCTAGCTCACTAGGTTCTCGACTGCAGGCCATGCTGCCACAAACAATCACATCAAACTCATCTGCTCTCAACTGGAGCAGCATTGTGCATGGCCACTATAAAAAGGACACACACACACACACACACACACATACACACACACACATGTGCCTGCACAAATACAAAATTGTGCACACGTAAGCATGGTGACAGAAATC
Source organism: Seriola lalandi dorsalis (assembly GCF_002814215.2). Classification (NCBI taxonomy): domain Eukaryota; kingdom Metazoa; phylum Chordata; class Actinopteri; order Carangiformes; family Carangidae; genus Seriola; species Seriola lalandi. The sequence continues at coordinate 1,072,526 of NW_019525129.1, read as the reverse complement.
TGCACGATACAGCTGCCCCTTCTATGCATGCAAGCAAACAAGAAAATAACATGGGAAGCTGCCCACACACACACACATATACATACATATATATATATATATAAATATATATACAAGCAGGCCATATGATGCACACTAGCATGGAATTAACTATTTGAGCTGCACAGGAAACAGATCTACCACCTGTCAGTCTTTGCTAGTCAAATGCTGAGGCCTTTGTCACAGTTGTTTGACTGGAACAGGGTGTTGTTGAGTTGTGGGGGTTAGCATCTAATCTAGGTCTAGCCTTGGCACAATACTCAACACAAGGCAGCGCTAATCCAATTGGTTGAGACTCAGATCCGTAGCGCTGATGTGGGGGCCTTGGCAATTGTGAGAAGAAATGGAGGATTAAACGCCGGTTAATTAATTACATATCGAGTGCTCGCTCCAAAAGGCTAATAAAATCCTCGCTGTGAACTTTCTGAGGCAGCGTCACACTCTGATGGATCTTGGACAACAGCACTGGAGGGGAGGCGCGGGGTCAGACACACAGATTACGATATGGAGATGCTTTCTTGTGGAGGTACACAGACCAAGTGTATGTGTATCTATTCATGCCCATAAGTGCACCCACAAGTAAAGATTCACGGTGGCTCCCTCCAACACTACAAGCTAACAGCAAGCATGAATGTGAGTGAGCCCACACACACCTCTGTGCCTTTCCCTCCTTCTGTCTTTCTTTCCTCGGATGTTTATTTGTGCTTTACTCCTGGTGTTTACTCATGCAACGCTGGAGCTTCTCCAAGCAGCCAATTAAAAAAAAAAAAAAAAAAAGCAGCAGCACTAAGCACACATCATAGAAGTGGGCTGTTAGAGCTGCAGAACTGGGGCCAGAGCTAGCCAAGAAGAGGCAATTAACAGCAGAACATGACACACTCCAATGGAGAACACACTAGCATTTTGGGTAGGTGCAGAGGGAGGCGGTGTGACGGCAGCAGGAGGGTGGGGGTCGGAGGCTCGGGGATGTTGGTGGAGGGGAATTTGCAAAAACTGCAAAATTGGATTTTCCAAACCCTCTTTCTAAAGTTCCAAATTGAACTTTCCCATCGCTCCAACTGCTCCAACTGCTCCAACTGCTCCAACTTGTTGACTCAGCAGGTTGATGCAGAGGAGGGGTTCTGGCATGAGGTAGTGTGAAATTGAATATTTTGAATATTCCCGCCTGCACAGGCTGTGGTAGAGAGACACGGATAGAAATACATGGGTAGATGAAGTGAAGAGGACTGCTGCTGCTCTGATACAGCTGTGTGTGCACAGAGAAGCTGCTCCAATCGCAGCTGCAGCCTCCTCAGGGATAACGTGCGTACATGTGTATGTTTGCACTCACACGCATGTATCTGCCGTTCCGTCCGCACCATATGTTCATCTATATGTACCTGCGATCGTCTACGCTGCAGTTTCTCACCCATGTTCTTCAATAACCTGAACTTAACCCCATCCTCCAGATTCTGTTCCCCCACGCTGTCATCACATTCAGCTGCAGGAGCGCAGGCACATCACCGGGAGAACCGGGGGAAGTAAACACCGGCATCAGCCCATCAATAATTAACCACTGCGTTTGGGTGGAGGGAGGCGAGGAGGAGGAGGAGGTGAGGGGCGGCTGATCGTGTCTATGTCTCTTCAGTCAAAAGCCTTTGTAGTTCCTGAGCACACACACCCACAAACCACATCTAATGGTCTGATTTTCTTCTGTGGGTGTGGATGCTCATGCACATGTAGGCATCCACCCCAATCAGGTATTCTCACAGATCTTATCTGCCACCAAACATAATATATAAAGCTAAACGTGAAGTGCAGTGTTGCCTGTGAGACACTGTCAAGCATTTAACCTGCTTTATTTGCTACAGCTTATTTCCCAGAATAAATGTCTGACCTGTAAAACCATTATTATTATTAAATTATATGTTAGACTCTAACACAGCAAGACATGCCCCACCATGCAAATACCCTGCAGCCATGACACATTAGTGACAGAGCAGCCACATTTGCCCGTTCGGTGAAACGAACTTCTGCAGAAGTGAAGAAGCACATTGTGTCGGTGGAAGTGTTTTGTTTAACAGATCTTTCTGTGGGATCTCTGAGTGCTGTGAAGCTCTGGAGAAAATTTTAATTCGTAGGACTCGGCTACTGCTGGCCGTTTAAAGAGGGATTTACAGTGCAGACGGTGCAGTATAATTAGCTGTTACCCTCCACATGTGATTTGCAAAATTTAACTTCCTCTACCACAATGTACGGTTTGGAAAGGATGCAGCATTTCTGCTCCTCTCTTCTCTCTCCTTTCTTCCCCTTCCTTCTACTCACTCAGAAATATGGCCTTCCCCTACTGTGACAGCTCACAGATGGCTGTGGCAGAGCCTCACAGATGGTCCTATCTGCGGCACAACCCCCATCAGCGCCACACAGATGGTTCAGTCCACCTCCAATGTTTCTAACCAGGGGGCCGTCGCTAAACCCCATCACAACTTCCTCCCAGGATGGCATTAGTACATCACAGGTAATCGGCCACACCTGCACCATGGGACCGAACGGTGAAGGTGAATCACCTCTAAGACAAAAGGACGGAGGCTGAGGATGAGCTGCACAGGGTCTGAACACTGAGGAGACTTAAGGAAAATGTCAGAAAGGTGTGGAGAGGGGAGGTTTCATGATCTGATGAAGAATCTCTTTTAGATTATCTGTCTGTGATGATTGCAGACTCATCTTTCACCTCAACCTCAGCTTCATTCATATCCTACATTTCCCAGTTTCCCTCAACACTTAGCGAGGGGCATGAAACGGCATTCAACAGTTACATACACATGAACATGAAGAGTGCAACGGTGTCAAACTACCAAACTAATGCAGAGTTTAAACTCCACTGTAGCTGTGTGGGAGCATGTCAGTGTAACACTGCACCAGCTGTGTCCGGCCAGTTATTGACTAAAATAAGACGAACACACAACCACACAAGTGACTCTGAAACTCGCGGTATGTCAGAAACAGCTGGTTCTTCAACCTTGCTGAACCGTTCAAGGCTGTTTTACCCCTTAAATTATGCAAGTCCTAATTTATTATCCCTTCAGGAACGGGGTGAACAAGTACTCACAGATGATGTAGTAGTCCTTCCCCCTGAAGAACTCCAGACCCCACAGGTTGGGGCTGAACTCCTGAAACTTGAGGGTGAACTTGACATCCTGGTCAGGCTTCACACAGTTGAGGAGCGGCGTGTCGGCCTTGGTGATGGTGCAGCTCTCCAGCTGCTCCCTGGGGACCATGTACACCTTGTAATACTCCACACTGTCACCCGAGCCGCCATCCACGCGCGGGCATACAATGTCCAATTTATCCCCGATCTGGGGGTACAGCACCACGCCTTGGCCTGGCACGAATCTGAAAGGAGAGGCAGGAACAACAGGAGAGAGGGAGGAGGGTTAGTCAGCTGCAGAGAAAGTGATGAAGACTCATTCACTGTGCACTGTACGTTGGAGTGTTTGCTGTTGAGCCTCTCTATATCTTACAAAGAGAAAAAGAGAGTCAGCTCAATTATTGATGTGATAATTACTGATTGTGTCCATGAATTTTAGATGAAGGATAATGTGTGTATATATGTGTGTGTGTGACTGTGTGTGAAGAAAAACAACTCCCATCATCATAGAGCTTTCTTCTTTGTTGTGGCAGCGATGGAATGAGGGAATATTTAACCGGATAAATGAACAGAGGTGACGCGGCGGATGCGAGGGAAATGGCAGAACAGTTTTAGAACACAAAATTAACAGAAAATTAACAATAAATAAAAGCCAAGATTCGTTAATTTTACAACAACAGGAACAGCAGCAGACACACACACACACACACACACACACACACACACTCACACACACACACACAGCCAGAGAGCCTGGAGGGGTTTGTCTGGGAGAGTAGTTGAATTTCCCTAAATTCTTCCCAAAAGTAAAATAATGTTGCCATTTAGTCTCCGAGTGCTGAGAACCCCTGCAGCATTCCTGTGATTGCACACACTCTCTCACACACACTCACAGCTGGAGCTGGAGTTAGAGGTGAAACCTCGTAGCTGCTAAATGAATTTGCCCCACGCTCGAATGCAATTTGAAATGTTAACCATGGACGCCCAGGAGGCTTTTTATGGCACATTGTGAAAACTGACATGAGCACAGAGACAGGGATGAACTGTAAATATTGACTAATGAAAATGATGCAAACATCTGGTCAGTGTTTATGTTTAACATGTGGATCATATACACCTGTGGTATTGTGTGGCTCTGGTGTGTGCGGATGGACGGGGGGGGGGGGCTAGAGCTGAACAATAAAATGATTAGTCAATTATTGGATTGACGGAAAATGAATCTGCATCATTTTGCTGATCATTACCAAGCTGATCATTTGCTGTTTTTCTCATGTGACAGTGAAGTGAATATCTTTGAGCTTTGGACTGTTGATCAGATAAAATAAAGTATTTTACAACGTCACCTCAGACTAATGGGAATTCTAATGGCCATTTTTTCTCCACTGTGAAATTTCACAAACTAAACTGATTAAATGAAAAAAGATTAATCAACAGAAAAAGTAATCAGCAGTTGCAACCCTGGTGTGAGCTGCAGTGAATGTATTTTAGGAATTCATTGGTTCTAGTGCTGCAGTCATGATGAATGATGACTGATGAATGATGAATCTGTCAGGTTGTTTTTCAGGTTATCAGCTAATTGATATGAAATGTCAGAAACTATTAAAAAATGTCCGTCACAGTTTTACTGAGTGAAAAGTTCACATAGATATTATCTATATATAGATAAAGATGTGTGATTTACAATGACATACAGGCTCAACATGTTGCTTGATTAATGACTGACATGATTAATAAATGATCAAATGAACTATTAATGAACCTGCATAGTTTTTTCAGTTATTGTTTCAGAGTTTTTCTGGCTCACCCTTCAGAAGCAAAAAACTGAAAAATACAAATGTCTTAAAGTGCGGGCGGGCTCTGGATCCAAGGTGAACTACGACCCCTTTTCCTGGAAGAATGCTCAGGAGAGGAGACGTGGATTTGAAAAGCGATGAGACAGAAAACAGCACAGTCTCCTACTCTCTCGGCGAGGACCGAACCCCAGCATCAGGCTTTTGTTTTCGTCTTTTCCTTTAAACTACAAAGACAGCCACTGCAGGGTGGCAGGGGAGCCTCCTCACAGGAGACCGGTGACAAGGCAAAGCCGATTCATAATTAACACAGAGCACAAAACAAAAATATAGTATTATTTTTATTGTGTGCTAAAACAAAATAAAAATATATTTATATTTTGTGCTCTCACTTCTGTTCCTCTACACGTCTGTCACATTCCCTCTTTGTCTTTCAAACGTACAGATACAGACACATATCTTATTTCTAGCGCGCATCATCGTCTTTGCTATAGGCATGAGCACATGCACACACGTACACACAGACAGACACAAACACATGCACATACAAAGCGACTAACTAGGCCGAGCAAATTTTTTTTCTGCCCCCTGGGGACACACTCAGCGGTGGTACAGTGTGTCCAGTGACGGACAGACGGAGAGAGAGAGAGGGAGAGAGAGGATAGGTATGTACGCCTATGCATTGTAGCGCCATCTGGCATCATCTTATCATATGTGTGTGTGTGTGTGTGTGTGCGCGTGTCTGGAGGAGGAAGGGATAAGGGGGAAAAGTGGAGCACAGAGAGGAAAGGTCCTCAAGGGCTTCACTTCTATACAAAATACTGAGGAGCTGGATGTACGCATTAACCGTGTGTGTGTGTGTGTGTGTGTGTGTGTGTGGCTGGAAGCACTTGTTCATGTGTATATACAGGGGTGAAAGCATGCATTTATTCATGTGCTTATTCTAAATGTCTGTGCGAGTTATTGAGCGTCTGTGTTTGTGCGTGTGCCGTATCTCGTGGTGGCCATTACTGATTTAAAGAGGTTGATCTGGATGTGCTTCATTACTCTGCTTCCACAGCGACAACACAAAGATCCCTGTCCTACAGCTCTGCGTCCTTATCGTCTCGTCCCATCATGCTCTGCTCGTCAGGATCCATGTGTTGATGGCTGTATGATGCTACTGTCCTCTTAAAACAGGGCCTCACTTTACAGATTTATATGGTATGAAAAACGGTCAGCCTGGCTCTGTCCAAGTTCAAACATATGTAATTAACATGTTTTATCTAATTTGTTTTTTACCCTAAAACCAACATTTACATTTCTATTCATGTCCAGGTTCATTAGATACAGCGTGTAAATAAAGCTGCTTTAGAGCCAAGCTAGCTGTGGCCCCTGCTGCCTGTCTGTATGCTAGTGTGGGCTAAACATGTCCTGGATCCAGATGCAGATTTAACATACAGATCTGAGATTAATATCAGTCAATCTCACCCTCAGACAAGAAGCGTGTACACCACATTCACACAGCTACAGTTAGCTTTAGGTTGAGTTCAGTGTCTGGAATAAACGTAGGATGTCAGGCCCCGACACAATAACACATACAGACACAGGCCCACACCTACTGTACATACACACACATGCTGTACAACAGATGAATCATTTCTGATGACAGATTTTACCTCCCTGATAATACTATCAACCCGGACATCAGAACTGCTCTGATAGCATGAATGCTATCTCTGCAGGAAGTTGGCTGCTAGCAAGAGATCAAACATGATTAAACCAACACAATGTTAATGCCACACGCACCAACACACACACACACACCCACACACACACACACACAAGTGTTCTGTGTTTTTTAAGGTTCAGTAACATATTGATGCGATCTGCTTTAACCAGGGCCACAAAATCCGCACTAACACACAGCACTCTCTTGTATTTTATCAGCTGATTTACAGCAAAGTGCTGTATAATGAAAGCCTTCAATAAAAATTAGGATGAAATTGTTTGAATGTGGGTTTAAAGATAAGCTGCCAAGAGGCTGATTAAGGGCAAATATGAACGGTTCTGGAGGAAAACACTGAAGGAATGACAGAAGTGATGAATACAGAGACTTTGTTGAGTCGGACACTCATTAATTAGTTCTGCACTTCCCTCCTGCGCTCTGTCTCCTCCCCTGCCTGTGTTTTGCAATGCGTAAATGTGTGTGTTAGATTCCAGACACCTGGCTCGATGGCAGCCATTAGAACAAAACACCAAGTGCACAAGGTTACACAGAGGCTGAGACAGAGAGGAGGAGGGAAAGGAGGGAGAGAGGATGGAGGGGGCAGGAAGCAAATAAAAGCTCGCCCCGGCAACTCATGATTGTAAATGCATCTGACCCCCCCCCCCTCGCAGACCCCCACCTTAGTTCAAGGCCCTTCACCCCTCCTGTTTTCCAGAAAGTCATTAAGTGAATTTAGGGACGTGGATGTTAGATATATCTGAGACTGAAACATTTGGGTGAAATACGTGACTAAATAACAAAAGTAAGTGAAGCTGTGTTTAGTGACATGTGTGTGTGTGTGTGTGTGTGTGTTGTAATCATAAACTATAGAGACCATCCTGAGATGGGATCAGCCGTGACACCTGTCAACACACCTGCCTCAAAGTCCTCAAAACCACCTACAGTAGCATGCACACACACACACACACACACACACACACACACATACACACGCCTCGTTGTTGCGGCTGCTAACAATGTTAAAACTATTTGGGTGTGTAGATGGGAAAATTCCTGCTGATTTCAAAGGTAATAAAAACAATCATGTGACCGTTTGACTCCACAAATGTCAGTGAGTTGACAAAGACAATATCTTGAAGCAGGAATGCTGTAAAACTTCACGTTAGTCACACTAAAAAACAGAGGTGAAGATTCATCAATCAGCTGAACAAAAATCCAGTAATCGTAAATCGTAAATTGTAAACCGTAAAGTCATTTATCAAACAAAAATAAATCAAATAATAAAAATATATCAGGATTGGCTGCTGTTCTCTGTTTCAGACCAGTGTAAACTAAATATCTGTGGAGTTTGATTTAATCATTAGACAAAACAAGACGCAGGATGGGCATTGTTTCATTTTATAGACAATACTATTGAAGAAGACTTGAAAAAATAGATTTAAAAAAAAAGAAGATGAAAAGAAAATCCCAGTGAGTGGCGGGCCTGCTGTAGCACTTCTTTTCGGTCGTGACATGCACCATTTGTTCTTCCCCATGAGGGCAACACTTGTGGAAAAGTGTAACCCTGCAGAATGTATAATCACAGGAGGTGGCAGGAGCACCAGGGAGGGGGAGGGACAGCAGGGGACAGAGACACATACATTAGCACTGCTCTTCTTCCTTTTTCTGATCACTGTTTGTCCCTCCTCCTCCTCCTCCTCCTCCTCTTCCTCTACAAACACACACCAACTGCTCTGAGCACACGCTGTGTCAGCTCCATCAGCCTGCCTCATCTCTCTCATCTCCAACCACACCGTCAGGCCATTTGGTGGGAAGGTGAGAACAGTCACAGCTGCCTAAACTCGCTCCTCATAATCTCCACGTCTCTGTCAGAGCTACAAAAAAAAAAGCTTTTACCGTTTTTCATAACAACACGGCGAAATCAGACAGCAACACAAAGCGCTCGGCTTTTCTTAGAAAGGAACGACTTTTGTGTGCAGTTGCTCTTTAGTGGATGTTTAATTGTGTTGCACTGAAGTGGATGATACAATCCAGAGGGAGCTGAAAGTCAAACTTACAAAAGAAGCAACACGCAGCTATGAAATGATCTTTTTGTGAAATACAGAGGTGTGTGTTTCAGGTTGAGGGCAGCTTTAAAAGCAAGTGAAAGTGAAGTGAATGACAGTCACTGCTGATGCAGACACACAGGTGACACTCACAGGGAGTCGAGTCAGTCTGTCACATGGCATCTGGTTTTCTCGCTTGTCTTCTAACCGCCTCTCTTCGCCTTTAGGTTCTTGTGTCTTTTTTTAGTTTAGGTGTGTGTGTGTGTGTGTGTGGGTGTGTGTGTGGGTGTGTGTGTGTGTGTGTGTGTGTGTGGGGGGTTTGGGGAGGAGAAAGGAAATGTTTGGGGCAAACAGAGCAAAGTAAAAAAAAAAAAGGAGAAGGAAGGGGAAAAGGAGGAGGAGGACTGTGGACCTACTTCCTGGAGTTATAATGACTGCATCTGTCACCAGTAAAAAAAGAAAGTTAGATACCCTGTCCTTCACTCTCTCTCTCTCTCTCTCTCTCTCTGTGTTTCTCCTCCTGTCACTGCATATCTCTATATGACCCTTCATTCCTCTCCCTCTTCTCTCTCTCAGACTTTGTGTTTAAACCTCTGGATTGTTGGATTTGTGTGTGTGGGGGACAAAACAGAGCCACAGTGGCCGCCCCGGTGTAATCCTCCTGTCCGAACCCCCCCCCCCCTCCATTCTCTCCCTGTGGCCCTGAAGTTATGAGAAAACAGAGTGAAGTGAGGGGAGGGTGAATATTTACTGCAGATCAAGAGCAACTGTTTGACTCTGAATCCCAGCTGCAATGCAAGGATTCATTATGGTGGCAGACAAAAAGGCCAAGCTGGGGCATAGTAAGGGTTAATCCACCCACAGTTCTTGGCAGCGCCCCGGCTTTCGCCCTCTGTCGGCTGAGGGGACGGAGGTCTTTACGCTGACTGTCACCCTATCCCCTCTTTGTCCTCTCTCTGGTTCTGCCTGTGCTCCGTGCCTTCGGCCCTACCTTTCATCCTGTAATCCAGGCCTATGGGATCTGAGCAGGCCTAGACATAATTATCCTCCTCACCCTAAGGGGCCCCGATGCTTTCTTCTCTCCCTCTCTGTTTCATTTCTCTCGCTTTTTTCCTATTCTTTCATTCCCTGTTCTTTTATTACTCTATTTTAATCATAAACTTTTCTCTTGGCAGTAATCAGGAAGGAGCCACGTCAACCTCTCTAACCCCAGCAGTGTGAACTCTCTGTCGAACATGGCAGGATATTTCACTTTCCCTCCTTCCATTCCTCCCTCAGCCTTGTCGCCGGTCGATGTAGCTAAATTAAAACAACTGATCTTTCTCTCTCTCGGCTCCAGAAAGAACTGAAGAAAAGAAAACGACAAAATTAGAAGCACTGCGGGGATTTTGGAGGGAGGGATGGTCGGAGGAAGAGGGAGGGCATCGTTACAAAATTCAGCACAAGGCCTCATCAGTCATTCATGATGGACCTGCATCTCTATGCCCACCCCCTCTCTCCCACTTCCTCCCTCTCTCTCTACCCCCCCCCCCCCCCCCCCACATTCACAGAAGTACCCACAGAGGTGCCCCCGTCACTGCCCGGTCACAAAGGGCCTTTGGGCTTCTATGTAATCTCTTAATGAACTGCAGTGGAGGAGCGGGAGCGCTCCTTTTACATAAACCATGTAAAGCAGGCCTCTCTTTTGTTTCTCCCTCCCAACTACAAAATGGATTACCAGGAGAAGGAGGTGTGTGTGTGGTGTGATCTGACTTGTCCATGTGTGTGTGTTGGGGAGATTGGGGTAAGGGGGGGTGGAAGGGTCATTCTCTTTTTTTTTTACCTCTGGAGTTTCATGCATAAGGGCCGTAAACTAGTAAAGCGCAAACAATAATGACATTTAATTGACATGGCCACAGGCTCTGTGGAGGGGCTGCTTTTTTTTTTTTTTTTTTTTTTAACAGATGCACACACACTTCATGAACACACACTCACACAGAGTGAGACACAGAGAGAGAGAGAGAGAGAGTGCCTAGCTATTTCTTTATCCTCTCCCCCAGCCCGCACACACAAAGGCATTAGACTGGCCCCGAGCCTTCACATTTCCAACATTCATCCTTCCTTGAATACTCAAAGAGGAGGACTAACACAAACTAAAGGAGCGGCGCAGAGGCAGCAGCGTCTCGGGTCTGTTGAGCATATTGCTGACCTGCTGAATAAATATTCCCACTTTGAGGTTCCCTGTGAGCGAGGAGGAAGAAGTGATACACAGGCCTGAGGAGGGTAGAAGTGTGTGTGTCACTGATTCAGCTGATGCTCACAGGAAATTTATTGATCAGACAAACCCTCAGTGTGAAACATGAGAGGTCTCAAAGTTTTTAAAATCTACTAATTTGTCTGCTCTTCATCATCATCATCATCCATCATCTCCTCTGTGAGTAATGAGTAATGAGGGAAATCGAAATATGTTCAGAGGATTAGATGAAGTTATTGTTCTCATTCAGCCGCTAAAACAAACTCAGCTCACAAAGGCGGAGGTGTCTGAGCACACAATGATATCACTGCGTGGCCTTTTCTCTCTGAACTCCTCACCCAGACAGAACGTAAAGAATGCGCACATGCACAGCTAATTCTGCGGAATGCCCGACGCATTTGTGGCAGCCTGAAGCTTAGACTCTGAGGGTGGACGCACTTGGTGGATGTGGTTTTTTTTTGTTGTTTTTTTTTTTCCCCTCTTTCCAAAATCAGAAGTGAGTCGCCAAATGAAATGACAGACTAATTTTGCAGAGACTGCAGCTGCAAAATGGAGAGGGGATTCTGCTCCGGCTCTATGAGAAAGGTGGAGCACAAAATGACTTGTTGGTCCCTATATAGAAAAAGACTGAGTATCCTGCTGTGTGCGGACATTCTTCAAACATATATGATCTCTGCGGGGTTTATTTCTGATGTGATCTGCTACTGTGAAGTCTCTCTGCACATCAGACTCCAGCAAATGTCTCCTGCTAAAACCATTTGAGTGTTTGTGTGTCACAGTCTCTCCACTGAGGTCAAACGGTCATCAAATGGCGCTACAGGCTACAGACGGGGGTCTACGCTACAGGAACCTGCACAGATATTAACCTGTAAAAATGCGTTTTCTCCTCTATCTCTAAGTGAGCTTAAAGCGGGCTGTAATCTGGTGCGTCATTAGGCGCACAGCCTGGATGTAAAGGCGACGCACAGAAGGCCGTGGCGGTGGAGGGGCTGAAGGCCGGAGGTGCAGCATGAGGAAAACTGGAGCTGAGTCCGACGGACGACGCAGCAAATATACAGGGACACTCACAACACAAAGCCCGTGATTCTGCGCGCCACAGGTTACTGCTCATTTTCAGCAGTTAGAAGCAGGAGACGCCTGTGAGACCATCATAACGTCTCTATTGTACGTCCTCCACTGAGGACAAACAGCAGACAGAGAAGGAGAGGGGCTTTCTGGCTGTACCGGAGCCAAAAGCTGAATTATTGAGTGACTTGGAGTTTGGCCGTGACGAAACGGCCACAAAGAGCGGCGCCCCCCGCCGGGCTGCGACCAGGGGTGTAGAGGAGGAGAAAGACACCTTTTTTTTTTTTTTTTTTGAAGAAAAGAGTTTAACCGCCTTTTCTGGGCCTGCAGGGACATGAAGCCAACGGATGGTCTGCATTAGCCTATCTCAGATCAGTGGATGTGATAGAAGAACAAGGCAGGAAAGGAGAATTAAGGTACAAGGCCTGTGTTTGTTCCTTTCACCCTGATGATCACCCGCAGAAGGTCACAGCTAATGTAGCCTGTTCATGAAAAAACACATACACACCGTGTCCGGGACATCCTGAAACCCCCGCAACCAAACGCACCCAGCTCCACTGTTGTGACGCTTTATATTCGGGCGTCTGACAGCAGCACGACGTGGTTGGAAACGGTTTGGAGAGCAGCGGGTCGGAGGCGGACGGCGGTCTATTAAAAGTTTTCATCCCTCTAAACATTTCCCAGCATAATTTGCTTTTTAAAAAAATCCAGATTTACTCAGTGAATTATGTTATTGTGTCCCCCACAGAATGTGGACCCAGCAGAGGCCCGGTGGAGCGTCCCGCCAGCTCCATGAAGCCTCCGCCTCGTCATGTTGAAGCACAACTAGGATTCATTTCTCCTCTGTTTCTCTCTTTAATATTATCTTCATCTGTGAGGATAAAAACATCCTAAATTTGAGCCTGTGCAAACAGAGCAGCGGGGGAACAGAGGGGCCTGCTAATGAGCTCGACCCAGCCTCAAATGTCTGCTCCGTAAAACGTACTCAGACCTGTTACAAATATGAATAGTAATACGCCGAGCCGAAGTTATTATTGACCGAGGAAGCGAAGCGTAAAATTACCTTCAAAATTTAATTTTACCCCCCCTGCGCACAACCAAAGCCTGACACATATTCACCAACTCTGCAGAAATATGCCAATAACAGCAAATAATAGATGAATCCCACATAACCGCCGAGCCGCCTGCTCTGAGGCGGGTTTGTGTGCTGCTGAGTGCCATCATAACGCACGGCCGAGCGGCCCATCGCCGTCCACTGCGCGTAAATATTCCCCCACGGCGACAGGACACAAACAGTCAATTTATCAGTTAAACAGTAAACTAATGACGCAAGAGCCGACTAGTTTCTCTTTATCTTGACAGGTGTTTTTGGGTGAGTGCGATGGCTTGAACGGTTTGTGTGTATTTCTCCCGTGCGGTCAAAGCCCGATACTTCTCAGAAATAAAAACCTAAACTCAGTTGAAAACGTGTGGTGTTCAGCTCCGGAGCGGGTGGTTGATTGATTTTAGATTTTTACGACTCATTAAGGTTCGCAGGGAAAGTCGGGAAACAGATGAGCAACCGATCTGTGTTTCTTTAGACAAAATCTGACTTTCCAGACGCGAGTCCAACAGATCGCCACTGTGCACGGTGGAAAAAGACTGAGAGCGTAACAGAGGAAAATAAATTCAAATTTGAAACCACGCTTCTCTGAGAGCTCTTTGTTGTGCTCACTGTGTGCTCAGCTACCGTGTGTTAACTGATATTTTACGCACGCAAACCATCGGCGGCGAAGAATAAACATTAAATTGCCTGATTTTTCAACGGAGTCTGGTGTGAAACAGTCTCCACACGCGGAGGGCGTACGGCACTACTGGAGCCAGTACTAATCTGCGCGACTTGTGTTCCACTTACTTGGTATTTGTTGTGTTCCAGTAGATGGACTCCAGGATGAGCGCCCGGCACAAGTCCACTTTGAAGGCAATAAACAAAACTCCAAAATAATATCTCCACATCGAATCCCCCATGGTGAACCCTGCGCGCCTCCGAGCGGGTGCACAATCCGTCTCAAAAGAACCAAATCTGTGCGTCAAAAAAAATCAGACGACAAGCTCTCCACAAAGGGCTGATTTCTTCACTTTATATCCCGAGCCAGTGGGATGCGCACGGACCACAAACCCCGGTCAGAGCATCTCCAGATGAGAGACCTGCTACAAAAACCAAAGGCGCACGGCAGTAGTTCATTCAGCAGACAGTGCGTTAATATTCTCCCCTGCTCAGAGCGCAGACTTCACCCCGCTGTGATACATCCCTCAGTGAGAAAAAGTGGCGGTGTCCGCTGTGGACCGGGCGGCAGATGGAAATCAATACAAATATAAATCCCCCTGCGTTAAAGTCCGGCAGTACCAACGCCAAAATCCAGAGCAGCGGCGGCAGCAGCAGAGAAAAGGACAGTGATGGCTGGTGGTGGAATGGTGAGATATTCCCCTTTCAGCTGGTGCTGGTGGTGGTGAGCAACAAACTGTGGATGACAGCAGCCGAAAAATGAGAGAGGCTAAACAATGAGGTCGGATGGTCAAAATTAAGAAAATGATCAAATATGAGAATGAAAGAAATCAAAGGAGCTGGAATGAAAATTCTCATACTATAGGCCCCAAAACAAGTGCTGCGGCTGAATCCTGCAGATCCGTCCCAGACGCCCGCAGACAGGCGGAGAGATGAAGCCTCAGCGATGCTCCGAAACCTGGATGGAAAGTAACTGCAAGGGACCGCGACTGTGAATATTTGGTGGAGTTGGTTATGCCCAGGCCCCGCCCCTCGCCGCCGCTGATTGGTCCCTCGGCGGGAAAGTCAATAGGAGCTCTGCTGTCAGTCAAAGGGGGCAACTGGTTCAGTACGGTGACTAGTGGTGAGCAGAACGACACACACACACACACACACACACACACACACACACACACACACACACACACACACACACACGCAGCCCAATCCTACTTTTGTTAATCGGCAGATGGATTAATTAGATTATAACATCAATAAATGTCATTTTTGTCTAATTATGACGTAATAAAAGTGTGATACATGATATTAGCCTCCACAGCCATAATCAGGAGTAATATTAAGACAAAAAGTGATAACAAAGGTGAATGACACTACAATTAAAAATAATGTCTATCAGTGATAAACAGCTGTAAAAGGCGGCAGCAGCTTAACTACAGACTTTATGTAAATTCTCACCAGTTTTGCCCTTCATGAAAAACATTACAAAACACAACAGTAACCCTCAGACAACGAAACGCGCTTCTGGCGGGTTATAGTTAGTGTGGTTGGCCCGTAATGAAAACAACGAGACAACGTTTGCTCCCATCAGGCTCGTGCACGGGACGGTATAGAGCCACAGAGCTGCATGTGTCTCTATTGAGTGCAATATAGAGCGGCTCAAGTTCTTTCGAAAGGCAAGAGCGCCCACTAGCGGAAAAGCCTCCTCAGAGACAGCCGAGGACAGTCACCGGAAACACTGCAAATATCTTCAGTTTTACATCGAAATCAAACTTCAGCATCACAAACTAAAGCATTTTAATTTATGACAAACAAGTAAGAACATTATAGTATTTATAGTTAATATTTTTTCCTAATATAGAGGCAGTTTTAAATGTGAATTTGCCTTCTCTTTAAACTTCTAGTAGCTGGAAAAGGTTTGGCATTTTTATTTTTAAGTGTATTTTTACAGCATGAACTTTAAATATTATTATTGACATGACTGGGCTGTATATTGTAGTTTAATGGCTCCACTGAGCTGATGAAAGGTGACTACCTCAGGCCTGCAGTAAAGTTCCTTCAAAGCCTAATTGGAATGACACACATTCACACCTCTTGCAAACACTGAATTTTTAGTTAGTGGCCTCTAATTTGACGAGCACGCATACGCACACACACGCACACGCACACACACACACACACACACACACACACACACCTCTGTCAGATGTAGATTACAGCTCTCCCATTGTGTGAAGTTTTGGCACTTTTTAACGACTTAATTCGATCAGTGCGTTTTGAAGGCAGCCGCTGCGGTTCGTGGCTGTTTGCTTAGCCGATAATCAAGCTGATGTAACACAGGGGAGATAAGTGAGGAGTCCGGGCTCACCTTTCTCCTCCGCGGCCCTGGAATAAACACAGAGCCGGGCGCAGGCTTTCACCACACACTCGATGTTTATTGCAGCTGCGAGGACATTAGATTAATTTAATTCATCCAAACCCGGGTTAAAGGCGGGCTATTAGTTTAACAAGACTGGCATGTGCGGCTCCCACTTTCACCAAATATTTATGAAGTTAATATTTCACTTTTTACTGGCTGCAGACCGGCGGGAAATCTCGGGGTTTATTAGCCTACAGACTTGAGTAGACGGTGTGGAATAAGTTGTCAGAGATTTGAACGGTAGGAGAGTTTAAACTGACTTTTAGTCCTCTCAAATAATAGGAATGGCCGAAAAACCCGTTAGTATAAATATATATATATATATATATGGCCTATTCACTTTGAAATATTCCTACATGCTTATTCTTGAAGTCTCATTTAAAGTGTCTTAACTGTGGACTGTGGGTCGTGGAGCTCACAGTCTCTGTATTTTAATTGTATGTGAAGTTTTACAGTTTTGTTGTGTCCTTAAATTATTTTTAGTGAAAATTGTGGATGACAGCGAAGCAGCAGCTCGAGTTTCTTTATTTTTAAATCTCTTCCTCCCTGTCTGCGCGAGGCTCAAACAAGCCGTCCGACAGGCAACAACTGCTGCGGGATCCTTCCTGCTGAAGACCAGCACGGCCGACACACACACACACACACACACACACACACACACACACACACACACACACACACACACGCACACACACACACAATCACTTACCTGCTAATTCTTTGGGCTTGACACTTGAAAACAGGAAAGGACTTTTTGATACAATGTAAGTTCTCCTCGTTACTAACTTTGTTAATTCCCTTCATGTTAAGCGCACAAATATCCAAGAACTCAAAGTTTGAATGACTTTCAGTTGCTACATTTAAAAATAACATTATTAATTATTGTTATAATTGCTGTAGCCTACCTCAAAAATAGTTGATCCTTTCTTCATTTTTTTTCTTTAATTCTCAAACACCAGACTCAGATTTCAGCTGTTTCTCTTCGTTTGTGGGAGAGAGAAAACTTTTCACAGGCCACTGTATTTAAAACTAAAACCCTTGGTTTTATTTACACGACTGGACTGAGCTGAGCCGCTGAGAGAGACTGACAGCGGTGGGACAGAGAGAACACGGGCCGCGGTGCAGCTTTGTTGATTCAGCAGCGCACCGGAGCGGCTCGGGCTCCGCGGGGTCGGTGAGTCCCCGGGGTGCGGGACTTCCAGCTTCTTTTCCGCCGGTCTCACGGACGGCGGAGTGACGGTTATTAAAAAAAAGTCAAATGCGGCTCATGTTTACTAAGGGAAAGTTAGTGTGGTGATCTGAGATTAATAACTCCTCACATTAATATCTTCAGCTGCACCTTAACCAAACCACATTTAGGTCCGGACTCTGCAGAGTCGGGTTTTTTTCCCATTAAACCAGGTCTGCAGGTCGGTCGGCAGACAGACGGATAGCCGTGTGTTTGCTGAGGTAATTGTCGACTTTAATCCAGGAGAGGAGGCCGTGTTTCAACAACCCACGGCGGGTTTAAGATGATTTCAGTCTTTTCTCAGCGGCGGAACAAGTCTCCAACTGCACCTGAGGACTCTGACCAGACGCTGATGACGCTCCTGCACGGCTCAGGGTCAGAGAGTGGACGCTGGTCAGCACCGGCCCGCTCACCAAAACACTCAATGTAGTCACTAACCAGGTCAAAAAGACAACTTCAGGTGTGTCTGGTGAGCCGGGTTCAGGTGTGTTATCTCTCCACTTCCTCTAACTTTCACTTATTGTAGTTAAACCCTCAGTGAATAGCTGATCAGTGAATGAAGAACTTGATACACACACACACACACAGAGCAGTTTAGGCATTCGATGAATTTACTCAACTGTTCAGTCCCTTGACAATTGGGGGGGAAATTACATGACAAATTCAAAATCCCACGACAAAACAAAAGTCATTATACCCACCTGAGGTCAGCCTCAGTCAGTCACACACATACTCATTCACTCTCACTCTCTCTCTCTCTCTCACACACACACACACACACAAACAAACACGCACACACTTACACTCACACTAACCCCAAACCTGATCTTACCTGAACTTGTCCATCCACTACGAATCAAGACTTACCAAGTGCGGCGCATTGCCAGGTTAATTTACTACAACAAAACTCAGGGACAGAACATCAAGTATATGGTCGGGAGTTTTTCGTGCAATTCACCGTTTTTCCCAAAGAGTCTGATAAAACAAAGCTCAAGTATTTACCATGACTGTCATTTTTTGTTTTCCAAGTGTGGATCAATTTCATAACAAAATCTTAACTTGGGGAGCAGTGGGGAGTGGGAGTCAGCACATCACAGCAAGGCTAATAACATTACATCATACAGGAAATGTCCTCTCTCCCCCATTACCCACAGGCCCCCTTATCATAGATGAGACACGTATCCTGTTGAAGGTTTGTGGTTCAGTCATGGGCAGCTTGGGAGTCAAGACTGGGTTCACTCACACTGCAGCAACTCTGAATCTAACAACAGCTTTACGTTTCCTCTCCGGACAACATGCTGCTATGTCATTTAAAAAAAGAATATACACGGCAGACAGAGATGAAGCTGTAGATTTATCATGGTGAGCAGAACATATGGGCACAGGAAGTAAGGTGGAAGACACAAACCTGTCAGCTGGATGGGAAGTTCACTGTGCTTTTAAAGGCCGTGCTGTGATTTGTTACCACTGCGTCGGCCACTTTAAGGATCTTATTTATATATATAAAAAAAAAAAAATAAAAAAAAAACACAGGAAAACCACACGCCAACTCCCAGGCTGCACATGAGCTTTTACAGTAAGCTGAACTAGACAAACTAGACAATACTCTTCTATATCAGGGACTGGCATTCTATTGTAGTTTGCTGGCTGCAGAGACATGTAAGAAGAGCACAGGTGCGCAGTTGCTCGCTGTTACACCAGAGTTAAGACTTACAGGGCAAGGGACATGTTATAGCATTCTACATCAAAAGTTCGAGTTCCCTAAAAATGAAAATAAAACTGAAAAAAAAAGCAAACAAGTCATCTGTGCGGTCGGGATGGGAAGGATGGAGGGAGCAGTCAGGTCCTTTGTGGGCGAAGAGCTGCCTCCTCTTCAAGCCCAGAGAGGGACAGGGGCCTTCACGAGGACGAGCAAGTTTGGTTTGCACCCCTTTCCTCGGCCTTCCTTCAGCACTTCCAAAACGAAGCGAGCGTTCCACAGAGGAGGAGGATGGGGGTCGGATGATGAGGAGGGAGAGCTGGATGGGGATGAAGGCAGGGCATGACATGTGGACGAAGGGGGAGCAGTGTCATTCAGTAGCCTTGAGGGAGAAGGAGAGCTTGGGCCTGGACTTGCCCTTGCCAAGGATTATTTTCTGCTCCTCCTTCTGCTGCTTCTGACGGTCCTGCTCCAGCTTCATGCGTTCCTCATGAATCTTTCTCTGCTCCTCCACAATTCGCAACTGCTCTTCAGCCTGTCAGAAAACAGAGAAGCAAATGCGCAGCATAAACAGTAAGGTCAGACAAGGACAGAGAACAATGTCCTTCAAACCGAGAGCCCACAAGCTGCCGACATTTTCTTTATCCCCCCCTTAAGATCCAGCGTTAGAGTCTGCTTTTCTTTTTTTATGTATAGTCATTTACTACAGTCTCAGCTTGTCCACATCAAAACTGAATGAAAAGGTCTCAATCAGTGGAAGACAGATTTTTGCATTTACAGACACAAACCTGAAGAGAGAGCTTTTCTCACTGCACTTAATGAGTGATGTTATTAATCACTGGATGTGATCAGCAAAATTAATTACACCCAAAAAAAAATGTTGTATATAAATATGATATAAAAATGAAAAGTAAATCAAGTGAGAAAGCGACCGTCTCGTTGTGTTATAATGCTGTATAAACCACTGACGTATTTGTGTTCAGAAAGGATGAATAGTGCTACTCATTTGGTCTGTGATCAACGCAGCATGCAAAAACAATTACACTGAGGGTTATGAGTTTGACAGAAATGGGAGAAATGTCCAGAAAGCTGCTGTTCACAGAGCAGGGCGTACCAGCTTGGCCTGAGCCTCGGCGATCTTGCGGTTATTCTCCTCCAGGATTTTTTCCAGCTCCTCCCGCTTAGATTTTTCTTCCTCCTAAACGGGTGACACAGTGCCATGTTAGTGCACGAAGAGGCTACAGCCACAAAGCACTTTATGTACATACGTACACACGCTTGCCCTCTAATTGTCAGACACACTCACCACCAGCACACACATACATACACACACACACACACACACACACCTAACTCATCACACCACAGAGAACTTTGTTTAGCCTCTCGCACATGACCACACTGTGGCATTCTTTGCAGCCTGACTTGTTTTAAAAATACATAGTGGAGGCAAAAAGCATAAAGAAACTGTGGGTGAAAAATGGACCCGCTATATTTTCCCCCTACCTCTACTGCTGTTAATACCCTCCTGGAAAAATTAAAAGCTAAGCCACACCTAGGGCACTCTCTGCATTTCTGTGAAAGACATTAAAATTTACACAAGAATTCAAAGGGGGGAAACCCACTCATCACACTCATAAACAGAAGACAGATATAAACTGAGAGACAATACAATCTAGAAGAAAATACAGTTGCTGTTTTTAACATCATTATAAGCAAGAAAAAAGGATACAAATAAAGGAGGGAATAGTTTTGGCTCACCAATGCACGTATACCTACGCATTTTCCTTGCCTGTGTACCTACACAACTGGTGAAACCATTCGGCATTTAACGGTTGAATATTTACTGTCTCGTCCGGACTGTGTGGCCCCTGCAGAGACAGAGAAGCGCTCCTGGGGTGGGAGGGAGGGTAAGTAGGTATGGGGGATTCTGCCATACCGCGCCCGTGGTATTCCTCTTTATTACTCTGATCTCTGTACTGCTTAGCCTGTGCCTGCAGCTTTTTTTTATTTTCCTTTTCTTTAGAGGTTCAGTCCCCACTGAGACGATGCCAGAGTGAAGGTGACGACAGTACAAATAGGTGTCTGTGTGTGTTCGAGGAGGACCGGACCACGGTACACTTACAGTACAGGACACAAGTCACAGGTGAGCTGAAAGGCTGCAGGCCAGCTCAGGTCAAGTGCTAGTTAGGAAGGTGGTGAGTTGTGTTTCCAAAATAAAACAACACAAATGTATTTACAAATAACAATATCAAACTTGGCAGCAGCCCTATAGGAGAAGCAAGTCATGAGTAAAAAAAAACACAGTACATTAGTTTTTCTAGGGAGAAAAGGCTCTTTATCTGAATGAAATAATGAAAATTAGAAAGAATATATATTAACAGATAAAAGTTAGACCACAGATACTTAATGTTATCAAACAGGAAACAGGAAATGTAGTGGTCCATCATTATGTATCTCAAAGCAGATGCCATGTAACAGAAGACTCTCAAAATAAGGAGTGTTAAAGAGAAAGTAAGGGAGTGGCAAAGAAGCTGGACAGGGCAAACTGTCTGTGAATTAAACAAATGTGATTAACAGTTCCACACAGAAAATTGGACTGAAACGTGAGAGTAGCAGAGACAGGAAATTTCCAATCATATTTCAAAAACTCCCATTAAAGACTAAACTGGTATTGTGTTGATTACATTTTTGGCATGTAGTTGACCGTTAATCAACTAAATACTTTAAGGCTGAATTTGACCTTTTGGTTATAGAATAGCTTTGCTAAAGCTACCAGCTGCATCGATAAACAGTGTCTAGGACTGAGAGTGGGAGATTTACAAAGAGCAGTGAGGTAGCAACAGAGCCAAAGGCAGGAGAGAAGTGAGCGAATAAGTCCAAGTAGGTAAAGGTGGCACGCTCAGACTACATTTCTCACCCTATTAGTACCAAGCCGCTGGCTGCACCCTGTGCAAGTCAGGGTCACTGGGCTTTAGCTGTCCTTCTCATCTATAATACATTATTACTGTTGTGTAAACAAACCCCCTCTTCTTAATGACGCCTGGTGAGGTGGGAGAGAGGGTCTGTCATACAGATGTCTACCGTTATTGTCCAAAAACGGGGAAGAAAAAGAAGCAATGGGGCTTTTATTAACTTCAAGGAATCCTGGGACGGTTCCTCTGACAACTGTATTATAGAGGCTGGTAAAGGATCGGCCTTCTTACTAGAATGTAGGCTGGCTGACCTGACACATAAAAACATGGCTGTTTTGTGCATTAAAAAAAAACAACTTCATCTAAGCTAGTTGTCAATTTATAGGAATTCAGGAAATGTTTAAAAATGACCAGTGATGGACAGTGACTGGAAAATACAAGCGTCATCTTAAAAAAAGAAAGCTCTTATTTACAGACATTAATAGAGACACATACAAATATCAAAGTAAAAGATCAAACCGAATCAGAGAAAAAAAGATGAAAAAGAATGAGAGTCAGTCAGTTTTTGTAACCCTGCCATGGCAAATTCTCACCGACACATGAGGAAATCCCCTTGAGACACTACAATTAACAGTGGCCACATTCACATACCTGCTTCAAGTATGAAGCAGTTAAAAACCAGAAGTCCCGTACTTCTAGCTTCTCGGTTGAAGCCTTGCAGAGGCTGCGAGGAAATTAAATATAAATATACTATGGAAACACCAGCTGAGGAGCAGATTCTACTGTGTGCACACTCTGTATAAAGTTGGATTATTTTTGAATAATTGGTAGCCTTGCTCCGCAGTGAGGGACAAGTGGTCCTATAAAGTTTCTCATCTCTCGTATTTGAAATTGTGAGAAATGACCATGTATGTACTAACACAAACACACACACACGCCCACACACACAAACACACACACACAGACACACACACAAACTTCATATTAAATAACACTGACGCCAGGATCAATTTTTACAGCTACAGCTCCAGGCAGTACTTATTAGTAAAGAGATTCTCAAACTAACATGGTTCCACTTGCTCATTATATTATATTTAGTTCGTTGTGTGTGGATGAATTATTGGTAATACTTTATTGACCAATAAATACATTATTTCCCTGTAGGATGAACTTCCAGGCTCTGCATCTACCCTCCCTGCAGTGAAACTTGTACCATGGCTGGGTTACATTCAGAAAAGTAAACAGGGAGGGGTGGGGGGTCCCTCCACCTCCACCAACCCTGCATGTCCTGTAGGTAGGCACCAGTCAGAGCAGGTGACTGGGAGGGAGATGGGGACAGGGAGGTGAGAGGGTGCAGGGGTATGGAGGGAAGGGAGGGGCTGCGTTCCAAACGACCGAGCGTTACCTCTCTGGCCTTCTGCGCCGCCAGCTCAGCCTGCCGCTGCCTCTCTAGCTCCTCTAGAAGCTGTCGCTCCATGATGCGCTTTGCCTCCTCGACGCGCCGCAGCACCTCCCTCTCAATCTCGTCCTTCCTCTTCTCGAGCTCCTCCTCGACCCGCTTGGCCACCAGCTCCTCTACTCGCCGCGCCGTCTCCTCCTCAATTAACTTCTCCTCGATCTCCTGCTGCCGGCTAGAGCACAGAGCAGGAGAAAAACTGAACATCAACCTTAGCTAGCTCCTGTCCAATGTAAAATCTGCATTTAGATTAGCTCTGTCTGGCATCATATGCTACATAATTGTGTATACAGACTAAATGTGTTTGATTTTTGATTGTGTTGTTGATGTACACTGTTCTCCAAATGTACTGCACAAATGCAATGGAGAAGATGCTAACATATGATAAACATTAAAAGAAATTGTCAACGGTAATGAGCTACAGGTCAACAAAACAATGAGTACTCAACCTTTACAAAAGTTCATGTTAAATTAGAATTCATTCTACATCACAACTATAATATATATAGCACATAGTGTATACTTTTACTATAAGTGTGGCAATGGGACATTTTTCAGAGCCAATTTGCCAGAGGATCAATGACAGATGTTGAAAGAGATGATGTGGTAAAAGAAAATGCAGCCCCAATGAACTGGTAATATGAGGAGCTGCAGGGGACAGGGGCTTTTAGCAGATTGGGCAAATCTTTAACCTCCATGTTTACCATCACATTCACAGATGACGTATGTAAAATCACCTATGTTGTGTCCAAATCCAAGGCTGGGTGCATACAGCACAGTCGAAGTATTCCAAATGCGAGGAAATTTCACTTCCTATGCCAGCCTACCACCCATGTGTGAGTGAATGAACCTGTCCAGTTCAGCAGCAGACTGAAAGGTTAATGTAGGTCACCTGTCATCCTGTGTACCTACCCAAAATGCTTTTTGAATTGTTCTTGTTTTCCCCAAAACTGTACTATGAACAGGAAGCTATTAGGAGTTAGGAGGTGTGTTCTCAAATTGCCTCTGACAACTGTAAACACACAAACTACATTCCCTGGATTTGATTTCATCCTGTCAGCCAGTAGGAAACCAGCATCCTTATCCAACCCAGGACCAAGTCCTTCCTTCTCTAGCAAGTCTCTGGATCTTGATATGTACATTTGTGTGCCTGTTTAAGTGGCCCTGTGGCCATTACACAGGAAAGGAAAAAAAAAACAAAGAGCCACTCAGGAGGCCAGGTGTGGAGACAGTGCCTCAGATCTCAGGTGTCTGTGTGCCTCTGGCTACCACACACACAGGTACACAATTGCAGCTTCCCTGTCCAACAACAAAAGGGCAGTGGTCATTATGTGTTGCAACCACTTAAGTATTTTAGGATGTCGATTGGTGACAGTGTTGAGTTTTATCAGCATCGCCTGATAACCATGTCATGTACGTACATGTATTCATGTATATTTGTATCGCGGTTTCAGTCCCAGTTTTAGAATCATTACACCCATATTTCTTATATTTATTTTTTTTCCTCCATGTAAGTCTGCTAACGACTACTATTCCACAGACAATTTGTCATATTTTTTCAGTTTGTCATTTAATATTTGATACTACTCAATCCCTCAGAAAAGCCTCTACTGCCTTATCTAAATCAAACAAGCGCCCAAAACACGAGAAAAGTTATATTTATGGTATAAATTGTTTTCGCTCACTGTTGCTTGATAAATGACTTACGGAACTATCAAAACTATAAATTATTTTCTAACCACTGCGGGAGTGAGGTCACACCTTTGGTCAGTTAGCAAAGTGTTGGATTTTTTCCATTGACTATCGGTCTTTCAAACTGATTTGGTGCAAACAGTTTCTATTAAAATTATTGAGGTGGTTTACAGCAGAACAACAACAGTTTTTTTCTAGTATATGTCCTCAAGGGGGGACATGGGCCTTTAATTACCTCACCTGTAGAAGGTAACAGGCCTTTTTTCCCTCTGTTTGATATGTATACTTGGTTATGGATTAAATTACTGCATTATGTGTTAATACAAAATCAATATTTTGTATTTTTTGTACAAAAATCTATATTTTGTATTAACCCATGGCCATTTCAAATTAAAAGACCTCTAGGGTTTCAGTGGACAGAAACCCTTTAATGTCTCATTTGCACTAGCAGGCATTTCAGATTTCCAAATGACCAGTCCAACCATGGAACAGTCTATAGTGCAAACAACAATAGAATCGGAAAAAGGCTTTCTCTGTCAGCGTTTACACTCCTGTGACAATAGCCTATTTATTTTTATGGTGACACCACATTGTTATATTGCATTTTGAGAACATTTGCTATTAATTATTGAAGTTTATCAATAAGTGTTTAGGCAAAGTGGCACTATCCATGGTACTGAAAGGAAGTTTAAGGGGGGGCTTAATTCTGACATGTTAAATTGGCATTTAAAATCTTCTACTATTGTGTATGATCGCATCCCCCATATGTGCACATAAGGAAAGCACCAGGCACATGGTCAGACCAGGAGAGAAATTCTTCACTAAATTTATAGGTAACATGAATTTATTAGAAATCGCACCCTGCATACACCCAAACACAGTCTAGCTATATACTAGGTTTACTCCATATTTTATTTTACATTTGAAGGTATTCAAACAACAAATACATCACAACCTGAACAAAGTTGTGTTGCTTGGTAAGGTTACAAATCATTACTTGAATTAATTTACTATCGTTGAGTCTTTTCTATTAAGATCCAAATATTAGTAAATGTAACCAAATATAAGCATATTAAAAACTTTTAGTAAAACTAAAACTTGATGTACAATCAAAGTGAAGAGGTGAGTTGGCCCCCGTGGGAAACTGTCGGTTCTGACAGGGATAATAGTCTCCCCTGTGTAGCTAGGGCCCTGCAGAGTCTAGCTGACGTTAGCATGCTTCGGCGGCTAGCTTGTTAGCATTAGCTTGCTAGCGCAAAGAGCTAATGTAATCTATATAACTGAATGCAGCCACCCTAGCATTTAGCTTAGCTCATATTGAAGTTCAATGCGGGTAATGTTATGTAACGTTTTATGCACTAAGTCTTTAGTTAAAATATACTCACATCTTCCTTTGTCTTTCCATCTCTGCCTTTCTTTCCTCCTCCTCCTTCCTCTGCTTCTCGTCCAGGGCATTTCTTTTGCTCAGCGTCCTGCCGAAGATGTCGATGCGCTCCGGCGGCGAAGCTGCTCTGTCTCTACGGGACGAAGTTGTAGTGGATCGAGAACGTGAACGAGATTCTCTGCGCCGGCTCCTTTTCGATTCTCGGGACTTGGACCGTTTCTTTGACCTCTCCCTGTCTCTGGACCGCGACCGAGACCGGCTCCGTTTCTTGCTGTGCTTACTGCTTTTGGAGTGTTTGGACCGAGACGAGCTGCGGCTCCGAGAGCGGCCCATGTTAACCACCTCCACTAGTCGAGCGCTAACACCAAACTGTCTTATAGCTGGGATATTAATAATATCTGAAATTCCGTCCCACCTGCTCCTCTTAAAACTTGTTATTTACAGTAACTGACCAAATGGAACTGCTTCAGCGCCTCTGTTTTGGAGAAATAATCATTCGAATGTGGTAACTGTTTTGCTCTAATAACTTGCTATAAAGAAAGATGGCGGTTTGTCGAGTTTGTAGTTTCCCAGCAGGCATTGCGGCTCTCGGTATTTTCCGGCGGTCTTCGGAGACAGTTCCCAAACATGTCGTTAACTTTCTGAAGAGAAATCATTTTGGGAAATAGTCAGTAAACAATATTTTGGGAAATATGTGGCTGTTTCAACAGGATTTGGAGCAAACCGTTATAAAATGTTTGTAGTTAATGGTAACTTGAAAAACTTGAATTGGCGTGTGCCTACTGCAGACTTTTTTTATATAGCCTACATTCCAAAATCACAAGATTGTCCTGTGGATTATCCATACCTTTACAGATTGTGTGTTTCTTACTTGTTCGCCAGGTTATACAGCCATGTTCAGGTTAAAACCCATTTTAACTGTCAATCCTACTGAGCCAGGACGGAGTTATGAAGGCTAAACATAACATTTTTTAAATAACATCTATTCACTAAAACTGATAAACTGTGCACACAAATTACAAATTTGTGCAAATAAATAATGTTTCTGCGCGCGGGGGGGGGGGGGGTTTTTTTTTTTTTTTTGTCAATGATGAGGTCTGGTTGTGGTAAACACAGCAAACATTTCAAACTAAATTAATCTTTCTTTAAACCTTCAAACGTGGACTTCACATCAGGTTAGGACACTGACAAGGTCAAACATGACTGACAGTGGAGGAGGTGGCTGTGACTTGTTTTTCTCCTGTGGTGAACATGGTCTATCACTATATAGAATAAAAGAACATTCATTGATCTGACTGAAAGCTACTTCATTGTAGTTGAATCAAAGTCGTGCATTCCTAAAAAAAATATACTCAAGTACAGTACAGATACTGAAAATATACTTATGTACAGTACTCAAGTAAATTTACTTAGTTAATGTCCACCCCTGAAAAGGGAGAGCCGTTATGGCAGGACAGACACAGCAAGCATGTTACACATCAGGCCTCTGATTCCAGAACGTCAGCATGTTATCTAAAACCACACAGTGGGTTTGTGCTGATATATGCCGACTCTGTTTGGTTCAGTGTAAACAATTTGACAACAAGGGGTCTTCTTTAACGGCGGGATCTCTGTTTAAAAGACGCTTTTGACAGCAAGCAGAGCAGAACTTGACACTGATTTAAATCCTTGTCCCTACTTGACCTGTGTACATTTTTAAATATTGTTTTCATGCACTATCAGGGACTAAAATGATGCTTTCATCTGAGCTTGTAAATGTAGTGACAGGAGCATCAGATAACCAACCAGAAGACAGAAAAAACACAACATTACAATGACACAGTCCAACACAAAAAGATTGCCATCCTACTCTGGCAAAATGAGGCCATTGTGAGAACTCTCCCCAGAGTGCTGTGCCCAGAATAAACTGCCATTGCTTTATTTAAAAACACATAGCTCAATAGCTTAGTGATTCAACTTTTAAAAGGTCACACCACTCAAAATAAAAATGAAAGTGCTCCAACTTCAGAAAGATTTTTTTTGTCATTTAGTTTATTTTTTTTATTACCTGCAGCTTACAGTTTCTCTGAGTCTAAATTTAGAAGAAAGAAATAATTTGTTCACATGGAGACGGGCTGCGTGCAGCTTCGATTGTAGATCAAGAAGACTTTTAGCTGCTTTGAACTGATAACAGTTGTCAGATGAGTGACTTTCATACCCACACAGATGAAAAGGACTTTTGTGCTGAGTAACTGCACATTCATCTGTGAGCCTGTATTGTCAGATTGAGTGTGAGCACCACCACATAAACATAAATCTGCTCAGAATAAAGCAAAGACAGAAATGATGTGATTTTATTGCTAGACACTGAAGGAAGGTCTTGGTTCATCTATCCAGGAACCCCCCCCCCACACACACACACACACACACACACACACACACACACACACACACACCTCTTACACCTCTGCTCGAAGCCAAAGAATAGATTTTTTTCTGTAACTTGAGGTTTTTTCTTTTATTTTAATGATCCACGAATCCTGTTCCTGGAGATGAGAGGAACTGGCATTAAAGAGCCAGAGATGTCTTGTTTTTCGCTTGTGTAACGGGAAGGGAGAACTGCTTAAAGCCCCTTTTGATGAATAATAGAAAATGTTTCATGGAGGTGAAGAGGAAAAGAGTTCCAGCGCTGCTCTGGTGGGAAAAAATAAGCTGAATTGGAGAAGCAGTGGATGCGTAACTGAGAGAATTTGCAGAGCTTGTTTGCTTTGCTCCTGGGTGGTTTGGGGTGAGCGTCGGAGGAGAGGCAAACACATGAGCGGGGAAGATGGGACTGTTAGAGAGCGATTCAAAGAGCCCAGAGAGCAGGTTTCAAATTTTTCTAATCTGTATTTGAAAGGATGCCAAAGATCATCTGAGGAGAAACAATCTGGATATTTCACCAATAATCACATGTCAGTCAAGGCTTAAAGTGTCAATGGAGTACCACTAAGTTCTTTGGAGATGTTTTATGCCAAAATGATGACAGACTTGGTCACTGAGTTAATCACTGTCAATTTATTTAGAAAACAACAGACACACTCACACACACACACACACACAAGCAATTGAGTTTGTGTCCTACTGATTGATCTTAGACAGAACTACAACTTTCTCATGCAGGTGCAGCATCATCTTTCCACGACCCCATACATGACTCAAGTTCAAACAATTTCAGCCAAATATAAAGATTTCTTGAAAGAATTGTTCACTGATACCTCGACATTCAGAGGCTGGAAAGGTTCTGCAGATGACAGTACCCAGAGTTCTCTCTGTGCTGAAGCCATGAGTGCATGTTTTACTGCTGAACAGCTTAATGCTAACCATAACCCGAACCACCAAAGCTGCTCAGGAGGCTGGATCTTTTCCTGATCTACCTGAGGATCCA
The DNA here is from genome assembly GCF_002814215.2 of Seriola lalandi dorsalis. Lineage (NCBI taxonomy): Eukaryota > Metazoa > Chordata > Actinopteri > Carangiformes > Carangidae > Seriola > Seriola lalandi. Next base: position 1,042,558 of record NW_019525129.1, on the reverse strand, counting down.
GCTGCCCCAGCCTTACTTGCTGGGGCAAGTAAGAATTGTCAGGTCTTCCCACCAGTGAAGGACTGTAAAACACATGCTGTGTGCTGCACATGTGAGAAATATATCTGCAAAGTCCATGCACACACAGTTGTGTACTGCCCTACATGTACGAATTAGTTAATTAATTTATGTTGTCCACATTTTATTTGTATATTTTATGGTAAATTATTGTTTGTTGTGTTTACACACTTATTGGGTGGTAGCAATGGTTAAAAAATTGGGACATATATATCTTGTTGTTTAATTCCTAATTGTACAGAAAAGAATATATAACTGTTCACTGGCAAAAACTGACTGTTATTGGGAATGCCTCCAATGAAATGCATTCAAAACCACTTTCTGCACATTTCTGCTACTTTCTTAGGCTACACAAGTATTGTCTCTTGATAAAAATAGTGTTTACCACCTCTGCAGTACCTTAAGAAATGATGATATTAACAATAAACCTCTACTTTAGTAAAGAAGACAATTATGACAGCAGTGTTGTAATAAAAACGAGTGGGGTCCACTGAATAAATGCAGTTTTTCTGCACTGTGAAGAGGGAAAAGTCAGATATTCACACAGTTTGTGATGAATGGCAGGTTGTTTCTTCATTCAAACTACATTTGGTGTTAAAAATTCAATTAAGCTTCTTTATTTTAGGGGTTTAGTGAAGGCGGGTCATTTCTGACCAGGAGGACAAGGGGAGTATACAGAATGTGAAGACAACACAAGGGCTAAAAGCGATCAAGGATAACCTGATTGAGATTTTTCTTTTAAGCACAAAGTTCAGTTAGTCGTGCTTCTCAGGGGGAATAACCTTGTTTCACTTGGGAGAAAGTATTTAGACCATGTCACTTTTTTCACACTCTGTTGTGTTGTAGATTTAATTTTACATTTATAAAACTGCCATTTTGTCCATCAAGCTACATTCAATAATCCATAGTGACAATTTATCAAAACTTAAAAAATGAAATCTCTCATTTACAAAATTTGCTGTGGCTCCAAACTGTGGTCAAATGAATCCTCTTTGCTTTTATTATTCTTGAGATGTGTCTCCAACTGGACTCAGGTCCACCTGTGGCAAATTGAACTGATTGAACATAGTTTACAAAGGCTCACACCTGGTCCCGCAATTCACAAAAACCAAGGAACTCCCTGGGAACACTCAGAGATTAAAACCATTTCTAAAGCTTTGGGTGTTCCCAGGAGCACAGAGGCCTCAATGACTGTGAACTTCCTAGAGTTGGAAGAAGGGTCTTGGTTTAGGGAACGTGACCAAGAACCCAACAGTCTCTAACAGAGCTTCAGCATTCCTCTGCAGAGATGGAGAGGCTGCTGGAAGAAGGACAATCTCAGCAGCTCTCCATCAGTCCGGCCTTTACGATGGAGACCGGACAGGAGACACTTTGAGTAAGACACACAGTCTGCTTAGAGTTCACTAAAAAACAACATTTAAGGGACTCTGAGAGCACGAGGAAAAGATCCTATGATCTTCAAACACTATGTAATTTGGAACTATTTTCAGCTGCGGATTAATACGCGTTTCTAGTGATTATTCCAGCAGGCGAATGGTGTATGTGGGATTGAGTCAGAACAAGTACAGTATGCGTGTAGACTGCGTATGGTCAGTGTAAGAAATTTAGGACATAGTTTAAAACTGTTGTGGAACCATAAATAACTGACATCCCGCTGCTGTGATCCAACTAATCAGTGATGTGCATATTTTTTTGTGAACACTGAACTGAAAGAATCAGTTTACAAATGATGAACGTGAGCGGCGTTTTCACGACAGTTTTACAGCACGCCGCATGTCGTCTCCATAGACACGGCTCAGCTTGGCTGCTGCTAGCGGTACAGACGCATCTACTACTGCTGAAGCCAGTTTGTTTGAGCACTTGAAGCAGTTTTATGAGCGAACAAGTGAAGGCTCAGACAGATTATATTTATATACAGTTTTAAATGTAACTCATGTCTGTGATTCTTCAGTGGTATATACAATAATTCATTTAGTTTGGGAGTGGCAGTGATTTGGGGCTATAATTCATGTAATTCACAGCATTCACAGTCCATGACTTTTCTTTAGTGTCAGAATAGTGAGAATTAAACAGCTGGTTGATCTAAACCACACGCTGTAATTTAGGTTTGTAAAGTCACTAATTTCCTTATGAACTGTTACACGAGATGACATGACTTCCTGCGTAGATGCATCCACTGCAGCAGTGGAAACTGTAGTTCCTAAGTATACCGCTACTTGTGAGGATAGCCTCTACTGATCCCACTGGCATCCATGATTCAAATAAATAATCAATAATCTCACTATAGTCAATATCATTTCAAACTGCGCGCAGAGACTCAAAGATATTAAATAAGTCTCTTCAGCATACAGTAAGTCAGACTTGGTAAGACTCTAAGAACATCTCATTTGTAGGCTACAAGTTTTCAAAATTCATACTTAGAACTCAGACCTAAAGAATCAAAAAGTCCATCGCTTTCAAAGTTGGTCCCCCCCCCCCCCCCCCCCCCCCCCCCCCCGTGGTGTCTCCTCAGGGGGAAAAACACTTAACACAGGATCTCTTTTAAGAAGCCCTGCTACATTGTCACATTGTCATGTGGCCCAGGGGTTCTGTCAGAAAGGTCCATCCCCCACCCAATGAGAACAGTTCTTTCATGGGAGAGGTGAGGTGGAGATGGAGACAAAGGGGGGAGGATGGTGGAGGTAGAGATTTTAGGAGAGTGAAGAGAATGAGGATGTGTAGGGGAGGAGGAGAGGAGTGGAGGAGGTGGTGTAGGAGCTCAGTGGAGGGGGGAAGTTGCAGGGAGTCTGCTGGGTCACAGCACTGACCAGTGATGGCTTCTGGGATCACACACCATGTCCTCTCTTGTTACCCACTCAGCGTTTCATCACTTTCCTTGACTCACTCTTGGTTAGCAGTAAAGACTGACTTATATTTTGAATACTGAAGAATTGATACATGTTGGATTTGGGTTGTTTTTCCACAGGTCCATCACACAAGTTAATAACTGCACTAGTTAACATGCAGCTAATAATTATTAATCGGCACATTATGTGGGGTGACAATTAATATAGATTTTTTTAAATCAAATTCATTTTATATCATTTTATATCAGTGGTCGAGCCACATCCATGTCATGGTGCATGTTTGTACCAGTTTAGCAGCAATGAAAACCAGCTGGTCTACAGAGTTGTTGTCTGATCCACTGACTAATAAAGTTGCAAAGTTAAAAATGAAATGAAGTTGACTGTCACAACTTGACCAGAAAGGTTTTTTTTTAAAGTTGCAGTTTTTGTGATTTTGCTCAGGATATTTCTGTTTGGCTAAAATAAGAAAAGGAAGTTACAATCATCACATCATCCTCTCCAGAATGCTCACAACTGTCTTTTGAAAAGAGAAAGTGTGTGTGTGTGTGTGTGTGTGTGTGTGTGTGTGTGTACTCCGCTTGGGAATCTGAACTGATGATCCAAACTTCCATGTACAGAACACTGAATTGTCACATGCAATAACTGTATATGTTACTACTTACGTGTTTGGTTTTGTCAAGCTGGTCTTGATTACTGTGCAAGAAAGGGCTTTGTGTATGTATATGTTTATATATGCATATGTATATGTGTATATATGTGTATATATGTGTAGGTATGTGTGTATATGTGTGTATACATACATACATACATATTTATATATATATATATATATATATAAATATATGTATGTATGTGTATATGTATATAATTTTATTGCTTTACTTTTTTTCCATTTTTTTTAATTGAAAAAATCGAATTGAATTGAAGTCTAAGTCTAATGAGGCTCTACCCAAAGGCGATGTTCTAAATCAGTGTCTTCTCCTTCTGCCTCTTTCCTCTACCGTCACACTCTCTGCTGCTGCAGACCTTGACAACCTCCGCTCAACCACCGACCAGATGTCCATCGTATAATGACCGTTACACAAGAAGTGGCCATCATGATGATACACTCAATTCAAAACCACTAACCCTTAAAAGAGCTCCCATTCGCCACGACCGCCATATGCCTGATGTCTCCCTCCTGACAGGGTGTTGGTGTCAGGGCTGGTGAAGTGCTCGGGTCCACCTCGCCTGTGACAGCCATGTCCCCTTCCTCTTTAGAAATGTAATTAAGTGTTAGAGGAGCTTCAGAGATGACCTCTGTGACAAAAGACTCTGTGGGAACTTGGCTGTCACCACCACGTCTATGTGACAAGCGGTGGTCAGTGGCGAAGATCATCTTTCTTGAGGGGCCTTGATGAGAAGACAGAGAGGAGGACAGGGGATTCTGACAGGCCAAACAGAGAGGTCAAGGGTCGGGTTTGAAGTAGTGGCCGGCAGGTAAGTTGATCTGGTGTAGTTGTTGTCTCTGTCCTCATCATCCTCAGACGAGCAGTCTGCTTCTCCTCTCGTCTTGGAGCTCGCTTACTTCTCTGCTCATTCAGACCTGAATGAGCAGAGGTTTGGTATCGGAGCAATTATCAGCTGAAATTAAAAACTGTGAGTGAGTGCAGGAGGATACGTCCATGTTTGCTCAACTGAAAAGATGTATGAAAGAGCAACGGATTGACAGGAACCCGAGCTGCTCTGTGTGCCGGCACACCGGCTGCAGTTTCATGTCAAAACATGGGGAAATAAAGAATTTGACTTAAAAGCCCCTCCAGCCCTCCTGAGTGTGTCTTTGGCGTGTCCTTTGGTCTGAGGGGAATGAGATTTACTCCTGCGACTCTTTCATCTCCCTCCTCTCTTTCTTCTTGTGCAGGCTTTTCTCCCACCGCGTGCACGGAGAGAGCCTGCCAGCGTGTGTGTGTGTGTGTGTGTGTGTGTGTGTATATGCGATTCACAGCATGGGAAAAAGAGTACTCCTGAGAAACTACAAACAGGATGAGAGACACATCCATCACAAGCCTCAGCCTGCCACCGCATGCACATAGTTCACAATCCCCTCTCCTTGCTCACTGGTCTCCACTGTAACAATGGCTGTTTCCTGAACGCCGGGGTCATAGTATGTGAAAGCTCCAGAACCGGAGAATAGGAAGGAGCCGGGGTCTTACTCAACACCCAGCCATCACTCACAAGTCTGTTCTTCAGGAGCCCGCACAACCAGAGAAGTGCAGTCGTATTCAAACACTGTTTCCTCACTCAACACTCATCTTAGCATTACGCAAAGGAAGGTGCAGCTCACTGCCCTGGAATACAGCGTGACTCAGTTTAATCAGCGCAGTAGATTCTCAGGGTGGAACCCTGAGCCTCACCTCTCAGATATGGACTTTCTGGCTGCTATTCAGGAATCACTTCATTCTGACTGGCATTAGCAGCACATTCACTCCCAGGTTAGAGGAGGGATAATTATTCACACCGAGATGAAAGCACCTAACGCTGAAGGCTTCAGACTCAATCTATTAGTTTGACATCTTTAGAGCAACAGCAAGTGCATTAGAGTGAACAAGGTGTTGTGCCCCCTCAGGCATTGTCAGGTCTGTGCCTCTCTTTGTGGAGCTAGCTCTCATTTACATCAGCTTTAAGTCAAAAGAAGCTGCTCTGTCATTCTCACAAAGCACTGACGGCTGTGACGGTTAGCATGAATGGATGAGTTCAGCTCATGCTGATCCTCCCACACCATCCAGTCTCTTATTAGACATGAATCAGAAGGGGTTCCATGAGTTCAGGGCAGATGTGTTTGTGTGTCACCTCTCAGCGCTGTGAGATAAGTTCGAGGATCTGTTTATGTAAGCTGTGGTTGAGTTCAGACAGCCAAACACACCAAAACAAAATCCCAGCCCCCACATGTGTTCAATTAAGTCCAGGCATGGGCCTGATTTCCTCTGGGGAAGCGGATATATGTCCCCCTCACATTTGAAAAGCCCATCTTTGTCCCCTCTTTGTCCTCTAGTTTCAGGCTGATTTCTCTGACGAGCTACAGAATCCAGACAGAGCAGGAAAGAAAATGATTAAGATGTTGATGTGCTCATCAGTCACCTTCTGTTACCATGAGTTCACAGCAGCAGTGAGAAGAGCAAGTGATTAATTGACTTTTTTTCCCCTCTCAGGCTGTACGCCGTCTCTCCTGTGATGGTCCTATCTTGTTGTTGGATGCAGCATGAGAGGAAGACTGCAGACGCAACTCAGGGCTGAAAAAGTACTTCTACATTATCTGTGTGTTTTTCCTTTAAAAAAAAATGTGTAAATAAAACCTACACTTTTGAGCCTGTGCACTCAAGTACACAGTACACCGTGCAATGCAGGGTTGTGGTTGGACCGGGTTGTGTCTCTCATGCATTAACATGCAGAGATGAAGCCATAGGATTTTTCTAAAAAATAACTAGAATTACCTCCTGGTGGTTGTATCCCTCCGCCAACCAGACAAGTTGCAGGAAATGTAGTCACAGTTACGGCACTTAATAATTTTTACAGAACATTATGACGTCACAGTGAAGTTGCCCTTCGACCTTTTGGATATAAAATGTTATCACTCATTTTATCATATCAGACATTTGTGTTAAATTGTGTCATAATTAGTGAGTTCATTTTTTAGTTATGGCCAAAGATGTGTTTTGTGAGGTGACCTTTGAACTTTGACCACCAAAATCTTATCATTTCATCCTTGTGTCCAAGTGCAAATTGGTGTCAAATTTGACAAAATTCCCTCAAGACCTTCCTGAGATACAGTATCATCCTAATGAGAATGGGACAGACAGAAGGACAACATGGAAACATAATGCCTCTGTCTCTGACTGTCGCTGGTGCGGAGGAGTAATTCATTGGCACTGTCTGAAAAACCCACAAGGTTGTTTAAAAACACTTCCTGTTGTTCTAAAAGTATTTCCCCTCAAAAATGACAATGACTGGCACTGTAGCTTTCTGGAGCTGTTAAATCTTTCCTTATAGCATAATCAACCTCTGCAGTGTTTTAGGGTCTGGTAAGCTTTATGCATCCCCACCAATGCAGCCCATTACTTTCTTATTTCATGCTCCTCTCAGTCTAACTGCCAGTAAATCCGGCACACACGTGTACATACTAAGGTAGCGTTCTGCTTATCAGAAATCTATGTTTCTTAAATACTAACGTCATGAGTCCAAGTGCAGACACAGAAAAATCATTTTTTTTTAAATATTCATATTTATCCAAATATGTAATTTTCTGTGAATGTTATTTTGTCTCATGAAGACCCACATGTGATTTAAAGCCCTGCTCACTCTGCTCTGCCAGTCATACAGTGTTTTGGGAAATATAATCCTTTCCATAAAATGAGACTAATTTAAATATATGGACTCTGAAAGTACTGGAATCTTTCTAAAATACACACCGTGTTTATTTACACTCCCCCTACATTGCTATAAATCTGCCAAATTCCTGTGGACTGACCTCAGTATTTACAGCACTGACAATCAACCAGTCTCACAATGGAGACGAGGGAAATCAGAGCTTTGTGATGACTCATGTTAAAAGTCAATACAGGTGATCAGAGTACAGCCATCGTCCTACACGTACGACTTGATTTATGTCTCAGCACAGTAGTGGAGAAAACACTGCATCTGTGTGTGTGTGTGTGTGTGTGTGTTGGAAGGCATAGGGGATAGGATTAGGTTGATTTCACTATGTTTATACATTATGGGGCTCAAACTACAGTGAGCTGCCAGCTGTTGTAAATGTTCGACTATCACAGCACAGGCCATGATGTGCATCTCTTCTCCTTTTTTGCATTAGTATGAAAAGACACAGAAACAGCGGCTGTTATATTTTCCATTAGTAACTCCAACCAGTTCACCTTCTCTGTGACCCTCCAGAAGGTCTTCTCTCACCTCCCCCTGTGTTAGCTGAATCCACCCTGCAAAACCAGTGTGCGCTTTTTACCAATTTTAATATGCCCCATCCTCATTCCATCAGCACATACAGATTCCTATCACAGGGGTTAATTGTGGTTATAAAAAAACTCTAGCCCCTCCTCCCATCTCTCTTCACACTCACCCTCCTCCCACCTTACCCATCACCCCATCCCATCCATTCAGTGACTGATGTCCTGATAAAAAGGAGAGGGTGATTGATCCATCATATCCATCATGCTGCTTGTCTGTGGCACAGTATGGCTTCATCCCTTCACTCCTTTGTGCACAATTCCAACCTTTGTATGGCACGTGTGTGTGTATGTGTGTATTTGTATGTGTGCGTTTGTGTGTGCGTGTGTGTGTGTGTGTGCATTCATGTTTGCCCCCCGCCCCATGTGTGCAAAGCACTCTGTATTCCCATGTGAGACTGTGACAAATCTAATTTGGTTGTCATCATCGCTGCTGATCTAATTTCTTTTGCATATGTGTTTAAGTGCTCGGGGACACCATATGTTCATTGTGCAGGACAAAGTGAAGTTGGGGGGGTGTTAGATTTTGTGTTCAACTATCAAACACAGTCTAAGATGTCACCAGGCCTAAATAGACTCCCTCTGTCCGTGTTTCCGACCTCATCCATCTCACTGACAGTGGCAGAAACAGTAGCCTCCATCAGAGCTCCTGCAGGGCCCTCAGCTGACAGTGGCCCCTGCCTCGCCATGTATGGAGGCCTTGTCCGCTGGAGAAAGCCTGTTCACAGTCGGGTTAACTTGTGGGACACCCCACTGTCACTTGACCTGTGTATGGACCTGAAGTGAGCTGCCAGGTCCCAAACCCATTTTCCTGCTGGATATTTAACACCTATCTGTGAGCCGTCGCCTCTCCTCACAGCTGAAAAAGATCCTAATACAAATAATCTGACAAATCCATTGTGTTCATTGTTAAAGTCACCATGAAATATGAAATCAACCCGTCAGCTTTTCACATTATTTCTCTGCAGCAATATACACACTGTAAAATTAATAATAGGTTTTTCAATTTTGTTTTCAAATTGTGTGAAAATTTTCAAAACAACTTACTGTGTCCGATTTGATGTCTACATGCATGCTTTCTACAAAACCATTAAGAGATCTGTGCATGATATTAAACCTTTAACTTGAAGGTGAAGGACTTACTTCAAAATGGACGAGGACAGAAGACATACATGCTGATCTGTTCATGTTATTTTGAGTGTCTGCATACACACAGACCATCTCTGACATGGACTGACGCTCTGTCAGGCTGTTCAGGCACTGAGGCTGATATGAGTTAGGTATTTGCTCATGAATAAAAGTTGTGGACAAAGTGAAATCTTGAACTGTTAACATGGTAAGTGAACAGTCTGTACTTGTAATCAATGTGTTGCTGTTCTATGGCAGCATGTTATGAGGGGGTGTCATAAAGTTTTGACTCAGAAGAAGAGCTCAAATCTGAAGCTATTTTTTTTCTTCACAGCTTCTTTTACATCTAAACATAATCTAGAGGCGAAGTAAGATTTCTTAGTGATTTATATTTGGGCATAATATAAAGAGGAGGAAAGAACATATAAAGAGACTTGTGAGCAAACCTGAGTCAAATGAGTGTTTGTTTTGACCTGTCTGCAGTGCCAGATGGGTGGAGTCTCTGAAAAAAGAAGACAATGCAAGTGCCAAGTGTTTAGACAATCACAGGAAATCAATTGAAAAGCCTTTTGGCAGTTTTGCAGTGACCACCCAAGAATTATCCTAATGCAGCATTCCTCAATCATCTGGTGATTCCAGCAGGTTAAAAAGTGTTAAGAATGATATGAAGGGTAAATTGACCCTGGTGGGTTTGGGAGTGTGTTCCATAAGAGTGCAGACAGCAGGAGGAGAAAAAAAAGAAGTGCCAGCAGTTTGTAAGCTGAGTTAAAGGATGAAGAAAAATTCCCTTTTAGAATGAACAGGTCTGTTGTTTGGAAGAATGAGCACAGTGACGATGCAGCTCGGAGTGTTTACTTGGACAGATCTCAGTTTGATCTTAAATATCACATCAGTAGTGTGCAGCTAATGCATTTTCATTTTGAAGTCCCTCCCTGCAGCAGGAGACAGATCAGCAGGGCTGATACCAGCTGACCCAGAGGGCTGTTAACTTCAGGACATGAAAGGAAACCTATTCTTTTATCCAGACAGCTGAGGTGGACGGGCCCCTGCCCTAAGTCACATTCAATATGGAGCTAGCTGCTCCCACAAGAGGAGGCGTCTTTTGTCAAACTCTGCTGAAACACTCACTCCCTCCCTGGGGCGCATTAAACTTAACTGACACTTGACTCAGAATGTAAAGCCCCAGTGATATATGTGGACCATCCTGGTCTTGTAAAGATTGTTAATTGGAAGTCGAACGGAAAAGTAAAGATCTGTAAAAAAAAAAAAAAAAAAAAGAAAAGAAAAGAAAAATCTGATGTTGGACTAAATTAATTCTTTGTTGTCAATGTCCAGTCTTGTATAAGAGTTTGGAGGGTGAGCAGCACCAGAAAATCTCAAAGAAAATCCTTCACGCTGCTTGAAACTTGCGACTAGAACATTTTATATATTTTTTGATCCAACAATGACTCACACTTTTCAAACTAGACAAATTTTTTACCAGTGCGAACGATGTCACACCTCTGTGAATAAAGACTAAAGGATTTTTACATTAAATTAAGCCCCTGTTCCGGCTGGACCGTAACATCTGGGCCAGCCCTAAAATCTCCAATGACTGACTAACTGACTGACCGACTCTGTAATAAAGGCAAAAGCCTGAACAAAATAACTCAGAAAAAAGAAAGATATTGTATCTCTTCTAACTTTCTCACTGAGTGATCATATTCCAGTACATCCAGCTGAAATCACAGCTCAGTCTTTGTCTTTCATTTATGTGTTTGGGGATTTTGTCAGACGACGTCGCAGTTATAAAATCAGGATTTGACCAGAGTCCAGACATAGACTAGATTCAGACCTGGTCTCATTTTGTCTGAATAGGGCTCAGAGTCACTTCTTAACCTTACCAGGTCAGACTCAGTAACATTAATAGTGAGATTAAATGCACATCCCTGTTATAAGCAGTGTAAAATCATTAACACCTGAAAGTGCTTGTGTCGTGTTAGATGTTCAAATAGGCAGCGGCATTTGAATAATGAAACTGATGGGAGTGTACTATCCCTCATTTTCATGGTCATCAATCCATACTTGATGTCACAACTTTCCAACAACAGAAACAGCTCTCTCCTCTGAAACAGCCGTGACTGTGTGAGGCTGTTCAATCAGACACAGGTGGATGATAGTGGCTTTGTTTGGTTCTCCATGGAACTAATCAGAGGGTTGATTGTTTGTTGTCCAGGCTGGTAAACATGAGTAAGAACTGAGTAATGATGTCATATTGTTTTCAGGTTGTCTGTCTGTATGTTCCGTTCTCATGGACACGATATCTCAGTAACACCTTGAGGAAACTTCTTCAAATTTGATACAAACGAATTGATTAGATTTTGGCGGTCAAAGGTCAACATGAAAAAAAACATGATTTTGGCCTTGTGAATGCAATATCTCAAGAACTCTTCAAGGGAATCCTTTCACATTTGGTACAAATGTCCACTTGACTCAAAAATACTTTTCAGTAATTACTCAAGACTTCACACAGCAATTCTAACAAAATTTCACACATACGGTTCATATTTTCTCTGACTCTGGATAAACAGGGATGTAACCTTGAACTAGGCTGGAGGAGGCAGACAACCACGAGGAGGCGATTCTAGTTGAAATGATTGTATTCTTGACTCCTGTGTGGAGAGAGGGAGATTAGGAACAACTGATAATCAAACTTTTCTCCCACACTCCCACATGCACTCATCATTCCTTTCCCCTGAGTCTTCAGAGGTTCACTGCCTTCTCTGACACATTAGGACTCAACATAAATATAATCTCATGCCCTTGATGAAAATGCATATACGGCACTTCTCATTGGCAAACACAAACTCTGAGTTATTTAATTAGCGGGTCGAGTCTCCAGGCACATTGAATACCAGGTAGAGCTACGTAAATACGCTTTCACCATCTGCAGTGTGACTGTGTGTCTCTCTGTCTTCTCTGTGACCTCAGTTAGCCTCTTGCTAGGTGGCAACAGCTGTGTCTGTCCCTCATGTCTGTACCAGGCTGTGTAACCAGAAGCTGATCCCACTTCTTTCATTTCCATCAGTGAACAAATCAACAGTTCTGCCATCTTTGCTGTTCAACTCTCAATCCTTCAGTCTTTGCAGATATTTCCTGCTCTTTCCCCTTTTTTTCTTCGCCTGTTTTGCTCACTACACCCCACCACCACCAACTCCCACCCCCACATAAGTCACAGCCTTCGAAATGCTGTAAGATGAACTGTGTCTATTCATGTTGCACACACTAGTGTGTGACCTTCTGCTGACCCTTCAGACACTTTCATGTCCCAGGTTAGCTGCTCAGCCTCTGGGTAATGTCCAGCACCCAGCACTCCCACAGCCTGCAGCAGATAAGGCTCTATCTGCCCCAGCCAGCAGATCCACCACGTGTTGAAGTAGGAATGGACAGGAACTCTTTCATTAGCACTCTGGCAGGGTTGTCTGATAATAATGTCTGTTATAAACCGAGCTGGCTTCATCTCCTGCCTTGAGTGTATCAGATAAGATGAGTCAGTATATAAGGAGACACTCAGCCCCGCAAAGGGAAAAGGCAATAACTTCAACTTGGAGTGGAAAATCAGGTTTTTGATAATGTGGTCAGCATGAGGTCAACATCAATCTGGAACCACCTCCTCTGCCTCAGGGCAACACATCTTCACAGATCGCAGCGGTTTCTCAGTTTCATGTACATTTCCGGTGTTGTAATTATTCAAATAGGTCTAGTTTCGTGTTCACTGACACCTCTACCGGCCAAGCAAATCAGAGCTCTGTGGGCGGGATTAAGAATGTAAATGTCATCTTCCCCTGGCAGAAAATTGCGACGTAAAAATTGCCAAGAATGTGGCAACAAGCCTGGAGGAGATGGACGCGGCCGTACGAGTTGTGGTAAGTTGACCTGTAGAAATAACAGCTCTTCTGAAATCTGAAGATGACATGACGTTATCTTTTACTGCGACCGTCACAACAGCAACCCCCCTCCCCAAACAAAAAGTGTACACAGTGTCAGAGTGAATAATCAAGTAAAAAGAAAATGACAATTCAGTATCATTACTAGCTACATATGTCACATTGTCAACTAAAGCCACACTGACACCATGTAAGCAGAGGAAGAGCTGCTTCTTGTTACGACCGACTCACAGCTGGGAGACACAATTGTCGTAAATTTCGTGCATCTTCCACCGAATTTCCACTAGCTACCAACAGGCTGATGTAAAAGATTTTTATTGCTGTTGTGTGTATCTACATGATATGATAATTACCCCCAGAAAAGTCACACAAAACCAATAAACTCTCTTGATATACAGACGTATATGTCATATATGTAATATATTTATGAGTGCTAATAAAGTAAAGAGAAACTTGACTCACAATCTGCAGTGCTCTCACCTGCTGCTGTGCTCACACACTCCATTATTGGGAAAAATGCTACACCATGTTAAAGCCTAATTAGCACTGCAGTGGCGATGTCACACAGTTTCAACATTACATTATTAGCATTATCTATCATTAGAAACATGTATTGTTGTCACAGCCCGCAGCACTGAGCCCCCGCCACTCGGGTCATGCCATCTGGCCACGGGATCATGCATATTCAGAGAGGAACAGAACCCGACATCACAGCCCCACAGCCTGATTCACAGTCACCTCTGACTGAACCACAACTGTTGGCCTCATATATTTACATCAGCTCTTACTAATGAGTGGGTAGATTAGGTGGCTGCAGGCGGTGTGTAAGTAGGTTTGTTTTGTGTTTGTGTGTATTTACTTTTCTGTTCGTTTGAACTGGTTCAAGGAACTAATTGTGTCCAGTGGTGATTGGTGATCGGG
>NW_019525129.1:1013545-1028600 GCF_002814215.2 Seriola lalandi dorsalis | reverse complement strand
GGAAATCACCCTGGTCACACTACCATCTGCTGCTGTCAGTTACACACACATTTGTCCGCTGTCTCTCAGCTGACGTCCATGCCTCCTCACCTCCGCTCCGAGTCATCTGAGAAAGTGGAAATCTAAATATACCAGTGGACAAGTTCTGCTACAGCAGGAGGTGACTGTGATCTAAGCTGTGAGGTGTTATGGCAGATCCAGCACCACGGTGAAAACACATAATCCCTCAACAAGCTGGCACTGCCCTCGTGACATGTTTGTTTCATACCTTCAGAGAGTGATGGTAACATTTGACAGCAGCACTGCCAGTTGTAACTTTTCATAATACTATGTGTTTGTGTGAATGGAAACTGCGGGGCATCACACACAAACTCCAGTCATCCAACACAAATGAACTCTATTTCAACTGTACAGGAAGTTCTCTGCTAATCTCACTCAGCTCCTGTCTTCAAATTAAGTGTTTTGAAGCTTTATTTCTGGATCAGGAAACAAGTAGTGTTCAAAACAAAAACTTTGACATGTTGAAATTTGCTCCTTGGTGGGTTCGATGGATGCGCACACTCTGATCTGTGTTTTAAAATTTAAGATCATTTTCACACGTGACTCACTGTGACACTGTTTTTTTTTTTTCTTTATCCACAGACGTGGTCTAGTCCACTTCAGTCAGATCATACAAGGTTTTGTTCTCTACATTCCTCTTCATACTTTCATGTGACAGTTCTCTTCTCTGAACCTCCTGATCACGGTGCTACAGAGGGTTGTTCTCTTTGTCCTGCCTCCCTCACTGTCATTCCATAAACAAGAACGTGATCTGCTACAGTTGCTCAATCTTCCTGCTCTACCACGCAGATTATTTCCCTCCATTGTTTCCCTTAAAACCTTCATCAACCTGTGACCTCTGACCTGCCTTATACTGGTTTCATCACATCACTGGAACAGTTTTGAGCTGTTGTGTGTAAACTATGACGTCTGTGCTGTGATTTTGTTGAACTTCTGCTACCTTTGTTTAGCATTATGCCTCACAGTGCATCACAGTGCACAGTTTGTTTGAGTGAAAATGTGTTTAGAGTTTTGCAGAAAGGTGAAATGATATCTGCAACTCGTGTCTATCTGGTGAAAAATGTTCATTGTTTTACCAAAAGAGAGACTGATTCAATAAATGTGTTGAGACCGCTGAGGAATTTGGTTCAGACAATGGTATTTAGTGTTTTAGCAATTCAGTAAAACTGTAATGCCAAATGAATATTTCCTCCTGCTGCTTCTTCAGATAAAAAGCTTCCCATCTGGATATGCAGGAAATGCAGTGTAGCTATCACTAAGGTTACCTCTAGCTGAAGTTAACCGTGTTTTCTTGGAGGTGACGCCCTTCTTACACCAGAATCAGTGCATAGAAGCATGTTTTTTTAAACACGGGTCAACCCACTGAAACAGGCGATTAACCTGGAGCTCAAAAGTAGCTGGATAACCTGCTGATATCGCTTCATGGTACCTGCCTGTGGCGAGTCACTGACAGGAGAGTGTGGAAAGAGCCCATCCTGTCAAATGCAGATAAAACAAACAAAGTTACATTTAACTGGATTGGATCGCTCTCAGTTTTTGCTTCCGCTCAGCTGGTGACCACTCACTTCTGACAGCATCACCAATGATGGATTGTCAGCTCGGAGAAAAGACAGATTAGGGCTCTGATCAGACAGGAGACGCTTTTTTTCCTTGCATGCTCTGAACGCCTGGAGCTGAAAAACGTTCATCTCGCAGCAGGAAAACACTCAGTGTCATTTGCAGTGTTTTCGATTGTCCATGTAACAACGGTCTGTGACTTATGACTTGATAGAAAGATGCATGCTATGCTAAATGTAAGAGTGAAATTGTCTGTGATGTACAAATTACCTCTGCCCACTTCTTCTCCCAGGGTGTTGGGGCAAAATAATTCCCCAGGGGCTCGAGCACCTACTAATAGTTCCTGGAGGGCAATATTAATTGAGAAAATGGGCAGGTGAGGGTGTGTATTTGTATAGGGTAAATGTATTTATGTAATATATTTATTAGTAGGTGGGTGTGTAAATATTTATTAAGATTATGTATATATGGGCCTATATATATTGGGTAGTTGGTTTTTATGGTATGGTATGGGGGTAGGAAATATCACCTTGTGATTAGCTATACCGCTTATCCTTATAGGGTCACCGGGGGGCTGGAGCCATTCCCAGCTGACATTGGGCAAGGGTAAACTCTGGACAGATAGCCAGTCTATTGCAGGACTAACATATACAGCCAGTCACACTCTCATTCACAACTATGGACACTTTAGGGTCACCTATTAATGTGCTTGTGTTTGGACTGTGGGAGGAAGCCGGAGTTCCTGGAGAGAACCCATGGAGACACAGGGGGAAAGGCCCCAGGCCCCCCTGTTCCAATCTAGAACCTTGTCACTGTGAAGCAACAGTGCTAACCACTACATCATTGTGCCGCCCCTCGTTAGATGAGCAGCCGCCCTTATATAAAGCAGGCAGTCTGTTCATTCTGATGGGCTGGAAGGTGATGGGCAGAATGGTTTTACACAGGTGCAAAATAACTACATTTAAAAAAAAAAAGCTTTGTCATGCTGAAACATCACCCTGGACTCGTCTCCTCGTGGCTTGGGCTGGAGGAGAGGCTGGTGGGGACTGTTTGGTGGATACCTGCAGCTATGTGACTTGAGGACAGCAGGTCTGGGGGCACATTAGTGCAGGACTTGGAGCTTTTGGGTTGTTTTCATTATCAGATCTCCATTTCCCCGAGTCCGGCCCGTCGCCCTCAATCAGAGCCAGAGCAAGTGCCCCCGGCTGTAGCCTATGTATTTAAATAAGAACAAAATCATGGTGAGGCAGGTGATTCAATGGTTGCCTAGCAACAATAAAAAAAAAAGCACCCCACTGCTCTTTTTTCAAAGTGTAGGCTTCAACAGAAAAGTCAGCGGGATGTGCTTCCTGTCTGATCGGGGCTCCGTCAACACTGCAGTCAGTAGCTGTTAAAGCTAATGCATAAATGTCCATGATGTAAACCTGCAGCTGTTGCTTCATAAAATAACTCACATTAGACTTAGTCATTATAGGAAACTGATGAGATAGTAAAAGAAGATAAGCCCAAATTAAGTTTGAATCTTGCTTTCAAGCTTGAAGCAGTGTTGCACACACAGCTGCTTTTACTCACATTAACTGGCATTAAGTCACATTATTGATTTCCTCAGTGTTGGCGATGGAGTTTTTCCTGCTGGATCATCAACTCTCTGACTTTGGGCGGCACTGAGAAAAACTAGGGTAAAGATAGAGAGAATGTGAAAAAAGAGATAAAAGAACATGAGAAAAAGAGAAAAGACAGAGTTATGAGAGAATAAAGAAGAGAACGGAGGCATAGAAGAGGGGAGAACAACCGAAGCACAAAAACGGAAGCAGAAGAAAGGGGCAGAAGGTGAAAGATTAAGAGGCAAAGAAGAAAGTGTGAGGGAGATTGAAGGAGTGGGAAAGTGAGAAGTGGTGACGGATGATGCAAGAAGGAGGAGTGTGTGGGTAAAGGAAGACGAGCACAGGAAGAGCTGCAATCGATAGCGAGGGGGATCAATCCGCTATCCAGAGAGGAAGACTGATCAGGATAAAGAGAGGATTCATCATGACACAGTCCTGACACACTGTGTGTGTGTGTGTGTGTGTGTGTGTGTGTGTGTCTCAGTTCTCCTGAAGCGTCTTGCTGCATCAGCAGTTGTGGTTTCCTCCAGCAAACTCTTGTTGTCCTGACCTGACAGTGACCTCACAAACAATTAACCAGCCAGATTTACTAGATAAACATGAGTGAGAGCTCCCCGATCACATCAGCCCTGCTCTGACCTCCGTGTGAGCACAGGAGGGGACAGACACTGTCCACTCACACAGCGCCAGAGGGTCCTGAGATAACGTTTAACAGCCTGCAGCTCACATCTGTGTCAGGGCTCCTCGGTGGCTCTTCATCGATGTGGGTGGCAATATGTTCACTGAACTCACTGTCATGTTGATGACACCAGTGTGAGACGTGGAGCATGATCCTGCTGGAAGGAGCCATTAGAAGATGGTGAACTGTGGCCATGAAGGGATGAACATATTCAGCAACAATACTCAGATAGACTGAGACATTCAGACCACCATCACCAGACTGGAAATGTTATTTTATTGAAGATTTAATTTTAAATGGATAAAATTCCTATTTCTGGTGATTTATCTTTAGTCAATAATCCATCATGGCAAAGTGAAAACATGCTTTTGGAATTTTTTGTGAATTAATTAAAACTGAAAAAGGGAAATGTTTTATTTACAACACTGTTATGACCTTTTGCTTCTCCTGGAGATGTGTCCAGAACTTGACTCGCATCCAACTACTCAGAAAAACACACACTTTGTATTTAAGATCCCACAATTCACACTGCAAGACCAAAACCAAACTGTGAAACCCAAGGAGACCGGCACAATAAAACTGTGGCGGGGCGAAGATCAATGCAAGGACATGATAGCATTTGTAAGTCTTTGTGTTTTCCCAGCAGCACAGTGGCCTCAATAATTGTGAAATCGGAATGAAGGTTGGAACCACAAGGAAACTTCTTAGAGCTGGAGCTCCGGCCAAACGGAGCAACCAGGAATGAGGGGCCCATCCAGTCTGACAGAGCCTGAGAGGACCCTGTACTGCCCGAATCCAGGTCTGCAAAGCTCGTAGGGAATTACCCAAGAAGACTCAAAGCTGGTACTGTTGCCTAAAGATCTTCTACAAAGTACTGAATGAAGGGTGTGGATACTTTAGTAAATGAGCAAAATTTTTTAAATCAAAAACTTACAATACAATAATGTAACATATTGCAACATATTCAGTATATCCCTATATCAAGACTGATATTGCCATGTATGTCACATATAGGGAAATATTAGATTAGATTAGATTAACTTTATTAATCCCACAACTGGGAAATTAATTTACCACAGCAGAAATATATAATTATCACATCCTCTGGATATATTAAGATATAATCATATAACATGAAATACTCATAGTAAAATTTGTATGAATTTTTGTATGATATAACTTGCATTTATTTCAAAAAAAGGTTTATTAAAACAACATACATCGAAAAACATGCTTGTATGTTTATAAATCTTTTTCTTAATAATTTCTCATAAATGTTAAACATGTCTAACTCCCCACTCTGGGAAAGTGGTTTCAGACTTTTGAACTCTATTAATAGGCTTTAGGATGGATATATATTTATGTAACATACATACATAGCATACATACATAAACATACATGTGTGAATGTGCTGGACATATTTATCAATATAGGAAAATTGTTCCAATTTCTAACAGGTTTCATTTTTTTTACGTGTGTTTTTATTTTATAAGTACATATATGTCATATATGGAAGTTCAATATATGTACATATATTACATTTGTGTATGTGTTGTCGCCTTGTCATTGTGGATTACTGAGTGTACAGTGATAGAGAGAAATGATCATTTTATTTTATAAAAAAAGGGAAAAGAGGGTGGCTTCCACACAGGTGCACTGCAGGGTGGCAGGCAGGTTTCTTAAGACAGACCTCACTAAATTGATCTCTGACTAATGATCTATGGGAGAGAAAAAAATGACGTGGTGAGATGAATCATCGCTCACCATCGTCACCAAGTGGGAGCCGTGAGTGGATCCTGTGGCTCTGTTCTGCTGTGGGAGACTTTATTCTGGCATGGTGTGGGTCCAAACCTTTGGGCAACCCTTCCCTTAGAGGGAGGGGTCACTACAAATCAATACAAAGAACAGTGTTCATCCCTCCAGTCGAGATCAGAGGATCTTTCCCCCGCGGTGGTCCAACACTTATTAGGGGACTTTCTGTTGGTTTTTCCTTCCATTCGTCACAGGTCTACACACACACATGCTGTATATATCCAGTCTAAATGAACTGCTTCTCCTGCAGTAACCCAGCTGCCTCACTCACATTCAGAGGATCCTCTTGGCAGTGATTCCTGAGGACGGAGCCTTTGGCCTTGTTTGGCCAGTTCCCACTGTGCTCATTGTCATGTGACGGCATTTCCTCCATGTCAGCTGCCATAGTCTCAGCTGATGGCTAATTATAGCGGCTATTGGCGCCTTGCTTTCTGGTCACCTCTTCTTACTCTTGTTATCTCATGATTGATTGTCAGAGCCTAATAAAACTCTACAGCTTCATGACTTCTTTTACTTTGAATTATTGAGTGAAGTGCATCACTCACCTTTGCTGAACAATTATACTAAATCACACAAATTACAGCACATGGAGGTTAATGAGTAATTTACATCTCTCCTTAATAAATGACTGACTTGTATACCTACACTAGTTTGGAAGAAGAAACTTTCTCTAAATTTCATCATTCAGTTTCTCTACAATCTCCACCACAACTAAACAGTATTAAGTATATACGGCAACTTCTCCCAAAATGGAAACACAGCGTCTGTGAAAAACCTCTTGAAAATATCTGCACGCTAAGTTAAGAGCCGTTGGTTTACATGGGGGCATTCTGCTGATTCTTTGAGGGTGATGCAAGTCATTTTGTAGTTTGTTTTTTTTTTTAAAGCCCTGGATGTAGAAAATGTATTCAGCACTCATAAAATGTTTTTCCCACCACTGATACTATTTAGAGATGCTGCTTGAATTCTTTGGCAAAGTGCCTGATGTGTGTAACTGCAATAAGTTGTGCGAGGGAGATTTTTTTTTTCTGATTTTCAAACTGCTGCGGCGCAAGGAAGAAGGTAAAGTTTCACATGGATGCTTCATATAGTGATGCTTCACATTACGTTATATTGTAGAGCATAAATATCTGACAGTGTGACAAATGCTTTCGGTAAAAGCTTTGTTTCAAATGACTTGAGGAACAGAGGGTGTTTGTTAGAAGACGGTCCAGGTTAAAATAGACATGATGGTCTTTTATTTATAAATGAAGACACACTTCCTGTTTTCAATTTGTTAACAATAGGCTTGCCAACTCTGCAGTTAGTTGCTTCGATGCATCATCACCATATGAGGACAAAGAGCAGACAGGAGATCAGTAAGGAGGAACTATAGTCTAATGAGTCAGGCGTGATGTGGACTTTCCATAAAAAGATAAACCAGGAAGGATGAAAGTCTTCTATATCTATCTATCTATCTATCTATCTATCTATCTATCTATCTATCTATCTATCTATCTATCTATCTATCTATCTATCTATCTATCTATCTATCTATCTGTCTATCTGTCTATCTAACACATGTGCTGCAAATACTCACAACACAACAGAAGTGTTTCCAGGGGACACGAGAAGTGATGAACCTGGCTGGGAAAAGCATTGAAGTGTGAATGGATGCATTTAAATACATCCCTGTAAGTGCATGTCAGCAGGTCCATCACTTTTAAATATATTTTTTTGCCTTAATTCCAATAGCAACAGTGAGAGAGGACGACATGCAGCAAAGGCCCCAGGTTAGGCTTGAACCTGTGTCACTGCGGTTACGACTGCACCTTCATGGTGCGTGCTCTGCTGGGTGAGCCACTGGGCCACCCCCTCGTCACTTTAGGAGTCCTCAGTGCAAAAATAATTAGTCATTTTGAACGAGGAACATGTCCAGTGGCTACAGTCTATCATAGTTTACTGTATATTAAAAGAGTATGTATAATGAATACAACATGCACACAAACATTCAAATAAATGTGTGTTCTATATAAACTGTATGTACATACGAAACATATATAACATATAATATAATGTGACACTGTTGCAATATATATTGTATATTTTAATTGCAATATAACAGTATAATGTATTGTATATTATACAATTACTACTTTATGATCACCATATGAACCACCTGACTACAGATCAGTGCTGACATATTGCTACATCACATGACACTGTTCACTCACTGCTCTGTTGATTCATTTAGAGCAGTTATCACAGATCCAGGTCCGTCATCCTCATATCTTTCTCATGATTCTCAAACCTCCTCTTCCCTCCTCATTATTTCCCACACCCCAGCCTCTTACACTGTATCATTGTGGCAGGTCAAAGGTCAGGCTCTTCTTCTTCTTTTCTTCCTCTCATTGTCCATCTGTCTCTATCTCTGACTCAGTTCTTTTCTCCTCCTCTTACAACACGCTACAGACTCTCTCTCCCTGACCCCGTCAGCTTCTCTGTTCTCATTATATCCTCCCTTCTTCGCTTGTAACTCCTCCATTGTCAGACGCTTCCTCGTTCCTCACCTCCCCTACTTCTCTCCCTGGCCCAATCCCTTCTTCTGCTCTCTGTCCCTCCCCACAGCGGACATGGGTTTGTTTCGCTCCCTGAACTAAGAAACCAGCTTTCATCAAATCGCCTTCAGACTGCAGTGACTCTCCTGGCTGCTGCTGACTCATATTTTGCAAAGCATTTTAAACTGTGTGTGAACTGTACCATGGAATTCGGGCCAGATCGCTTTTTCTTCTGAAAAAGATACAAATGGAAAGATACATTGTCAGCATGAGTCCTCATCGGTTATGAGGACAAGAACAGCATGCATGTAGTTATCTTTATTAGTGAGATAGTGATAAATCTTTGTGACACATGAATCATGAATGATTAATGCACGATCCATGTTGGTGAAGATGCAAAAAACTAGAAGATGCAGGGCAAAATAACATTGGTAATATTTTTAGAGACCCCCCCTCCCAAATAAACAAAACAAACAAAAAAAAAAAAATCACAAATTGTGTCTTCATGGGAGCCGAGCTCCCTCTGGCTCCCCTGAAATTCACACCTCGATTTTAAAGAACACATGAGCAGGACACATGAGGATGAACTCAACACACAGGTTTTAACATGTGTTCAGATGGATCCCTGACAAATCAAGACAGAGCATGTGCACAAACATGCATTTTTTTTAAACAGACAGAAACAGTTTAAGGGGGCTTAGCAATACAATACATGCAGAGTCCATCACACACACACACACACACGCACACGCACACACATGTAAACGACTGCATGCATCTTCCCAGCCATTGTTATGTTGCTGGTCAGTGTTTTGTTTATGACTCTGCTCAGTGGTCGACGGTGGGAATCTCACTCTCCACAAAACAAAAGACAAAGAAAGAAAGTCGCTGTTGTCATCTCTGTCCTCTGCGGTCATCCTTTGGTCATGTTATTTTCATTACTGGACTTTGGCCAGCTGGCTAGCCAGAGACTGCACTGCACACAGACAGTGGACACACACACACACACACACACACACACCAAAACACTGGACACATGCACAGAAACAAGAGGGAGCTCCCTGTCCAAAACAATAGACATAAATATAGCAGCCTCTGGGAAAAAGAATACAAATGCCGCGTCCATCCCTGAACTGAGGAGCAACGCCCAGTCCTGAGTTTCCTGTTCTCTGAACCTCATGCAGAGCAGTGCACACTCTGCTGCTCCCCACGACGTCAGACACAAGTCCACCACCTGTGCAGAGTTTACGCTCGATTTTAAAGTGATTGCTTCCTGGGAAACACGTAACTTCATTCCATAAATAAGGTTTTGTATAAATACAGAGCTGCAAATAATGACATTTTTGAAGTCATGTTTCTGATTCCATATATGTTAAATTATATGGTTATATTTTTAGAAACAACTTCTCTTGAAAGTGTCTTTGAGGTAAAACCAACACTTACCAACAAAATATCATTAATTAGTTTCAATAAACACAATAGCTCCCAGTTCAGACAGTTCAAACAGGCCAAAAGGCATGGGCAGGGCATTTCCTTGTAGCAAGTGATCTTGGGAAACACCGGGGTCTTCGGCCTCCGTATTCAACCCTGTTGCTGTTGTCTTCCTCGTCGTGCAGCTTCAAATTTGTTGAAATAAAGAACAGGATTAGCACATAAGCATGTGCAGTATTTAGCCGTAGCTGTTCTTACAGATGTTTGTTTGATCAGCAAACATCAAGCTGTTTTCATTCCCATGGTTAGATCAGTGATAACAGGTCCTCAGATCACAGCTCTGACTTTGTTTGGCCCTCCCCTTCCCTAGAAACAGATGCACATGCTGTGTGTGCATACAGTGCTCTCTGTCATTGCTTGTGACGTGTAAAGTTAAAACACACACGCACACACACACACACACACACACACACACACAGGCCGTCCCTGTGCCACAGTGTGACAGCTGTCTTGGGAAATCAGAGGAATAAGAAGCAGTCCCCCTGATGAAAAGCTGAAGTCTTGTGTGCATTAAAGAGGGAGCAGGGATGCAGTGGGAAGTGAGGGAAGGTGGGGAGGGGAAGGGGATTGAGTGGGCAGCAGGCCAGGCGGATCTGTGGGGGTGGCAATAGGCCCTGTGGGCTGTAACCTTTGCCTCAGCAGGTCACAGGTTCAAAGCCCAGGTGGATCTGAGGAACGCAGACATGTGCAGCCCCCCAGGTGAGCAGCCACAAGACAGACACATCCAACATCCACAGCAGCAACAACGGAAAGGAGAGAGTGTATTTATCTGGACGTGGTTCTGTTTACATGTCTCCGCTGAGCCATCTTCACAAACACCAATCAGGTTTCTGGCTCTTGTGACATTGTTGTGTCTCTTGTCTCACGCTCAACAGTTCAGCCAAGCTGCTGCCAGTGAAAGATATTTGTCTCACAAATGATGTCGATTTGACTTTGGATTCAGTGTTCCATCCCAGTTCAAGGACACATGGCTTTAATACAGTGCTGTAGCTGATATCCATCTGTAGCACATCAGAAAGTGCAGCTTCTCCATGTTGACTGTTGACACTCCCCTGAAAGCATGGGGCTCTCCACCACAAGCCCCTTGGTTACTTTTACAG
The DNA here is from genome assembly GCF_002814215.2 of Seriola lalandi dorsalis. Classification (NCBI taxonomy): domain Eukaryota; kingdom Metazoa; phylum Chordata; class Actinopteri; order Carangiformes; family Carangidae; genus Seriola; species Seriola lalandi. Next base: position 1,017,759 of record NW_019525129.1, on the reverse strand, counting down.
ACTTCAATATTAGAATATATTAAATAATATCCTGCAACAGCTGGACACTCGGAGTTTCCCTATTTTATCAAGATCACACGATTTACAGAAGTTTAAATGTCTGCGTTAGGGATGATAATGAGTAATCGAAGATTAATTAATTGGTTGTTATGTTTTTAATCCAACACGTTTTTACGGGACATTGCTCCATCCTTGGACACAAAGCCGACAGACTGGTGGAAAGTTAACTCAGGGAGATTCCCCGGACTGGCTAAGCTGGCACGCCAGTACCTTCGCTTGCCTACAGCGTCAGCACCATCCGAGCGGGTGTTTTCAGCCGCTGGACTAATTGTGACTGTGCTCCTGTCTGACACCCGAACACGTCAACAGGCTAAATTTCCTCAACAAAAACAAGTAGGCAGACAATCGAGACACTGCGAGTCTGAAGTATTTCTAAATGTTCTATTCTCTTGTTGCAGCATTACATTTAGTAGTTTGTGCGTCTTTCTTATAAGACTGTATGTTGGCGGAGATTATTTTCATGAACGTGCTCTGTGTGAAGCCTGATATCTTTATGATGTCTAGGCCTCTGCAACTTGTGTTTCAAAGGCTTTACAGTGCTGAAGAATATATAGAATTATTGAGGGAAATAAAGCTTCAATTGAGGGTGAAAAACAGTTATTTTCTAAAATAACGATTAATTGTTTAATTGATTGATTGATTGTTAATGTTAATGTTACCAATGATCGGTTAAAGAATGTGTTTACAACTTGCAACCCTAGTCTCTATATACTGTCACAAGATGTGGCCCACGTGTCCTTACTGAGCACTTTATCAGGAACACCTGTACACCTGCTTATTTATGCAATTATGTAATCAACCAATCATATGGCAGCAATGCAATATATGAAATAGATACAGCTGAGGAGCTTCAGTTAACATCAGAATGAGGGAAAAGTACGACTCAGTGATTTTGATCGTGACATGGTCGTTGGTCTGAGCGTTTCTCAAACTGCTGATCTCTTGGATTTTCACACTCAACAGTCTGTAGAGTTTACACTCTGATTGGAGCAACAACGAAAGCATCCAGTGAGCAGCAGCTCTGCGTTGATGACAGAGGTCAGAGGTCAGAGGAGAATGGACAGACTGGTTGGAGCTATTCACTTGAATGGGAAAGTGGCTTTGATCCGAGGAGGAGGCTGCAGGCAGCGTCGCTCGTGTCGCTGCAGCCAAACCAGCGCTTGTTTATAAAAGTCAAATAAGGTGTTTTCACATTTTCTGGTCTCATACCATTATCATATGAATGACTCTATTTGCGAATGCATGAGCCATCAACAGCTGCATGTTCTTCACATAGTTCTACAAAATACATCCACTTTCATATGTGGATACATATAAATTTTAAAGGAGAGTGTTGATGGTTTTAGATAGAAGTTTTTTTTTATATTCTAGAACAAATACTCACATTGTTCTGAGTTTTCAAAGTGATTTGGTGAAATCTCTGTAGCCGGCAGGATTGCCTACTGCGGAGTGTTAACAGTGGATCAAAGCAATGTATTAACCCAACTGACACTGCAGTTCTCCTCCGCTCGTTTAGCTCAACTGTTTGGTTGTAACTTTAACTTTACTTTTTTGGTTCAGTTTCACCACTCTCATCGATCACTCAATTTTCAGAGTAAAAGCTCTCACTGCACCAAACACATAAACAAATGTAGCTACTGGCTGCAGAGCAGAGTGAAGCTTTTAGCAGAGACTTGCTTCCCTCCTGTTGTTTCCTCATCGTTTTTTTAAACAATCTTTGAGGTGGGTGGTTCATTCAGTTTTCATAGTACCAGCACACTGTGAGGTTCTGGTGAACATCCCACAGGCAGAATAGTGAGCGTTAAATCACAGGGCACCTTCACTGAAACAGTTCAAACTACCATTAATTAATATGTAGATTCTTCAAGAAAATTAATTATGCTTTTATTTTCATTTGATAAGTGTCAAGATTACAGTAACTATTATTCCCTTGTGCTTTTTAAACTTTACAAGAAGTTCTTACACAGAAGATCCTATGACAGCCTGCCCTGCACCAACAGAAACAGAACCAGTCTGAACCTGCTTTGCTGGCAGTGCACTTTCTTTGTTGGGGTCTACTTAAGACATTTAAGTTGTAGCCAAGTTGTTGGAGATAACTCTGCAGACAGAAAATACAGGCTGGTCAGGCACACAGCAGATGCAGCAGAGATTACAGTTAAATGTGTCCAGAGCTTTTGTTAAAAGCAAAGTCATTCCACCTGAATGAATCTCCAGAAAGTAAACGTGTGTGATGTGATGCAGTTTGGAAAAGTTGTTCTGATAATTGCAATTAGCGAGATAACATCAGTGGTCACTATGATGAGCGCATTGGCATGTTAGCGACATTAGCATAGCTCTCAGTGGCCCTTTTCAGACCTGGAGAGAGAGAGAGAGAGAGAGAGAGAGAGAGAGAGAGAGGGGTGGAGGGGTTGAGTGAATCATTGCGCTACAGCTCTACACTAAAATCAGGTTTTATCCATTTGAAATAGTAAAATATTTTCAGTTCATTATAAACAGTGTTGGGATTAATCAGACTGTGGCAGAGGAAGTCAGTAGAGTGGGCAGTTCTTCAATGTGGCCCAGGACACATCTGTGTTCACACTGCTATAAGAATGAGGCCACATGTGGTCCAGACCACCTCTTTTTTTTTAAAGTATATTTTTTGGGCTTTTTATGCCTTTATTTGATAGTATAGTGGAGAGAGACAGGAATCGGGGAGGCAGAGAGGGGGAATGACATACAGCGAAGGGCCGTCCGATGCGGGACTCAATCCGGGGCCAACTGCAGCGAGGACTGTAGCCTCTACACATGGGGCGCCTGCTTAGACCACTACGCTACACGACGCCCCCCTACACGACGCCCCCGGTCCAGACCACCTCTGAACGTGGTCTGAGCGATCCGATCTCAAATGCGTCCTCAATGAGTCTTGGGTGCGTTCACAACTGAATTTAGAGCTGAGTACTTGTGATCAGATATTAATACCAGGTCTCAACAGGGTCTGTATCACATATTAACAACAATTACTTCATGTGTTTGTAACCACAAATGATTGACTGATATATGATGGTGATAATGTAGATTTAATGTAATAGACCCAAAAACTAGAGCTGATAAACGGGTGAACTCTTTTTCATATCGACTTTACTTATTGTTTAGTGTCAGAGTTACTGTTTACTTTGGAGAAGTTTTCTGAACTTACAAAAGAAGCTTTGAGTTTTATGTGAGTAACAGTTGTTGCAGTGCAGATCACGTCACAGGAGACAAACTAATCAGAAGTGGAACATTGATTCTTGCAGCTGCACTGTGAACGCAGCCAAAGGCGTCATTTAACTCAACATCATGTCAGTTTTTCCGAGTCTATTTTTGATCCTGTTTACCACCGGTTATTGTGTGATCGTTGTGCTTATTTACATGTATAAAAAAGTACGTGGCGGCGTGTGTGTGTGTGTACCTTTGCCAAGACAGTTACTGGTGTGAATGAACCTGAGGAGACACAACTCGGGCATGTTTGACTGTGTGTGTCTGTGTCTCAGTCAGAGGAAGATCATTGTGCTCTAAAATAGTCCCTTTGTTGCGGGAGGAGGAAGTGATATTGTAGTGGAGGGGGCTGAGAAAAGAGTGAGGTCATGAGGAGGAGAAATGACCTTGGAGACTATCACACACAAAGGTTCCCACTGGCCCACACACAGCAGGACACACACACACACACACTCACAAGGCACGATCCCACTGCCAGACTCACCACTGACACACACACACACACACACACACACACACACACACACACACACACACACAGGTCATATCTAGAGATGTCCAGGTTATACATAGTAGCACTGACAATGAGAAAATCACACACACACACACACACACACAAGCATGCACGCACGCACACACACATGCAGGTCATATCTAGAGATGTCCAGGTTACACATAGTAGCACTGACCATGAGAAAATCACACACATACACACACACACATGCACACACACACCCACACACACACACGCACGCACACACACACGCACACACACATGCAGGTCATATCTAGAGATGTCAAGGTTACACATAGTAGCACTGACCATGAGAAAATCACACACACACACACACACACACACACACACACACACACACAAAAAAAAATTCAGGTTTCCGGTGACCTCCAGCAGCTGTCAC
>NW_019525129.1:1006906-1013507 GCF_002814215.2 Seriola lalandi dorsalis | reverse complement strand
GGAGACTATCACACACAAAGGTTCCCACTGGCCCACACACAGCAGGACACACACACACACACACACACACACACACACACACACACACACACACACACACACACACACACAAAAAAAAATTCAGGTTTCCGGTGACCTCCAGCAGCTGTCACTGAGTCTTGCTTCACTACCTGGAGGGACGGCAGCAAACTGCTTCACTGTGTTTTAGTGAAAGTGTCTGACTTGCATTAGAGTAAACTAAGAGCCTGTTTGTAGTTCTCTGTTGTTCAGATGGTAAACAGCTGACTTTAATGCCTAACACTACTTGATACTTAAAAATGCATTACTGTAATGTGTCACCAACTTCCCTCATGTTTCCCACTTGGTGTTGATGTAAAGTCTTTACAAGTAAAATGTAGTTCAAATGTAAAATGTAGTTGAGCCAAAGACACCTGAGCTGTGTCTCAGTTCACGTACCATCACACTCACACCTGCTGTCCTGAGAGCATAAGCACATTCACATTGACAAGTACAGCAGAGCAACATACAGTGAGTAAAGTATGTAAAGTTTATTTCTAGAGCACTTTTCACACTTTACAGATACAAAAAACAAAATCAGTTAAGATCAGTGCGACAACAGAAAACACACAACACAGTGATACAAGAAAACCCATGAGAAGGCTCTTCACTGGGCCAGTCCAGAGCTCTGCAGAGCTACAAGCAGTCAAATCACACAGGGATACTTTACCTGAAAGCCTGTGTAAACAGGTAAGTGTGTAAGTGCTTGTGCATGTGCACTAAAAGTCCACTCATGATGGACACTTCTCACCCTCGCCATCTTGGGTCCGTAACACAAGGGGGAGGGACCAATGTATTTTCAAACAGCGGCTGAGGAAGGAGGACACACTAGCTGTGTTTCCAGGTACGCACGATTATTACTTGACATGACATTATTCACAGGACTTTGAGAACATAACATGAACGAAAATACAAATTGCGTCCCGGTTCCTGGGGAAAGTTCCTGCAGCGGAAACGCAGCTATTGACAACACCAATGGCGGCTTAATCTCCAAGTGCACAGCACAGGGGGCACAAAGAGGAAAGTGGGGGGACCTGATGGCTGCGTGGTTAGATTGTACATTACATGGGAAGAAATGCCCTTCACAATAAGCGTCCGGTTTGACCCACGACTCTTTGCTACATGTCATTCCCCTGCTCTCTATCCCCACATTTCCCATCTGTCTTCACTGGCCGACACAGTGTAGTATCAAATATACCACATGTTGCGATCGTCATTTGCGGTGAGGGCACAACAGCAGTGTTTGATTTGGGACTATTTGGAAGACTATCCCGTCGGACTGCGCCAGTCAGTGACAGTTTACTACATGTGAGTGTACTGTGTACACAGTTTACTACATGTGAGTGTACTGTGTACACAGTATACTACATGTGAGTGTACACAGTACTACACTGCTTTCCAATGCCGCCTCAGTTCAGTACATCTGACGTATGATACCAACCAAAAGAAGATGAATGCTCCAACAAGCTTCAGTCTCTACAACTTCAAAGTGCTTCCTAAAAACATGTTCTGTCTTTCAAAAAGATTCTGCATTTGTTCTCTTCAGTACGCTTGAAATGCATCTAAGCCTTTCAGTTTTAGTGACATTAAACCTCTTCTTAAGATATGAAATAGTAAAAGTTTGGATTGTTCTGTGGAGAAAGATGCGGGTGGAATAAAAAGGATCTCCATGAGATGATTTGAATAATTAAATAGCTCATGGAAAGCCAAGCAAAGTGGTACTTTGCTTCTTAGCAATTCCATTCGTTTCTCAGTTTCACCTGTGAGTAGAAACTCATCCTGAAACCAGAAGAACTTCTTAATTTAAGTCCCCAAAACAACGAGACTCCAAAGCTGCAAACTTCAGTCTGTCATGTTATCCTGAAAGTCAATTACACAATTATCTGCACAGTTACGAATCACACCTGGAGTCACGGTATCATGGCTGAACACACTTGCGAGCATCAGTGGATGTGTAATGAGAGAGCGTGCACGTGTGTGTGAGATGGGGAGGAAGGACAAGGGTATATCTGTGGCCCTGTCACCTTTGTCTTATCGACACCACCCCCCTGCCATGTTACCAGATTTGGAGAGCGGCCCCCTGCTGTGATGTCACCATCTGTGACGCATTTACCTGTCAGCGCAAATACACACACACACACACACACACACACAGAGCTGAGGGGACGTCTGTGCATTAATTACAGAATTAAAGTATCAGAAAATCCAGGAGGAAGAAATTTAATCTGAGATTTAACTGAAAGTTTTCCTGGTTCTTCTTCTGAAATGTCTTTGATCACGTCTCTGTTGCTTGGTAACAAAAAGCAACTAAATCAGCTCATGCTGTTAAAAAACAATAACATCACTCACAGTCACACGTTCACAAGAGCTCACACACATACAGGTTGTAATTAGTGACGTAGACGTGATGATGAGGGGGAAGATTCACACTGAGCTGCTCTGACAGCTTCATCAGTTCCACTGTGGTGAGGACAGATGGCTCAACCGTCTCACCAGACTCACTGTGAACACACACACACACACACACACACACACACACACACACACATGCAACACGGTGCTTGGCGAGAGGACAGAGGACACAGGTATCAGTAATAGTTTGCTATACATCACGATCATACAACTTAAACACTCTTTACAGCAGCTGTAAACAAGACACACACTGTACATTCTGTCTGTGAAAGGTGAGCTGCACCGTCCCATCACACCTGAACTGTTGTAACCGAGCAACCAGGCTTGAGTAAAGCCTGTAGAGAGACCACGTTCTCCAGAGTGAAGATTTTCACTGCCTCAAGAATGAACTCAAACCCAGACCATTCAACCACAGGTCAACTCTACAGATGACCTCACCTGCTCCACCAACACCACCAACACCATGGCTGTCACCAAGAAAGCCCATCATCGCCTCCACTTCCTGTGGAGAATGGGGAAAATGACCCCACCCCCCACCCACCGACCCACCCATAATGGCAGCTTTCTGCAGAGGAACCATCGAGACACTTCCGTTGTGTTGTGAGTGTTTGCAGCTCAAGTGTTGTCAAATTGTGAAAGATGTTTTCTGAAGTTGTTTGTGTTTTGTCTGTTTGCATGTTTTTCTTAAGTTACATTATTTTGAGCTCTGGGCCACCGTAGATAGGACCCAGCGGAGCGTCTCCTGGAATGGCGGGGGTTAGGTTGGTTAAGTTTAGGCACAAAAACAACCTGGTTAGGTTTTGGGGAAATATGACGCTTTGGGTCACAATAAGTCCTTTAAGGTTGCAGGAGCCATGTTGCTGCAGTAATAAACACAAACAGGAAACACACAGTGGTCCGCCATGTCATCAGTCCTGAGTGTTCTCAACCCATTCATCCCTCCATCCCCTCCTCCCAACACAGACTTTCTTGCTTTTCATACAACGACACCTGACTTCCTCCTTGACTCCTGTCTTTATTACAGTGAATCGAGACTCTCAGCTGCTGACGAGCTTTAGGGTTGTTCTGTGGAGGAGAAACATAACAGACACAGATTGGTGAGTATTAACTTTCTGCAGAGCATATCATTTTAATTAACTTGTCACAGCTTCCACCTTCATTTTATTCTAAACCAGTGAAATACAGTGTGTTACAAACAGTCAGTGTATAATAGACTTTAAGTCCGCATGTTCCACTTCAGTTATCCTACTAATGTGGCTGTTTACTGTTTGGAACATTCATATGATTCTTTCATTAAGGATACACACACACACACACACACACCTTATTATCTTTTCTCCAGCAGCTACGGTTTTTAAATGTGAGTGAACAAGGCAAACAAGTTACTGTTCAATGAATCTGAGATAGTGGGGGAGACATGAGAAGAGCATGTTAATAACACTGTGGAGTCCTGTGCTCGTGTGGTTATGGCTTACCTAAAGATCTACAAAACTGCTGGTGTGTTAATGAATTAAATCCTTGCAGACACTTCCTGTTCCTCCCTCTGTGAAAGTCAATTCCAGACACTTCCACCCTGAGTGTCTTCTCTGTGTCCATGCATCGCTGTCACTCCTGCCCCGTTCAGTCCTGTTCAGACCTGTATCAACATCTGTCTCAGGTGATCTGATCACAGGTGGACAGCTCTAAGTTCAGCTGTAAACACACCCGAGGTGCATTGAGGACACATTTAAGATCTGGTCACTCAGAGGTGGTCTGGACCATATGTGTCCACATTCTTTTACCAGTGTGAACGTGAATGTGTCCACACTGGCTACGTCCACACTACTACATTTTCATTTTAAAACACATGTCTTTTGCTACGTAGTCTGGATGGACAGAAACTGAGACCTTTGGAAACGATGACACAGACACCCACGGTCTCTCCTGATTGGCTCTCATCAGCCTCGACTACCTGTGGTGAATACAACATGATAATGAATTAATATTTTAATGCTACAAAAGTCTTTGCTGTTCCTTGTTTGTAGTATTTTGTGTGACTAATCAACCGCAGAGGAGACGATCTGCTTCCTGTTTACACTGGTTCACACATGCCCACTGAATGTGAATGGTCAGGTATGTGTGTGTTTTCAGGTGTGGTAGTCTGGACAGAGATCATGTGGATGCAGCCATTGAAGGACGCCTACTCCACTGACGTCTTCTGCCACAGTCTGATTAGTCCCAACACAGCTTCATTATGAGCCGAAAATATTTTACTATTTCAAATGGATAAAACTTGATTTCACTGTAGAGCTGTGAGCAGAGCAATGATTATCTCACACTCACACTGTTTATTTGCATATAAAGCAGGAAGTGAGATCAGATCACAAGTGGTCACTGGAGACGCATTTTAAAGCAGGTGTGAACTGTTAAACTTAAAACTGACCACTAATGATCGGATCACTGAAGACACATGTTGATGCAGGTCTGAACCTCAGGCTCAGTTTTACATCAGACCCAATTTACCATTCAAAGACTGGAGACATTTGTCCCCATGTGGACTCTACAGAACTTACAATGTGATATCTTAGAAGTTCCTGCTGCTCAGGCTATAATCCTGTTCCCCCTTTAAGTTGTTACCGGCACTCTCCCTGTCCTCCTCCACAGAGCTGATGCTGATGACTTAATTGTTTTCTTACTGGTTTCAAACTGCCCTTGGGAACCCACCGTGTCTCCCATTAGCCTGAGAGCATGACACAGCAGTGTGTGTGTGTGTGTGTGAATGTCTGCCAGTAAATGTCTCCATGTGTGTTTTTGAGTGTGTGTATTTTTTCAGTGAGTTGGGTGTGTGTGACAGGCGTGCTTAAGCCCACTTTGTAGCGATGTGTGGGAAGCCAGCCGAGAGGACTTCCTCCCTGTTTTCTCAGCACCAGTGATTACCAGCTGCGGAAATGCTAATGGCTGTTTTGATAGCCACGGACAGGGGCTGAAGCATTTGTTTTACTATGTAATCCATGTCTAGCCTGCACAGCCCCAAGCCTGGCGCTTTTAAATTAGAAGGGGACTCGGCAAAAGGTACATTCACCACAACTCCCCCGTTCCTTTCTAAGCACTGAGTGATTTGAATGAGGAAACCTAAATAGCAGCTTCAGCTTCACATTGTTGACTTGAGAAACGCTGATTTATGTTTGAGGCCATATTGTTATAAAACACTCAAGCAGGAGTGAAGCTTACTCGTCTGTTTTTGCCATCACTGATAAATGAGCTGCATTATGTTGAGGACTTTAAGTGGAAAACATGCTGTGTGTGTCCATGTGCTGCTTCAGGGGACTCATCACCACGCTGATGTGAATTTCCTTTAGAGGCCAATGGTGCTAAGTTGAGTTTAGTGACACAACAAAATGTGGGGACTTTTAGTGTTTGTTTTCTGCAAAAAGACAGACTGTCTGCTTTTTAATTAGGCAAGAAGAATGATCCAGAGTCTGTGACTAGTGGCTCATGTTCAGAAAGCTGCACAGGCCACCATTAAAAAGCTGTTTGTTTGGGAACGTCTAACAGTTCGCTGGTAAGATTTAAATAGTGTGATACCGTTGGCTGTGGTGGTTGCCAGCAGCAACATACAGCGTAACTCTCTTTGCAAACATTAATTAGCAAGCATGTATGTGTTCAACCCTGCACTTCCTCCAAAATGGGAGTGGTGTGTGCACATAACGTCTACCTCACTGATCAATGTGTATTTATTTAAGAACGATCTGTTGAATGATCTGTTTTGTCTCATCATTTTCTAAACAGGGTCAAAAAGTTTCTGTCGCCTCCATCAAATCATTTCTGATCACTTCATTAGAAATCAACTTCTCTCCTGCTGTAATGTCTTTTAGAGCACAGACACCGTGAACACACCTGTCACCTGTCCAGGTGCTGTTAAACCAGAGACACTGTGAACACACCTGTCACTTGTCCAGGTGCTGTTAAACCAGAGACACTGTGAACACACCTGTCACTTGTCCAGGTGCTGTTAAACCAGAGACACTGTGAACACACCTGTCACTTGTCCAGGTGCTGTTAAACCAGAGACACTGTGAACACACCTGTCACTTGTCCAGGTGCTGTTAAACCAGAGACACTGTGAACACACCTGTCACTTGTCCAGGTGCTG
>NW_019525129.1:1006292-1006856 GCF_002814215.2 Seriola lalandi dorsalis | reverse complement strand
GTTATGATTTGATAACTGTCAAAGCATCTGTTTAAATAAGGGAGTGAGTAAACATCTGACCAACCACAGTGCAACAATGATTATCTCACTAGATGCTTTTAATTGTTGTTCCAGTTGTGTCACACCCATCGGAAAAAACAAAAAACAATTACACAATTTTGCCATGAGTTAATTTGCAAACACACATTTCTGCTTGTATTTATTATTATTCCAAATTTTAATGTGCAATAATTAGATGTCATGTTAGGCTATTTAGCCTCTCATATTGTTTTATTGTACAAAAAAGTGGTATCAGTAAAAAACGTGGGCTTTTTTAAAATTCAAATTTTTTTTATCTTGTTTTATTCGTTTTAAGAATCCGTTTTGATCTGTTCTAAATATGTGACTGTTTATGTTGAGGTTTGTTTAATAATTATTTTCAGACTCAGCCAGATTTTGCTGCTGCACCGCAAATCCAGACTCAGATTTGCGTACACGAGCTCAGACCTGACGTGAGATCTGATCGTAGCGTCCGCTCACGTCCAAATTGATAAATGCCGAAGCTTGCGTGGAAATGGTCGTACG
>NW_019525129.1:999029-1006272 GCF_002814215.2 Seriola lalandi dorsalis | reverse complement strand
CACTCAAAGCACGTGGTGATGAAGCCTTTCCCTCAGTGCTCTCATGGCTCTGAACTAACTGTGCTCAGTGGGGGGGGGGGGGGGGGGGGGGGGGGTTCATTCGTGATGAGATGATAGCTGCTTGAAAAATAATAATAGCTAATGATCTATTTTTATTACTTCTTAGAAATCTAGTATATATGTAAATAGCTCTTTTATGAAGTCACAGACATGAAATTAGAATGCAATTGATTCCAATGAATTTTAAAGGAAGCGTTGGCTGTGTTCCTTTGAACATATTTAGCAAAATGGCATCAGGGGGTTAATTTTACTTTGTGTTTGAAATAATTCAAGTACCATTGAGTGTTTGAAAGAATTTTCGTGAAGGTGAAGTTGCTTTGTAAAGTTGTGCTGTCCGTGGAAACAAATATAAGAACAAAACCCTGGTTGAAAAATGGCAGAATTTCCCTTCATTTTTCTGTGACAAAGGGGCAAATCACTATGGATACCTGATATTATCCAAAGTTCACTGAAGCTCAAAAAAACACAAATTGAAATGGAAGGTTTATGTTGTAAATGCATGGTATTTAACTCTACAGCCACTTGAAGTGCTTGCACGGGACTCATTCCCATCTTTACCAATGACCCCATATGGCATGAACATAAGCCCCCAATCTAATGACTTGCTCATTTATTGTGCCTTGTTCACACTGCATTCCTCTGATCTTATGTCAGCTGATGCAAAGACAGATCAAGCTATGACTTTTGGTCTTTGTGTATGAGAATCCGTTCCATTAAAAGCCCGTATTACACCATAAGGGAGTGATTTGGTCATTAAGTGAAGGCTGTTAGACGACTCAGTAATGGGCTGTAGCTGGGGGCCATGGTGTGTGGAGTCCCACGCTCTGGCAGGGTATTGGTAGAGATACGTCAGCCTGTGCGCTGAAAGGTCACAGCATTAACGGTGCTCGGTGATGAGTGACATAATGGAGTTAATGTGGCGTTCAGAGTACATAACTCTAGCAAAGTAAACATACATGCTTGCACATATGTGTCTGTGTGTGGGTGTGTGACAGGCAAAAACAAAAGGGAAAGGGAGTGAACAAAAGCAAGAGAGTGATTAAAACAAAACAACTTTACTTTCAAGTGAGTTCCTTGATCAACACGTTCACATTGTTTCTATAATTAATCTATAATTAGATGTTTTAACATTTACTTATTTTGTTTTATGTTCACCCAGCCTCGGGTTGCATGCAGTTATGTGTTAACAACAACATATATTTCTTTGATTCCAGTGAGAACTGTGCACAGTGAGCGTGCACATTCACTGTGTCAATCCTTTTATCAATTTATAAAATAGTTGTGCAGGAGATTGGACAACATATTTACATTCATTGTAGTAACCTGGTCTTTTTACAATCTGCATTGACAAGCAGCAGATCCGAATCAGATTATTTTCCTTACCACAATTTACCAGGATTTTGGAACCATGGCTCTTTTTCTTTATCTGGCACATGATGATTAAAATCACCTGTGACCCAAACATCCTTCATAAGAGTATGAGGCAGAAGATACGGGATAGAAACTGTACCACTATCATAACTACTGAACAGTATGAGATTAATGTGTGTGCGTGTGCGTGTGTGTGTGTGTGCATGTGCGTGTGTGTGTGTGTATGGAATCTGAGATGCATAATCCTCAACTCTAGGAACTGAAAATGGTCATTGTGAGACAAAAATATAAACACACAATACAAAACAACAGCATTTCATTATTATAGCCGAGGGGATGAAATACCAAGAGAAATTTAACTAACTAAGGGAAGTCTGAAAAAAACAAAACAGAAAGGCTAGCCCAAAAACTAGACTTCCCCTCTAAACTCCTAATGCGTTTTATAATTCCACTCCCCGGATGTTAACGACAAGATAAAGACGAATCCCAGCAACAGTAGAGAACCGGCATCCAGTAAATCCAGCGTCTAGTAAGCAGGTTTTTCAGTGCAGTGGAAAAAAAATCATTTAACTCAATTGTTTTGTGGGAAACACAATAAGGCTACATCCTACTACATTTTCATTTTGCCTCCGGTCCACACTACTCCAGAGTTTTCAAGCATCGCAAACAGAGACTTCTGGACACTGTTTAGTTTGAAAACTCTGAGGTTGAGTTTTATTTTTTAAACTCTGGGGTTGTGTTTTATTTTGAAAACTCTGGGGTTGTGTTTTATTTTGAAAACTCTGGGGTTGTGTTTTATTTTTTAAATTCTGGGGTTGTGTTTTATTTTGAAAACTCTGGGGTTGTGTTTTATTTTTTAAATTCTGAGGTTGTGTTTTATTTTGAAAACTCTGGGGTTGTGTTGTAGTCTGGATTTTGGATGGAGCTTTGGAAACAATGAGGTTGACACCCACGGTCTCTCCTGATAGGTTCTTCTCTGCCATCATCCTTCGCTGATTCACCATGCTTCTATCACATGATTATTTTCTGTAAGAAAACAAACGGCAGCGGCTTCAATTACCAGTGGTGAAAGCAACATGAATAACGAATTATAAGCATTACTGACTTTTCTGCAACTAAGAAACCCACTGTAGAGAGGACAGACATCGTCAGACATCATTTTTGTTTTAAAACAAAAACCTTCCAGTGTGGACGTAGCCTCAATCTCAGAGAGCTGTCTTACCTTCAGCAGATAAAGTGGCAGTAAGCTACATGACTGGAGGTAAAGGATTTGGCCAAACTGTTCACAAGCAAGAAAGATGCTGATAAGTTGTTCTCCTGTATCATGACTTGGACACCGGCATTGAACTCATCTAAAGAGTCTATCCGGTCTTTGGATGCTTCTCTGCTTTGAACTAGTTGTTGATATATTTATATGTTGAGAACACTTTTCAGAGCATGCATGTACTTCAGTGAACAGCTGATCATTGTTGATGTCATTACATCAACATAATGGTTCTCTTCACAGTCCCAGTGGCTCATCAGTGACAAGTCTGTTTCATTACCATTTAAAAGCACCTTCTCTCACACAGCTGTGTCAAGAAGTGAGGGGGGACTTCCTCACTCACAGCCTGTGCATATGTGCCCATGTGTATGTGTGGTAGACCTCCACCCCCCCACCCCCCACCCACTTGAGCCCCACGTCTGGTTCCATTCAGGTGCAAATAGAGGCCATGGCATGTAGCAAATTTACAGCCTAGCTTTACAGCCTTTAGTGGTTTTGGCTTCTTTCTCCTTTCTAGAGGCCGTGAGCAGCGACTCCAATGTGCCCCGTCAGCAACACATGCCGATGACGCACACACATCAAATACACCCACACATAATATTGCACAGGCTCCTCATCCAACTGTTGGACATTTTCTACAGTCACATTCAGTCAAACAGGCCATTTGATGTGGATGTGATACCCTGTCAGTCACATCACACAGCACCGAGAAGGTGAAGAAAAAGTTTGGGTGTATCCAAGAACAGTCAGACACACACTCAAAGCCTGGACGGTGCAAAGAGAATGGAACAAACAGACTTTAATTGGTGACTTCACGACACTCTTATTCCAGCCCACATTCTGCCAAAACACAGGGTGGGACAGTGATATCATTACTGCAAAGTAGCCACGAGCTGTGCCTGACGCCTTTATTTGCATTTGTGCGACATCTATATTTTCAGCATTGTAGACAGTATGTCAGAGCAGGAAGTCAGAGGCGGCTTTTGAAATGTTTTTAACATCTGCGAGCGCTTTCTGTAGCTCCACCTCTCTGTGTGGAGCTGCACGTTCTCCCTGTGTTTGTGGGTTTTTTTCCCAGGTGCTTTCGTAAAGTCACGCATGTAAAGTTTTAGGAATACTCCTGCCACAATCTGCCACTGAGCTTGGACATGGGCTTGGTTCTCCAGGGTGCTGCAGGGTTAGCCACGATGGGTCAAGTGCAGTGGATGAATTTCCCTACAGGGATTAAATAAATAAACTTTAACCTCATCTATAACTGACACATTCACATTTGATGGGCAATGACAGATAAGCCCTCATGACATTGTGTGTAATATTAATACTTGGCAAGTGCGTGGGACATACTGAGAGCAAACTGTGCAAATGCTCACAACCTCTCTACAATAGACAATGCAGAGCTGTGAGTCACTATGAAGAGTCACATTAGTCAATGAGTTATTTTTGCACTACATCCCCGAATATCTGTGACTGAGTGACTGAGTTGAGTCATGAACTTACACTATTGGTCGTGCTGAGTGTTGGACTTTTCTCATTGGTCATAGCTTTTTCAAAAGGACTTGGCACCAGCATTTTCTAATACGTCAGCAGATGGAATTCACAGAGGATCATCAACAGGTTTCATTTTCAGACCCGTTGAGCTACATTTTCTCTATAAAACACTTATAGCGACTAATCTAGCAACTAGCAACTAACAACCTAGCGACAATCTAGATAAAACTTTAGTTACTCTCCATAGAAGAGTCACACAGACCACATATGGTCCAGAAATATACTTGGTTTTGACCTGGTCTTGTTACATTAGTCACAGCTGAAAAAAATGTGCTCAGGTATCGCAACCCAACCTCTAGTGGTTTTTTTGTTTTGGTATTTATGTCATTGTGGGTATAAAGGGGTTAGAGTTGTTTCAGGGCTCCAGGTTTAGGAAGTCAAAGTCACACATTCAGTCACCAAGCTGACAATTCTGTTGCATGTGCTGCATATGGAGTTATAAATATTAAAGTTGGAAGAAACATGATAAAACACTCAATTTCAAATTCTGGGCCAATCAATGGATCTGTGATCAGCCCGCTGTCATAGAAGGGGGGTTAATATGCAAATTGGGACAATGATGCACATTTACCTATAGTCTCATTCCAAAAGGTATTCATAGTGTTGTCATTGTTTGTACACACAAAGACTGGTGGAAAGTTTAGAGAAACAGCAGGGCTGACATGAGCCACTGACCTACACACATGTTCATCTCAGAATGTTTTTATGACGTTTGCTAGACTGTTAGACTGTCCATTATTTGTTTACTGAATTCACTGCTTGATGTCCATCAACATGGCTGAAGATTTGAGAAATTAATATGAGCCTATGAATATGAGGAGCAGTGTTTTTTCACTCTTTTTGTTATCTAAGGCACACACTACACACAGCTACACACACACAGCTACACACACACAGCTACACACAGCTACACATACAGCTACATACAGCTACACACACACACAGCTACACACAGCTACACACACACAGCTACACTACACACAGCTACACACACACAGCTACACACAGCTACACACACACAGCTACACATACACAGCTACACACAGCTACACACACACAGCTACACACAGCTACACACAGCTACACACACACACAGCTACACACAGCTGCACATATACAGCTACACACACACACAGCTACACACAGCTACACACAGCTGCACATACACAGCTACACACAGCTACACATACAGCTACATACAGCTACACACAGCTACACACAGCTACACACACACACAGCTATACACAGCTACACACAGCTGCACATACACAGCTACACACAGCTACACATACAGCTACATACAGCTACACACACACCTACACACAGCTACACACAGCTGCACATACACAGCTACACACAGCTACACATACAGCTACATACAGCTACACACACACCTACACACAGCTACACATACAGCTACACACAGCTACACACACAGCTACACACAGCTACACATAGCTACACATACAGCTACACACATCTACAAACACAGTTACACACAGCTACACACACACAGCTACATACAGCTACACACACACAGCTACACACAGCTACACATACAGCTACACACATCTACACACACAGCTACACATACACCTACACACAGCTACACACACTTACACACAGCTACACAGCTACACATACAGCTACACACACCTACACACAGCTACACACACACCTACACACACCTACACACACCTACACACACAGCTACACACAGCAACACACACACCTACACACAGCTACACACACACCTACACACAGCTACACGCACACCTACACACAGCTACACACACCTACACACAGCTACACACACCTACACACAGCTACACGCACACCTACACACAGCTACACACACCTACACACAGCTACACACAGCTACACACACCTACACACACCTACACACAGCTACACACACACCTACACACAGCTACACACACCTACACACAGCTACACACACCTACACACACCTACACACAGCTACACATACAGCTACACTCCCACTTCCCTTTTAGCTTTGTTTTGTTTTTCATCAACACCTGGTAAAATATCTGGGTCTTTAGCTGATATCCACAGTGTTCAGCAGATAGTTGCTAACTTTGTGTGTCTGCTGGTTGGTACGAACAAAATGGCATTTAAAAAAAAAAAAGAAGTGTTTTAGCTCTGTATCAGAAATGATTTCCATCCATACCATACATGACCATTCATGAACACTGGGGATGCACAGGCCGGTATAAACAGGAAGCAGATCGTCTACTCTGCTGTTGGTTAGTTGCATTAAATACTACGAATGAGGAACAGCAAAGACAGTTGTAGCATTAAATACATAATTCAACTGAACAACAGCTGCTAGCAAAGACAACAAGGTCAGTTACACTGTTATTCATTATCATGTTGTATTCACCACTGGTAGTGGAGGCTGATGAGAGCCAATCAGGACAAACCGTGAGTGTCTGTGCCATCGTTTCCAAAGGTCCCAGTTTCTGTCACTGCAGACTAAAACACAACCCCAGAGTTTTCAAAATAAAACAGATCCAATGTGCCAAAAGAGGCATCTTAAAACTAATTCATAGTATTGTGGATGTAGTGAGTGATAAGCTCTCACCTGTACTTAGAGCTCTCTACTTGTGACTATGAATGCTGATGTTATGCAGAGTGTTAGCACGATGTTAATCTTTAACATATTCTCGGCTGTTACAGGAATCAGAAATCCTCAGGGTCTTTTCGGCTTCATCTTCTCATATCTTGAAAATTCATTTACCTTCTTCCACTCATATTATAACTATTTATCATGGGCACTCATGAACTGAAATAACAATAAAACAGTCTTTTAAATTCAAACCACATTTAATATCATCTTTCAATACAATTATGCTGACACACAGGGGAGCAATCCAGACCCACATTATACCAAGGTGCAGAGGGATACTCCAACTCACACACTCAACACTTGGCCTCTAATCTGCTCTTAATTCAGTTCTGGCCTAGGGAGACTTTAAC
>NW_019525129.1:998085-998979 GCF_002814215.2 Seriola lalandi dorsalis | reverse complement strand
TTTGAAGGCACTGGCAAATTACCTGTTTTGGTATAGCTACGAAGATGGTACTCGTCTTAACATGTGGACTTCAAAGAAGACAGACCCTGAAATGAGACACAGCTTGGAGACCTGAATTGTCTCCACCATGACTTTAATTTTAGACAGGCTCAAAGCAAACCCACCAAAATAGGTAGAAGTACAATAATAATAAGTAGAGTACAATTTTTCTTCAACAAGCAATCCCGTCCAAATATTTGGGATCAGTCAAGTTCTAAGATTGATCACAGTTTACCCAGCTCATTGAGTGTTACCTTTTATCAAAGTGAATTAGGACAACTCAGAGCTCTTTTTGCTGCCAGCAGCCCAAATCTGTCATGTTACATTTCTGTGAGCTGTATTCACATTCCAAAGTATATTCAATTTTCACAGTGCTGTCATATTCTGCATCTCAACCCTGGGAAAATACAGAACACATCAATGCACCTCACTCCGTGCCCAACACATGCACACACGCCAAAACTTAAAGGGAAAAACCATAAATTGTGAAGGACGTGCAAAATTACCACTACACACACACACACACAATTAAAGGGTGTGAAGCTGGGGTGAGAAACTCTGAACACCGATCCCTCCACCGTCCAAGCGGCCACACTATCACCGGCCCTGCAGTACTCATGCAAAGAAAAGAAAACACAACAAGTTAAAAACCATACAAAAACAACTGCTGCAATAAATATATTAAGAAGAAAACCCTTGGGGGAAAATTAAGCGGGTTAAATGCCAGAGGGCTAATATAACAAAGGGACTAAAGAACTAACAAAAATCATTTAATACAACAGGAACGGGATACCAAAAGAATACAAAGACAAGTTGAACTAGTTAAACAAATGGAACAAAACAATAAAACAAAAC
>NW_019525129.1:987240-998035 GCF_002814215.2 Seriola lalandi dorsalis | reverse complement strand
CACACACACACACAGACACACACACACACGCATTTAATTGAGCTCTTCCTCCTTCACATACTTGGGCAACATCAATCAGCGTGAAGTAGATTCTGGAGCTTTTCTGTGGGAAGACAATTCAATTTGTTCACAGACCGTCTGAAGTGGGACTTCAAACACAAAAGGAAGCATAACAAAAAAACTTCTTTCTTTTCCACATCCACCTCTCCCTCATTAGCACATTGTGGCTATATACAACATTAGCCAGCAGGCCCACTATCAAGGATATTAACCATTGGAAAGACTATACTTCCAGCCTCAAAATGCCACAAAGTTGTTGAGATATTTCGGCCTTTCATGCTAGTGCATTCAATATATAATACAAACTAGTTGCGTGTGTCTGCTGTTAGAAGGTGGAGGTGAGATATCTGCAACACAAACAGAACATGTCTGTGTTTTAGTCTCAAACACCAGGAGTGAAATGTTACAATTCACCTCATAGTCCAGGTGAGTTTTAACATTATGACGTAAGGCTTATGACAAAAACTTGACATTGAAGTTTTTAACACTTAAATGACCTTTTAATATAATTGGTTACTATCAGTCATAGCAGTGATAAGACGTTTGAACATAATAATAAAGCTAATATGTGCACATTTTCACCAGAGCCAACAATTGAACATTTGTGATGTGTGTGTGTGTGTGTGTGTGTGTGTGTGTGTGTGTGTATTGTTACAACTAACTCAGACTCTTGTAGCAGTGAACTAGCTTACCTAGCTCCAACAACTAGCATGAAAGATATCTACATAGACTCAAAATGAACATAGTATAAGTTTGAAGGGTTCATCTACAGAGCAGACTGTGCCGTTACAAACATGAATGAAGTTAAAAAAAAAAAAAAAAAACTATCAGAATGAGTTTTTTCTTTCTAAAACTGTCTGTGTCTGACACATTGAGCTACTTCCTCACATGTGGAAAAAGGACTAAATTGAGCAGGTATAGAGATAATCAGGTGATTCCTCACTTGTTCCTGATTGGAGAAAGTGGAAGTGTTACAACTGACCCATGTTACAACCATCCCTGTTCTCCCCTACAGTCAGTCAGCTCTGGTGCTTTTCAACCCAGATGTGTAATTCGGGAGAGATTTATATCTGACCTGTGGGAGGAATTTAACCAGCTAAGTAGTTTAATCAAAAACCAGGTTGTCACTCAATGAAGGTCAAGAGTTGCCACAATAGAAATGGTCATTAACTATTTCACTGATGTGAAGTTGATATTTTGGAAATCCTGCAGTGTGATGATCCACACATACTGAAGCTACAACACCAGGTCCATGCTGTCAGGTGCTTCGCTTTATATTGATGTGTGCTCTCCACCAACACATTAACTCTCATTACTGCACCACTGAAGCGTCTGGCATTTACAAAGACAGATTCCTCTCAGCCCGGACTCACCAAGACCTCAGTGCCCCACACACACACACACACACACACACACACACACACACACACACACACAACAGCCCCTCAGCAACATGCAGATATTGGAATGAGTTTCATCCACTATATCCATTTTTTAGAGGGAAAAAAACATTTCTCGAATGTTAATTTGCAAACCAGGGAATATGATTGTTAAAAAATACCTTTGCCTCCTTACAGACAATTTTCTGTTCAGACTGAGGACATTATCCTTTCTTGGAAAGTTACCACAAAATGAATAGCATATTATTAGAAAATTACTTATAGTCTGGAAGTGTAGAGTTTGACAGATTGGGCATTTATCAAGAAGAGAAATGAAAGATGCTCGAGTTCCTGTCAATGCTGAACCGCAGGCTTGGAGAAGAAAATCCTCAAAAAGAATGAGGTCAGTAAACAGGTGATCAATCAGAAGGGCAACAGTGTCCAAACCAGGGGCAAAAACAGGTCAGGAAACTACAGGCTGTCACAAAAGAACAAGACGAGCTGGCACAGAAGGAAGGGGACACTAAGACTATACACTCAGGAGCAGGGCAGACAATGAGACACAGGTGCAACACATTAGTGCAGGGCAGGTAATCACACAGGAGGGAAACACATGAGGGCAGGAAGTAAAGGACCAGAAACGAGGCAAGAGGTGAGTATCAAAATAAAACAGGAAGTACGAGACAAAGAACACTTGGATCAACAAAAAGGTAACCTAACTATCCAGACAGGGCGTGACAGTTGCATCATCGGAAGTAAGATGTAGGATAGTTGTCATTGTTTCTGGAGTTTGAGTCTCACCAGGGACTAAAAGTCTGAATATCTCTAGCTTTGACCATTTTTTATGTTCAGGACTAACTCACTGGAGTGGCCCTTTAAGAAATCCTCTAATACAATGTCAGAAAGCGTATATGTATATATTTACTCCCCTGACCAGTCTGTGCCGTTTCATCCCAAAGTGATAAGAGAAGAAAAAGATATGAGCCCTTTTCTCTGCTGTAGCTTTTCACCTGGACAAAGAGGTTCAATGGTGCAGCCTGTTTTTTTTTAAAAATAAGATGTTGCTCTCAGTCGCTTTAAATAATGCATGAATTTGTGCTATTCTATGTATCACTGAAGAAACACAGGTAGACATATGTACTGCCTTCATAAAAAATCATTTATTTAAAAAAATGAAATTAAATAAAGCACTGGTGTAACTACTCCCCACATTGCTCTGTACTGTTGCATGTCCTGGATTTTTTACCCAAGCACCTCAGCTCTCAGCTGCAGGTCCTTTTTCGCTAGAAACACTTCAATTGGTAGGAAAACAAATGTAGAGCTGTGGAGCTGTGGCTTGATGTGACCACCTCACTGCCCAGGAGAGAAAGAAGAGGAGGAAGATTTATCCACTAAATCAAGCTTTTATTTATTTATCTACCTGTACTCGGTGTGATTCGCTCCGAGGCCCTCGCTAACATGCTTTAGCAGCGGTGCTGAAGAAGACGGATGGGCATAATTAGCACTACCTGGAGCTCTGCCATCGTCACCACGGTTACCCGTGTATTATCCCCGCCACAGGCAGACATGTACAACCGACCCCACTATCTCTCACCTTCTCTTTTTCAATTTTCTCCCCAACCTCTTTTTCTCAACTAGGTGGAGCCCGTTTCCCTCGCTCTCTCCCCCTCTCGCTCTCTCTCTGTCCTTTATTCCTTTGATTTGTTTCCTTTTTCTGTTCTTTCTTTCTAATTTCTCATCCTATTCTTTTTCCGTTATTCACATTATGACTTTTATGGTCCCATTTTTCTCAGCTGTCTCTCTCTCTGTTCTCTCGGAGCTGATTCACTCTTATATCTTTGTCTTGACCTTTTTCTGCAGATTTTTAATCATTTTTTATTTGCCTCCTTTGTTGCAGATTAATCAGTTTTTCTTTCATTAAATTAAACTCTTTTTGTTTTCCCCTCAGTCTACATCTCTGTACCACTCTTGTTTTCTCTTGCAATGTTTCTTTATTTTTGACAGTATCAGTTTGTGTCCTTTTTTGTTCCTATTTTATTCTGGGCACCTTGTGCAGCTTTAGATTTAGGTTTTTCTGATAATTCACCAGATTCTCCCTCTCCTCATTTCTTCTGTTGTATTTCACACTTTCTTTTTTCTATCTAGTAAGGATTTGGGATTTTTATTCTCTTATCAGTTTATTTTGCAGTTGCCACAAATTTTTCTCTCCTTGTGGAAACTCACAAATCAAACTGAGCATTGGTGCTGGATCTAGTGTGACGGGTAGATTCTTTATTATCTGCATAATCTCTGTTTCTGTGCACCACTGTATCTTCTGCTTGTATGATGTTGTAGTTCTGTAGTATTTAAGGGAGACTGGGGGCAGTGGTAAAACTTTCTGCATTTCTCTCAGTTACTCTGAGACTATTTGGACTAGACCAACCAAACTATATGAAACTTACATCTGTCTGATAATTACCCATACCAGTTAAAGATCATTACAAATGACATTTCATTCACTATGTTTACTTAAAGGAAGAATTCAGATGTCACAACTGATCCCAACCCTGGGGCGGGCTGCAAACATGTTGCAGGGGCAATTGCAACATATTATAAAAAAATGTAGAAAAATCGTTCACATCTCCAAAACAAGTTTTTTCAATAAATGCAGCAGCGGATATTGAATGTGTCTTCTGTCTCTCTGACAGGGGAAGGGTCGAACTGAGTGCGTGCAGTGTGAGTGTCATCACTCTAGCATGTTTGTGACTGGAGATCTAAGACTTGTTGCAACCGTCCCCAGTGCCCTCTGCTTGTTTTTAGATCAGATAAAAAGGAGCAATATTAGAAATACATCCCAGTCAAACTGGGTTAATCCTCAAACACTGATAGAACTCTGTCAGTAGAGAAATGACTGACCGGGCTGGAGTTCAGCCCAGATCACAGTCAATACTAACATTTATTTCTACATTTTCTTCACATGTGATCACAGTATGGTTTAAGATTACTTTTAAAAACAGGATGAAATGACAGGATGGTGGTCTCAGGCTCCACCCTGCAACACCAGCAACCAATATAAAATGTAACTTCTAAGGACAATGAGCTGAGAATCTCTGTCTGGTATGGGAGCTGAAAGGTCTCTGGCTGTTAACACTTTACAAAAAGAAACACCTAGGACCTGCAGCTGAATCTTCCAGACCTTCAGCCTCATCACCGGCCTCCGGAATGGTCCCACCTGTGTCACCGGTCTCCTGGTCATCCTCCAGAGTTGCTCCTCCTGCCTGGTTGTTCTCCTGCCTGTCCTCCAGAGATACCTGGCTGTGACCACCACTCACCAGAGTGGTCCTGCTGCCTCTGACGCCTCCGGGCCATCATCCAGAGCAGAGTCTGCCCAGTCTTGTTGCACTGTGGGCACCTGTTGCAACACAAATCATACACAACGGCGAGGTGTGCACAAAAACTGCTTTCCTTTCTTTATGTATCATGTAAGCCATGCTTTCTCTTCTTCTCTCTTCATCTCCAACTTCGACTCCATCAAGTCCCTAGTCATGGTTTACATTGCTCATGAGCAGTGAGGGGACAGCAGTGTAAAGACGGAAAGATGGAATGACAGAAAAGGGAGAAAGTGAGGAGGAGGAGGAGGGATGGCTTGGTGTTTGTTGATCCAACTGAATCCAGAGGCAAACTGCAGCATTGCAACAGTGATATAGGGAGGATTTCAAGACTCAGAGGCAGAGAGAGCAGCAGTCTGACTTGCTGCCAGTCTGTCTTCCCCTTCTCTCCTTCATTTTCATTTCCTGTCCATCTTTCTACACCCTCCTGCTCACGGTCTCTTTGCACTCTTTGCCTCTAATCATCTCTGTGGTTCTGGCTCTGGTGTGAGGTGAGTCACTCGATGGGGTGTAAAGGGTTTTGTCCTGACAGTGGTGCCAGGAGAGGCCAGACTCACGTCCTCAACAACTGTTTCACCAACGGAGAAAGCACTTTTCATAAGTGCAGGATCGCAGCTACATCTATGAGCATTCAAGCAATGAGCGATGAGCGAGATCCAGAAACCCCAAATTGTTTCCTTACTCCCATCAAAACCTTCCAATTAGATTAAAGGAAAGGAAGAAGTGAGGGGCTGGGGTGGGGTGGGGGGGGTACTGATCGGTGCTCTGGCAGTTTCTTGATTTGGGGCAGAAAATCCTGTTTCATGGTGGTGTGGAATTCCATTCCAAAAAAAACTTTATCGGCTCACTCATCTGAATCGCTGAGGGATTTTTTCTAATCTATCTCTCTCTTTCCTTCTCTCCAGCTTCCTCTCTTGGCCTCTCTCTCTCCCGCAGCCTTTCAGCAGAGAGCTGAGAGCTGAGGGCAGCAGACAGAGCATAAGACTCAGGCATTCGTTTTTGATTTCCAGTCATTGAAGGCTTGCTATTGTGCCTTTAAGGATTGATTGTGTTACCAGATAGAGAGATACACAGTAATTGGGGGATATTAAAACCACCCACTGCTCTCATTTGATAGTCTTGCAGAGACCGAGGAATGTCCATTAGCCAACTTGAATATTGATTACAGAGACAAATCTGATGTCCAGATAGCTGATGACAGGAGAAGTGTATTTTCTTGTAGAGGGCTTCAGTGTTTAATGATGTCACAAGACAGAAAAATGGGGATTCAATTTGGATGATGATGATGATGATGATTATAACGTTACACAGAGCCATCAGACTTCTGGAAGAAGATCACAGGAAGGATGGTCATGGCTATGAAATGGAGGGGAAGTAACAATTTTGTCTGATGTATGGCTCCGTCAGATGAGTGGAAAACATATGACTGGCTCCATCAAATACATGTTGTAGACGTCTTGTGAATGCCAAGTTGTCTGCACCTCCTGACAAAGTCGTCAATAGTGTCTGGATCCACCTGTTAAAGAGGACAGCCAGATTTCTTCCTGACCAGCATCACAGGTGTTGATTGACTGAAGAGCAAACTTACACTGAATCTGGAGTTTAGTCTCGTCCACATGAAGAGGGGTGGGAGTTGTTGTTTGATGTGTTAATGTTAAATTGTAGGTTTCAGAAATGTAAAACAAAAACTTGTTGGATTCCGGTGCAGAGAGGTGTGTGTGTGTGTGTGTGTGTGTGTGTGTGTGTGTGTGTGTGTGTGTGTGTGTGTGTGTGTAAGATTGGAGGTGATGGAATGGGATTCAGGCTGAGGCGTGGGTGGTGAAGATGGCTCATAGACTGTCAGAGGGGAACAGGGAAGCAGCAGTGTGCTCTGGTGAGGCTGGACTGGGTGTGACTGGACTGGGTGTGACTGGACTGGGTGTGACTGGACTGGGTGTGACTGGACTGGACTGAGAATGAAGAATCTGAAGCACAGGAAAAACAAGGTTAAGCAAGATGTATTAAAATGAAACTAGACCTGAGAGTTCAGAGGGGCCGCAGCGCCTGTACCATGAGGGAGACTGAACGAGAGATTGAGGGGTAGAACAGCCCTCCCCTTTAAGGGTGGGGGCCTTATGGGTAACCTGTGGTAATCAGTCTTCAGCAGAGTGATCGGACTGAGAGCTAGTTAGTAAAAAGTGCTCCCAACTACGGTTCGAAGCCTACGGGCGGGAGCTTACATGGTGTTAAATACTGCAGCAGTTGTTTTTTTTTTCCTATATTTTATTTCCTTATTTTATTTATCATACCTTTTTGTAATTAACATTTTTCACAAAGCAGATATCCTCAAAGTTTATGGAGCATGTCTCAAACACATGTAACACCAGGTCTCGTCAGGATTGTGAGAGACAGAATTCCTGACCTACAATGGGACGTTTGTAGACAAACACTCCAGGAAGCTGGACACCAAGGCCGGCGCAGTGTCCAAGCTCCGGTCATGTTTTTGGCAAGCTGTTTGTCTTTTCCCACACCTGGTGGACATGCAGCATGTGCTGGTGCAGCAGCTGGAGAAGTGGGCGGACGTGCTCACAAGATCCTCACCACCAACTCCTGCTCCATCACCCAGACAAAGAAGGAGCTGTGCATCTCTCAGGGGGTGCTCGGGCTGCTAACCCTCCTCCTTTCTGTGTTTACCTGTGATGTAAGTCAGACTCTTGGCCATCCCATGATTCCTCGCATATGGTGGATGGCAAGTGCAGTGGAAAGAATGTTCCACCACTGCAAAACGGTTTGTGTCCATTCACTCACACATTTAGCCAGTAACCAGATGTGCAGGTTAACCAGCAGGTGGTAGAGCTGATTGGCTGATGAAGCCACACCCAGCAGAGACACACAGGCAGGGAGAAGCACAAAGACACAACAAAGGGGAAAACGGAGGAGAACTCACAGACTAAGTGAGAGAAAAAGTTTAACCTAACACAAATATATTTAGTGCGATAAGTGTTCACGTCTGAATGTTCAGCAGCCAGGTTGTTGTGGAGGTAAGTGGTACAATTTCAGCAGCGTTAGTCTGGTTGTCTAGTTGTTTGGTCGACATCAGAGAGCATGTCTTTTTCCAGCTGTTTGCTTTGTTTTTGCACGGTGACACAAGTCACTCTGCTTCGCTACTCCTCAGAGCAGGCCCACTTCTCCTGAGTTCCTCCTCCCTGTGAAGTAGTGCACTTATAATAATATACCTACAGTCTGTAAATAGTGTAGTCTGGTTGTGCCAAAATGGCTGCTGGAGAGCATCACACTGACTGCTTCTGACTGAGCAGCTCTCCTCAGTGTTGGTTTGTATGATGGAAAATGAAAGTAGGTCTGTGGTTAAGCTCTATGTTTTAATGATGTTGTGGTGTTGCGCTTCACTGCTTTACTTCTGAGACAGCTAGTCATTCATACTTCACATTACAGTGCTATATTATTTTCATGTTTAATATAATCCAGACAGGAAATGAATGGACAGAAACATAAGTTACAGAAGCACACTTATAAATAAATTGGATGAAACTTCCCTGATCTATGGGGTGATCGCAAAACTCAACAAGGTACTGAATAAGTTAATAGTTCTGGCGATCTTCACTGACACTGGATGTCGAACTGTAGGAGCCAAAAAACTTGTAGCAGAGCGAAATCCTTAAGTCGACATATGTTTCTTATTTTATCCACACAGCTCACACCAACACCTCTTGTAGATCAAAACAAAAAAGCGTTTAATTGATCCAATGTCCCTCGTTCACAATAAAGTTGAAAATAAAATAGTTGGACTGAAGAATGCCGCTCTAAAAGTCCACAGATTAAACCACAACTTGATATAATCCACAACTCAATCCACAACAGGAAAAAGGTGAGGCATTTGTTAATGATGTAGATTCACTTGTGGGGTGGAGGGGGTAGCTATAATCTTAGCCAATTTTTGAGCAAATTTGTTACTTTTTTCATGCTGGCTAGCTCAGCTAGCCTCAATTGATAAGTTAGCTATCTCAGCTAGCTGGCTAGGATTGTTTGTATGCAGATAAACCCAGTTTATACAGTGTGTGCTTTACGAAAGGGCTAAATAAAATAGTCATTTGAATGTACTGTGCTGTGGGACTGATTGACTGTGACGCCTGTTGTATCAGTTATCGCAGAGCATTTTCTTGCGGCAGTTCGGTAACATTACACTCATTGTCCGGTGGGTGTCGACTCTCAGTCATATGCTGTTTACTTTACGATTGTTTTTATGATTATTGTGTTAAGTTTAGTGTGTTGTCATTTTATAGGTCTATGATGTGAAGTTTGCTTTACAAATAAAACTTATTATTATTATGCGTATTATTATTATTATTAGTAGTAGTAGTTGTGTAGCAGTGGATTATTCATATAGCACTATGAATTTTGAATGATCACTGTGTTAAAGATTGTCCTATTCTCTCTTTTAATGTATTGTGTATATGTATTTTGTGATGACTTGACAACTCTGCTGACTTAGTTGTCGTGTAAGACTGTTTTCTGTTTAAGGATACAACAAAAAATGATGTACAGCGATCAGCTGGACTTCACCATATATCAACCAAGATCCACTAACACTAGAACACAAAGTAAAAAACATAGACACATAGAAAACACCACTCCTCTGTCCTCTGTCCGTCCTGTAACTGTTGTGTGACCTTTGACCCTGACTTTGGAGGTGCATCCCGGCCAGTAATCCTCTCAGTCTCACTCTGAGCTCGTTCTCTCATGCCTGGTCATGCACGGCAACATCAGCCAACTGACACTCTTGCCAATATTAAGTCCTTTTGTTCTCCGTCCGTATTACACACACACATACACACACACACACACACACACACACACACACACACACTGCTCCAAGTGAGGAGTGATACTGCAGTCGCTATTACACTCTAGACTAGAACATCACAGTTTTCCCTCCACAGAGACCTATATATGTTCAAAGATGGCGTTTGATTAAGAGAGTAACACTCATTTTAAGAAGTCATGAGGAATTTGAGTTCCTGATATTGGATAATATTACACATTTATTTAACATTTATTTAAACAAAATACTAAGCAGGCTAAAACCTTGCCTTTTCCTCTTTCCTTTGATTTGGATTATTGTAAATATTATTTATTCCTCTCACTCTTTTTGTGCCTCTGTAAAATACAGACTATTGCATCAGAACCTCTGCTCTAATTCCCAGCCAGGATAGACACTAATGCTCAGACTCAGCCTCAATTTACACTTAACACTGCACCTCGCTCCATTTCAACCTTTCTCAAGGTTAATAATGAGGTTTTTTTCTGGTCGAGGCTCAGCAGATTGAAACAGAGCAGGAATTAGAAAGTCAAGCTCACAGGAGAGAAGACATAAATGAGAAAGAGAAAAAAGGTAATGGGCCTGTGAGTGTAGGAGTCAGGGAGGGAGAGTGAGACAATGAGTTATAGAAGAAGAGACAAATAGTAAAGATACTTCCTTCAGTCTCCGAATCAGAGTGTATCACCACAAGTCGAGCTCATTGAGGGTGATCAGTAGGCAAGACTTCTCCGTCTGCAACCACGTGTTTACACACTGCGCCACATGACCAGGATAATGAGGCCACTGTGGCCCCTAGAAAACACACACATTCAACAAATACACTTTCCTTTTACAGTTTTGTGCACTCATGCCATGGAGATGTGGCTGCGGTGTGGCAAAAAGATGAGAGTCAGAGAGTAAGAGACAGGATGGTGCATGAAGCTGCACACACACATACAGACAAGCAGTCCCAGTCTTTTTTTTTATTTCTCTGAAGCATTTTATGTCTTTATAAGAGAGCTGCACTGGAGACAGGACAGGAAATGACACACACACAAACCAGGGGCATCGTGGTTCATCGTCGATGCCTTAACCCGGGATTACTGGGTCGCAGGGATTCAATTCATACTTAATTCTATATTTGCTTTCATTTTGGTAAACTGGTCCATTAAAAGAATGACAAATTAGCTATT
>NW_019525129.1:986535-987190 GCF_002814215.2 Seriola lalandi dorsalis | reverse complement strand
AAAAACATAATAGTGGTAATTTAAATAGCGGTTCATGGGATTTATTAACCCTCAGGGGTCCCTCTGTCCTTTTTTGGACATTTTCTTCACTTTCCTTTTTTGATTTGCTGATCATTTTGGCTGTGTTACAGCTGAAGGTATGGATTTCTGCAAGAAAGTGTCTTTTTTGACACATGTTTAAAATCTAATGTCAGTTACTGTTACAGGTCTATTATACACTGGTAACACATTTTGTACCCTCTGGGGTACATATATATGTATATCATATATCAATATTTTTTTCTGCTTTTTTTTGTATACATCTCTTAAACCAATTCAGTTCTGGTCAAACTTACCAAATGTTTATTAGTTTTCAGGATTTTTACCCTTTAAATGCCCGTTTGAAGACATGTTGCCTCTTGTTTTATTAAAAAAAACAACACAGAATATGGTATATTTCCCACATAATACATGGTGGAGGGATGTGACATTGTTTTATATCAGAGTCTTTTATATCAAGACATTTCTCAAAACCAGAATATGATCAGGGTGACTTTTGAACACTGTAAATAAATCATGTACTCATCCCGGCAGCAGCCCCCATGGCACTCCAAATTTCCCTGGAATTTTCTAGTTCATTTTTTTTATCAACCATGACAGTGGGGCCAGCCAAGTG
>NW_019525129.1:979432-986485 GCF_002814215.2 Seriola lalandi dorsalis | reverse complement strand
AAGTTATGAAGACCACAGATGGAGAGATGACAAGAATTTCAATGCAGAATAACAAAGGGGAAGATAATAATTTTAGCCATCATATAGACAGAGATCATCAGTTGTTTAGTTTTTTTAAACCAAAACTGTGACCAGCTGAAGATGAATGTGGGCTGGGCACAGAATCCAAACCAGAATAAGCCCCAACCTCTTGAATATTCAGAAAAACATAAATGCTACTTGTTTCATTTTGTTTGGGGGATTTTTCTCCATTTTCTCACCATTGTAGTTTGTGTCGGGTCCTGGTCACTCCTCTGAGGGCCTGGAGAACATGGAGGTGAACTATGTACCTCCTCCAATATATCTGGAGGTCACAGACGAGACTTTTCACCTGTCAGTGAGGAGCTTCACGCAGATGGTTCAGACCCCTCACTCATTACAGTGTGACCACTCCAGTGACACAGCCCGGGTGTGGAAAGCTTTGTGCAGAAACAAAAACAAGGAAACAAGGAATAAGTTCTGCTGCAGACAATGTTTAAACTGTAAAAATCCTCTGCTGTAATTAATGTTTAGTTTAACATGGTTTTCACACATACTAACTGGGTGTGAAGCTCATCTCCTCTTACTTCCCGATTGAGAATCCTGGATCAGGCCTTGTGCCCCTCCCACCACCTGCTTGCTCCACCTGGTAAGGAGGATGGGGGGCTGTCACCTCACCGTTCACCTGTAAGCGAACAGGATGTCCCATATGAGTTGATTTAATTGTTGTCTGTTAATTGAACTTAAGAAATGCAAACAGTTGAATTCAATCTGATGCACAGCTTTCTTCTCCTCCCCATGGTGTGCGAACAAAAGAATTCCCCAGGGGCTTGCACACTTATTAATAAGTTCCGGGAGGGGCGATATGAAATGAGGAAATCTGCAGGGGAGGATGTGTGTTTGCAGAGTTTAAATGTATATATGTAAATATTAATGTGAGTGTGTAAATAGTGATCAAAATGTATGTGTGTATGGATATGTATATATTTAGTAGGGGTTTTAATTGTGAATATGAATGTTAGTATTGTGATTAGAAATGTGTGTGTGAATTTACCCATGGATGGCATGGGTCAGCCTAACAGATGAATACACATCCTTATATAAAGGCCATCAGTCAGTTCATCCTGTTGGGCTGGAAGGTGACGGACAGACAACATTGTGCACGGTGCTATATGGAATAAAAAAAAGTTCCTTGCTGAGCATCACTCTGCACTGCTTATCTCCTCATTTAGCCTCCTGCTGCTGCTCGGGCACTTCAACAAACACCTGAACAGATGATGTCAACATCTGAGCTCTGTATTAAATTCTTGGGTGCTGCTACTGATACAAATTCAGCCTTAGATCATGAATCACTCCCCACAAGGCCATTACCAGGCAACAGGTACAGTTATTGATACGGTCTAATGCAGCAGTGAAGGATAGCTTGTGTGCATGTAGTAGCATTAGTTATGGGGATTAACATTTGCTGCTGTGATGCAGCCTTTCAATAACAGCTAATGAAGCCGGTTGTCAATTGGTCTTAGAGTATGTCGCCGTGTCTCACATCAGCTGACAATTGAGAAATTGCTACGTCCCGCATAAACCTACAGCATGAGAGCCAATACACGTTTGTCTACTTCAGATTTAATCTTCTGTCAAACATAAGTATTGATACACTTGGCCAACACTGGGTCTAATCAGGCTTCTTGTTATTGAATCATCTTTGTTATGATCTGGATTTTGTCATAAAAAGTCAACGCTGTCCAAGACAGAGGACACATTCAGCCTTGAACCATGTTTCTTTTTTTTTCTTACCGACTTTCAGGTTTAACCGTGTTAAAACAAAACCAGCTGCAAAAAGAACAAACTGCTCCTCAGACTGAAATCTCTGCTAGTGCCTCTATTCTCTGGCCTCTGGCTGTGGAGGAACCAGCTGTTCATGTTCACACTTCACAAGAGAAAGTTCACAAAGTTCACTTCACACAGATTCAAAGAACTACTTCACATTCATTTCTTCATTTCTTCATTTTTTCTTTAATGCTCTGCTCTGCTATTCTTTTTCAATCCCCCCCTCCATCCATCCCCAGCGCCCATTATTGCCACATCACAGTAGACTACTACAGAGTCACAGACAGAAGAAAAACCAATGTGAGCATATATTCATGTGTACATGCTGTGAGTTTGACTGTGAGTTTGGTGGAGGAAGTTTGACTCTGTTGGTTCTTGGTTTTAACCTGAATGACTTCTTGTGATTGGCATAATACAAAAGTCGACATTGGGACTTTCAGAACACAATTTGGATTAAAAACATTTTTCAAAAGATCTTTCTGTTGGAATGTGCATTGATCATAAAAGTCCATCAAATGTTGATATGAACTGGCTTCAGAAGAGCCAGGAGCTTGTTTGCATTAACAGGACTAGACACCGAAGCATAGACTGAATAAAATGCATGTCGGAATATAATACACTATAATATAATGTGACACGGTTCTTCTTCTGATGTTTTTTGCAGGTTGACAAACTGCGTTTTGGTGCATTACCGCCACCCTCTGGTGCATGAGCATCATTGACCCTCATCAGAGTGAACAATGCTCACAAAAAATGAGGGTGATCGATGAACGGCGCTGATGTAGTGTGTTCATATTAAGCAACACTGAAGAACAAAAAGCTACAGTTCCTCTAATGACCACTAGAGTCTGGCTCCAACAGTGAGTCAGTCCCCATAGACTCCCATGTTAAAATGTCCAACTTTACAGCAGAAATAAACATGTTCACAGCCTGGGACAAAAACTGTTTTAGTCTCTAGAGCTGATTTCCTCCTTTATTACAACCATTTATATAACTCACCTGTTTATGTTTTATTAGGGTTAAAGTTCTGTATAATTGAGGGTCTCTTTGAGTGACAGGTGGGTGAGTGTATGCTTGTCACAAACCGTCATACACGGAAATCCCAGGTCCACACATGCCCCACCACTTTGCCCATTTTCAAATTAGCTGGGAGTTAGGGTTGGAGTCAGGCACTGCCAAGATCCAAACCCCTCTTCAGAAACCCGTGGGTGACGTTACAGAGGCTTCATCCATCTCTATTTACAGTCTATGGTTCATGCACAACACTGGAGGAGCTACGTCAAGTCTTTTATGGGACTTTTATAATCAGACACTCCACAAACTCGAGGAGTTCCAGCAGATGTCAGGTTCTGGTTTGAGCTTGGCCTCCTCTCTCTGAGTGTGCTGATTGCATTTGTTGTGAGAATTTAGCCTGAAACTCCCCTTCTCTCTCTTCCAGATGGTGTCTGGAGTATTGAGCTGCTAGTTTACTCCCTGCTTCCACTCACATCTCCGTTTTGTTTCCCACATTTACGCTGCTTTAGCTGCTGTTATGATAACAGAGCTGACCTGACCTGACCAGCCCGCCTCTTCCCCCCCTTCAAGCCTTCCGTGATGGGAACCTTTGGCCCATTGTTCTCTCCCCTCTACACCCAGAGGCTTGTTTTTCTGCTTGATCACTCCTTCTTATCCCTGCAGTTTGACTTCCAGCATCTTCGTTTATTTACCTTGGCCTTCAAAAAGAACAAATGATTTGCTGCTTTAAGGTCAGGATGAAGGTGGTGACTGTCAAAGTGGCTGTTGCATTTCTTCTTCTGTTGTGTAGCAACAGAAGTCAAAAGATGTGTGTCATTGCTTCCTCAAAACCAAGCTATTTAGCATCCTGAGCTAAAATGTAATGTGATGCTAATCCTCCTCTCCAGAGCATTTATGACCTCGGTCAGTAAAAATCTTAGTGCAACTTTAACTTGCTAAGGTGCTCTGGTTAAGTGCAACATAGAGCTGAGCATCAGTGGAATCTTGAACCAGTGAGATAAGAGGATTAACTCTGTCTTTTGAATCGACTCTTATCATCTTGTATTCAGTTTCTCCCCTCGTCTATCCGACACCTCTGTGTTTGTGTTTACAGCTCAGCTGCTCTCCTCTCACACTTCCTTTTGATTTAAAAGACACTCAGTGCTCACGACCACAGGTGGCTGATCAGATGTGATAACACCTTGACCAGGGTAAAACCCCAACTTTCATTGAGTGAAAAAAGTCAGGTGTCCCTGCATTACATTTTCACCTGAATCTGCCTCTGGTCCATAGTGCTAATGGTAACTCTTTGTCCCCTGAAAGAATCTGCTAAGATGATCTGATATTACATCCAGTGGATCCCAGACTTATTGACACCACAGCATCACTTCATAGGAAAATATCATGTAATGCTACAGTCTGATTGTAGTTCTTTTGGCTGAGATGTATCAGCGTTTCGGTTTTTAGCTCTGTTTACAGCGAAGGGTCTTTTCATCATTAGCTGTGAAAACTGCGACCACAACAGTAACCAATGAGCTGTCATGTTGTCATGTTTATATGCATAACTACTCTTTTTACAGCGTATTTGATGCAGTGTATTGGTGGTCATTGCTTAAATCTTGTCTAAGTAAGTAAGGAAAAATGTATTTATATAGCACCTTCCACAGATAAAAAATCAAAGTGCTTTACATCATAAAAAAGTACCAAAGTTCAAGAGATACAACAATAAAAGAAATAAAAGAAATAAACAGCATTAAAATAAAAAAGGGGGATGTATTCAGACAGACTTTCTAAAAGCATGTCTGAATAAAGACGCCACAGGAGTCTATGGATCACAAGGATAGGGGGAGAACATTCCATAGTTTGGGAGCCTGGCTTGAAAAGCTCAGTCACCTGTGGTCGTATCGCAGGTTCGAGGGACGGTCAGTCATTTTGTTTTGTTTGTCAGCAGACCTGAGAGCCTGACTTGTTGTATGAGGGAGGACGAAGTCAGCAATGTATTGGAGTGTATTGGCCATGCAAGGCTCTAAATGTGAGTGCCAGTATTTTAACATGGATGCTGGACTTGATGGGGAGCCAGTGGAGGGAGGATGAAACTGGCGTGATGTGTGATCTCTTGTTATTTCTGGTTAAATGATGATGATGATTCAAAGAAGTTTGGTTCAGACAGGTAAAAAGAGTGTTACAATGGTCTAAACAAGTAGAAATAAAAGCAAGAATAATCATCTCCATCGCAGCCATGGTCACCACAGATCTTAGTTTGGCAATGTTCCTCAAATGGAAGAAACATGAGAGTGTAAGACGTAATTATCAAGTCACACCTAAATTTCTAAGGTTGTGGTGAACACAACCACTTAACGATCCCAAATGTTGCTGGATATTTAAAGTTACATTTTCCGGAGCAGTTACAAGAGCTTCGGTCTTATTAGCATTCAGTTGAAGGCAGTTGTCAGTCATCAGTTTTAAAGGAGCAGTACAGCTGGATATCATCAGAATAAAAATGGTAAGAGATGCCACTATATTGGCTAATAATCTCTGTGCTGTCTGGTGTGTTTCAAAATATAAAATGTACAGTAGTAAAAATAAATGCTGACCCATAGTTTTGTTCTTTGAATGTGGTGACAATGTATTAAAAATGTGCGAGAAAAAATGGAAATGAACAAATCCTGAAGCAACTTTGGTCTAAATGGAAAATGCAACAACAGATATCAGTGTTTAAATGAAATAACAACGTAATGGAGAATGTTGTGGGCACAGATCGGCTGCAGGTAATATTATAGCAACAACAACAACAATCAAACAAGCAACAACCATTTATTAAAAATACATCTAAGACCAGTGAGAAACTGTTTAGTTTTACAATATCATGATATTAAAAGGAATTATATCAAATTACAACCTGCAGTACAGAAATGATCTCTGGGATCAACCAATGAATTATCAGTGTACCAGAGACATAGTGACGAGTCACTCCACTGTATGTTTCAGCACATTAGTACGAGCAGAAGACTCCACAGTACTAATCTGTGTTTAATGGGTTCACATTATCCTGGAGCAATTCCCATTTTTCTGCCAGAATAATTCCCACCGTACTGTAACTGTGTTTCTCATCAGGGATTCTTTATCAAACCCCCATGAATTACATGTGAAGCTCGCCATCATCGTGGATCGGATCATTTTATCAGTCTAATCAGTACGGTGAGCCTGGATCCAATCAGCCCCGCGTCTGTCGTCCTGCTGCCTGGACAAATGGCTTCACTGTAACAACATGTTCACCCAAATAATGACAAAGTGAAAACAGAGCGACCCCAGAGTATAAAGTCCCTGCAGCGGAACATAAACATGCTCTGCTGCTTTGGGTGTTTGATTGGAAGGATATGAGGGAATGAAAATGCTGGTTTACAGTGTGTGTGTGTGTGTGTGTGTGTGCGTGCGTGCGTGCGTGTGTGTGTGTGTGTGTGTGTGCTTCAATAATAAAAAATTACCAGACTGTATATGGGTGTTTGAATGAATTTACATTTAACATGTGTGCACTGATAAAAATCTACTAAACAAACTCAATATCAACGTGTGACACAACTGCTCTGTGTGTGTGTGTGTGTGTGTGTGTGTGTGTGTGTGTGTGTGTGCGCGCCATACACAGTCTATGGTGTGTGCACACTTTGTGGCATGTGTCTTAACATACCAAACTTCTGAGTCCACAAACACTTAGATGAATGTCCTCTGTTATATTTGTGTTCATTGCAGCATTTCAAGGGGACATGAGCATTTGAATCCACGTCTGTGACCTGCAGCTGGCTCTAATCTGTGTGGAGGAGTAGTGTGCTACAGGTTAGCAGTAAGTATACTGCTCAAGCAGGGCAATAGAAGTGTATTTCCTCACTGTTGTCTCATGTGTGTGTGTATGAAGGAAGTTGTGTATACTGCACATGCTTCCACGTAACATGTGGTTTATTCCATGGATGTTCCATACATTTGTTAAAAATGAGGTCAGCCTGAGAAGAATGATCTGCCTCCATCCATCATCTGCACAGAGCTGCAGCCTGTGGTCCACTGCACCAGAGAAATACACAAAGACAACAATATATACTCTATATATTTTATATACTTGGCATTGTAACGGTGTCTTCCTGTGTGCTGCTGTGGATCACTGTGAACACTTCCTCCAACTCCATCATAGATGAAAGTGCCTGTTTGGTTTTTTTTTTTTTTTTG